>NC_082640.1:62398436-62701466 GCF_028023285.1 Balaenoptera ricei
AGCTGTTCTTCAACCTCGTCATCACCATCCCCACAGGAAGCTCCTGCCAGGCCCTTGGGGGAATGAGCCTCCTCCAGAAAGAGGCTGTGGAAGGTGGAAGGAGGCCTAGTGGTGGCACCAACAGGAAACAGCACCTGAGGACACGTAGGAGGCAGTGAGACCAGGCGGAGAGGGCATGGGCTTTGGGATCGCTCAGGCCTGGTGTGAATGCCACTTCTTGCTGTAGGGTCTCACTGCCTGTGGGAGTGGGTCGAGGGGTAGAAGCAATGCAAAGGGGGGCTTCAGGGAAGGTAGCCAGGGAGACTGGACCAATGCTGGGGCCTGAGAGGCCTAGGGAAGGGCAGAACCAGGAGAAAGCAAGTGGCCACAGTGGCCATCTCAACATCAGGGACCGCTCGGCGGGTTGGCCAAGCTGATATCCACAGCTGCTAAAGGCTCAGGGAACCAGGGGCCTCCCCTGTGACCTCTTTCCCTTCCCGACCCGCAGGAGAGCTGGCTTCCGTGGGCTCCGTCAAGGCAAGAAGCTACGCCTGCCTCATGCAGAGGCAAAGCCTTGACCTTCCAGATAAGCCCTGTGCTCTCCTCAAGGGGCCTGAGACCCCACCCTCACAAAGCTGTCCTTGGGAGTAAGCATTGCCCACCTGCATCCTGAGGCATCACGCATTGAAAACCGCCCTCCTTGGGCTGGCTGAGTTTATCATGAGGACAAGGCATTGGCCTGGGAGACCCAGGTTCTAGGGACAGACTGGCTTCTGATTTTGGGCAAGTCCTCCCCATCCAGGCCTCAGTTTCCCCTCCTGTGTACCGAAGGGTTGCATCTGGTGATCTCCTGCAGCTCTGACTCCTTGTGCACAAGTGGAGGCCCTGGGCATGGGGAGGGTGGGCAGCTGCCAACGGACTCCAACTTCTGTCCCCCTGGGACCAGGGAACTACCATTTACTGAGCACCTGCTATGTGCCGATACTTTATTATTATTATTGATGATGATACTGATTTTTACTGGACACTTACTATGCACAAACATTTTTTTAAAATTAATTAATTAATTAACTTATTTATGGCTGTGTTGGGTCTTCGTTTCTGTGCGAGGGCTTTCTCTAGTTGCGGCAAGTGGGGGCCACTCTTCATCACGGTGCGCGGGCCTCTCACTATCACGGCCTCTCTTGTTGTGGAGCACAGGCTCCAGACGCGCAGGCTCAGCAATTGTGGCTCACGGGCCTAGTCGCTCCACAGCATGTGGGATCTTCCCGGACAAGGGCTCGAACCCTTGTCCCCTGCATTGGCAGGCAGATTCTCAACCACTGCACCACCAGGGAAGCCCACAAACATTTTTAATGTCAGATTAAGGTCTCTTCTCTTTACCGCAACAGTTTGCTCTAAGGGGATTTCTAAGGAAACTTGTTTGTTTGTTTCCGCCATGATGGTGGCAGAAGTCTTGGTGCTGATGGCTTGGTGGCTTTTTGGCTTTTGTGGTGTTAGCGGTGGTGGTGACCCAACCGAGAGGCCATTGGGAGCTGGAGGACCTCACTCTTGTGGCTTGAGGCAGCCGGTACATAGGGCTTCCTCGACCACACCACAGGGGTTAATTGGCTGGTCTCCTAACCTTGAAGGTCATGGGTCTGGGCTTCCCAATTCAGAATCTCTCTGGAGCAGGCAGATGCAGAGCCAAGTTCATGACATGAATTGGTCAAGGAACCTGGGATCCCTGCAAACTATCTGGTGCCTTCCTCATGGCGCATATTTCTTTCCTCCTTGGTCCTTGGTTTTGGAATGTTCTGTCTGGTGGGGCACAGATGTTAAACAGCGTGATGAGAGTTACTGGGAGGGATGTGCAGGTGTGATGCAGGTGCACAGCAGAGGAGCGCTCCTCACCTGAGCGCTCAGACCCTGCAGGAGGAGAGATGCCTGGGATAATAGGAGCAGAGGCCCTGGAGCTGGAAGGGTTTGAGCTTTGGGAGAAGCAGAAACAGGCCAGGGTGGGCTGAGGTGCAGGGCATGGGGGGCAGTCTTGGGAGCAGAGGTCAGTGGCCAGAGCCTGCAGGGCCTCCTGTGTCCACCTCAGGGCAGAGGGACCCTGCTCTTTGAGGGTTTCGCCAATGCCTCAGCTGTGTGTTTGCATTTTTAAAAAATTAATTAATTTATTTTTTGGCTGCGTTGGGTCTTTGCTGCTGCATGCAGGCCTTCTCTAGTTGCGGCGAGCAGGGGCTACTCTTCGTTGCGGTGCGCGGGCTTTGTGTTGCAGTGGCTTCTCTTGCTGTGGAGCACAGGCTCAAGGTGCACGGGCATCAGTAGTTGTGGCGCACAGGCTCAGTAGTTGTGGCTTGCGGGCTCTAGAGCGCAGGCTCAGTAGTTGTGGCGCATGGGCTTAGTTGCTCTGTGCATGTGGGATTTTCCCGGACCAGGGATCAAACCTGTGCCCCTTGCGTTGGCAGGCGGATTCTTAACCACTGCGCCACCAGGGAAGTCCCTGTGTTTGCATTTTTAAAAGATCACTTCTTCCTGTTGATGGAGAATTGACTGGCTTTTTGTCCTCCAGGAAGCTGCAATGGCCTTTCCCAAATCCCCAGGCTAGATCACTCCCCTCTGCTGTGCCCCTCAGTGGGCCCTCTTCTCAGCTTTGTAGCATTGACTACCTGCTTTGTGTGAGTTTCCTGGTCTGCCACTGGAGGCTGAAACACGGTGCTCAGATGTTGGTTGAATGACTGAGTGATGTGAATTTTAATTAATAATAATAATAATAATAATAACAATAGTTAACACTGATATAGGCTTTACCATATGCCAGACACTGTCGTAAGCACTTTACATGTCTTAAGTGTCATTTAATCCTTGTAATATATTTGCAAGGCATGTATCATTATTCTCTCCGTTTTGCAGAAAAGGAACTGAAGGGGATTCCATGAGGGAACTCAGCCACCAGACCCTGCGTAGGAGAGGAAGGATTCAGGATGCCATTGTATCATTCTCACCCGATTTATTTTAACAGCTTCTGGATTAGAGTCCTGGCCTCACTCCTGTCCAGCTGTGTGACCTTAAGTAAAAGTCATATAACCTTTCTGAGCCTCAGTTTCCTGATCTCTAAAATGAGAGGCTCACCTCACTTGTGATGCTAAACAGAGAAGAAGAAAAGTTAATCACTTAGCACAGTGCTTTGGCCCCAGGCACACTTGCACTCACTGGCAGTGAGATGAATATTTTTTCTCTGACTCCTGAAACAGGCTGTGTAGTACTGGCTCTCCCCTGCTGTCCTCTAAGTCCAGCTTCCTGAGGCTTTTGTCTGTTCCTGAGCCTACAGTTTCACAATGGCTTGTGAACAGTAACCCTCCTCCATCCATGCCCCAAATATTGAGGGCATGTGTACTACTTCCCAGGCACCAGAGCCCCTGGGGTCAGGCAGGGCCAGAGCTTCCTTGGTTCTTGGTACCTGGAGTCCTGGGCTCGGAAAGCTTCTGAAAGTTTGATGCTCAAGGCTGCCTGGAGACCTTCTCCTGCCACGTGTCATCTTTGAGCTGGACCAACCTCCACCCAGAAGTCCCCAGGCTCAACTGCACAGATTGGAAACCCAGTTGGTGTTGTTCTGCCTTTCTCTTGGGAACTGTTTGGGGGAAAGCCGAAAAGGGGTTCTGGGTTCTTCACGGTACAAAAGTTGGAAACTTGGCCTAGGATGGGGGTGGGCAAGGAGAAGGAGCAGGAAGTTTGCCTGGCTTGGGCTGCAAAGGGAGAACAGCTGGGTGCTGGTGAGCCTCAGGCCAAGCTTTTGCAAATCACATGCAAATCCTCTTGCCCAGGTGTTGTACCTGTGAATAAACTTGTGTGTCTGTGTCTGAGATCGGGGGAGCTTTTGGAAGAGTGGGGTGAAACTGCGCAGGGAGGAGATCCTCCCTGAGCGGAGGAGGTTTTAGAAGCTGCCTGAGACAGGGACGGGCACCTGGAGGGAAATGTCCCTTCCCTTTGGTTTTTAAGGCCCTCAGAGTTTAGTTCTGAAGAGTGGGTGCCTGGGTGGAGAGGAGAGGGACTGTCTCTCCATGGGGCAAACAGAGCCTGTAGCAGTAAATGTGTATTGAGTGAATAAGTGAGCAACCGAGTTCTCCTTGGGGTCTCTGGCTGCCATTCTTGCCATGGGTCTCAGGGCTCCCATCCCAAGGAAAAGGGCCTTGCCTGCCTCCCTGTTGTCCTTCCCCCCAGCCCATCTTCTTAGACCGCTGCTCTTAACCACTGGGTCTCCAGGAGTGCTCTCCTGACATAGAGGTCCAGGTCACATCTCTCTCCAGCCAAAGCCAGTTCTGGTTGTAGAGGTGGTCCTCTTATCTCCAAAGACCCGCCCCCCCCCCATCCCTGGGGCCATGCAACTCCAGTTTCAGGTACACCTAGTGCAGCCAGCCTTCCCCCACTCCCCCTGGCCCTCAACCGTGTGGCCAGTCAGCAGTGAGGGTGGCAGCCTCAGAGGAAAGGCAGGCCTGCCTGAGTCTGGGAGACTGGGTCCTAGGTGCCTGATGTTGATATGAGTGAAGGATGAAGGTTGGGGTGATAGGTCGAAAACTTGGGAGGAGCTGGTTGCTTCCCTGAGCTCGTGGTGCAAAGGGAACATGAAGCTTCAAAGTCAGCTAGGGTGAGGGTGTGTAACAGAGGAAAGCAGTGCCACGAACTCTAGGGACCCTTGATTATTTTCAGTTGCAGCTGGGAGCCAAGAGGCTGGGGGCAGCATCCTGTTCAAACCACACTGGAGGCCTGATGTTGGCTGTCTTTGAGTGACTATCTTTTCTGTTGTTTTGGTGAACAGCACATTTATTTTTTGCTTGTTAGCCAGAGGTCGGTTTCTGTTGTTTGTGACTCAGAACCCCACCCCGTGCCCCCGACCCCGCCCCCATCGTGGCGGCTGGAGGATGAGGTACGGTCCTGCGTGGGAAGTGCCAGATTCATAGCAGCGATTAGACAAAGGCCATTGTCTTCCCCTTGCAGTCTCCGCTATGACTTGCCTTTTGCTGTCTCTTAGAATTTGGTCTCATTTAACGATGAGGCCTGTGGTCTCATCGGGTCTGAGGGGGAACAGCGCCTCCTGGTGGCCAGAGTGCAGATCCCAAGGGGAAGGGAACGTGATGGGGCTGGAGGCAAGGCAGTCACAAGGTCCTGGCCAGCAGCCCCAGGGCCTCACCTGAAGAGCAGGTGTCTGCTCTGAAAAAGTTGGCTTCTAGAAGCCTGGGCAGGACCCTGTCCAGGGCTCAACGAGGGCCAGAGCCAGAGCTGACCCTCACCAACTGAGAGTGCCGCAGGGCGGGTTCTGAGCAGTACTGGCCAGGGTAGATGAGGACAGAGAACCCAGGGCAGCTAGAAGGGGAGGAGATAAGGCCAATTCTGGAAAGCATGGGTGGGTTGGTCATCCCTTTACAGAGGGGCAGAATCCAGCTGTTCCAGAAACCACCCCCAGTGGCTGTTGTCTGGTTCTGGAAGGGCTTTTCCACGCGGGAGGCTGGTGGGGGACAGCCAGATCTGTCCTGGCTGCCAGAATTCCCCAGGGTCCCCCACCTTGGACTGTTCTCTGATTCCAAGGCCATTACCACACTGGTCCCAGGTGCCTGGACTGGCCTGAGCATTGCTGATGCTCCTGGTATTCTTCCGAATAACAAGAGCAAGGCAAGGTCGAGAAGGAAGGCATGCTTTGTTGAACACCTACTGTGTGCTGGGTGTTTGTACGTTGGATTTCATTTGATCACTATCCTTCAAGGAAAACAGTAGCATCTAGATCTTATCTGTATGGCAAGGGAGACCCACAGAAGGTGATTTGCAGAACCACCTCAAAGCCTGGGCTCTCTCTCCTGCCCCATGAGGTTGGTCTCAGATGGCAGTTCCAGAGTCCCCAGGCCATAGGTTTGCTTGGCAGTGAAGGGGCAGTGAGCTGTGGGGAGGATGTTTACATCCCGCTGGCCAGTCCTCCCTCGAGGTATAGAGGAGCTGCTGGTGCAGGGCAGGAGGGTCTGGTTGGAATGGCCCTGGGCCTCAAGGTGGGGGCACTGGTGGAGGCAGAGCTGGAAGGGAGGAGCATGAGGGGGCAGGCTGGGATCAAACTTCTGGCTTCAGAGTCCACCTTGAACCTTCTCAGCAGGTCTGGCTTGGGCCCAGACGTCATGCGTTGGGACAGGGTATTCTGCATGAGCCGCAGGAGCCACCAGCAAGGCTGAGGTCAAGTCCAACTCTGCAAATGACTAGCCATGACATCCTGAGTGGCTGACCTCCCGCTCTGCACCCCATCCCCATCTGCCCAGCAGACACGAGTGCACTGCCCTCACAGTGTTGTGAGGACTAAGTGGGGCAAAGTACCAGGAGGGACCTGGCAGAGAGCAAGTGCTCACGGGACTCTGGCTGATTCTCAAGCAGAATTAAGGGGGCAGTCAGCCTCCAGATATCTTCAAGATTCCAGGGCTAAATTCCTTTGACTACAAGACCCCTGAGAAGGGCTTCCCTGGTGGCGCAGTGGTTAAGAATCCGCCTGCCAATGCAGGGGACACGGGTTCGAGCCCTGGTCCGGGAGGATCCCACATGCCGCGGAGCGGCTAGGCCCCCGTGCGCCACAACTATTGAGCCCACGCGCCACAACTGCTGAAGCCTGCACACCTGGAGCCCGTGCTATGCTGCAAAAGAAGCCACTGCAATGAGAAGCCCGAGCACCACAACGAAGAGTAGCCCCCGCTCGCTGCAACTAGAGAAAGCCCGCGCGCAGCAACGAAGACCCAACGCAGCCAAAAAAAACCCAAAAAGACCCCCGAGAAGAGGTAGGTGAATGTGTAGGTCTTTGTAGCACTGGCCACGCCCATCTCTGTGCCGGTCAGTGCACCTGAGGCCCTTGTTTGCTTACCTGAGCAGTGTGAGTCCTAGGACATCAGGGGTGGGTCTACACTGTCAGTGTTCCTGGTGCCCCAGAACAGAAAAGATGATGGGTCAGCCTTGGGCGAGTTCCCTGTCTCTGGAAGTAAGAGAATGGAAGTGAACGCCTATCAGGAAGCTGGACAGGGAATTTCTACTTTAGGTGTGTCTCTGAAGACCAGGCCGGGGAATGAGAGGGAAGGGGTTGGGAGGAGAGTCCTCTGGCCATTCTTAGTGGCTTCCCCATCCACAGTTCCTGGGAAGGAAGGACTTGAGAGTTGTCTTGAAGCTGCATTTGCGAAATAAACTCACTTTTCCTTCGATTGTCTATTTATTTGGCATGGGGTTCCCAGGGCTGCAGGTGATGGGTCAGTGGCTTTGGGAAGCATGTGCTTCTCTGAGTGGTCACGAGGGGGCAGCCCAGACTGCATTATCGCTGCTCCAGCTCCAAGCAGGAGGATGGAGGCAGATCCTGATCTGAGATCTGGGGGCAGGAAGAGGGGCACAGAATCGAACAGCTTCAGGGGTGGGGCACTCTAGGGACAGATTCCCCCTCCTCTGGGGCAAGGAGAATGTAAGCATATGGCTGCTGGGAAGAGGGAAGAGGGGGCCTAGAGCACAGGAGGAGGGGAGCCTGGAGGGCAGTGCTGACCCCAGGTGGGAGGCATGGGGGGTGGTGAGCTGTGGGCTATAGCCCTTCCTGGAGTACCTCTCATCATCCCCTGGGAGGGAAGACCATGGTGCAGGCTTTCCAGTATCCTGGGCTTGCACATCCCTCCAGGGAAACAGACCTCGCAGGGAAAGGAGGCTAAAGGGGGGCTCTGGTGTGGGAGGGAGCAGGCCTGTGTGTAATGAGTATGCTCATTTCAGAGCTCCTGGCCTCCTCCCAGGTCAGCTGCTCCCCTGGGCTCTGCATGGGCTTAGCACAGGCACAGCTGTGGGTAAGCAAAGGACTTCCACCTGCCCTCAGAGTGGGGCCTGGGGCCCTCTCTGGGTGAGGAGATAGGGTGAGGGAGTAGCCTAGGGAGAAGGCAGCCCCTGTCACACTCATCATCTGGTGCATCCCTGGGGGTGCAGGGCAGAGAAGGCCAGGACTCCCTTGGACTGCAAGCTGGGGGTACAGGACAGGGGCCAGAGAGTTCAGCCACATGCCAGGATGGCAAAGAGGATATCCTGCCCATTCCCATCTACTGCCTGCCTGCCCAGCTGTGTGGGAGCCTGGCAGGAGGACAGGATCTTGCAGTCCTGAGGAGGGTGGCTCCTGGGAGGGGGCCCGCCTGGGAAGAATGAAGGCTAGGGTTTTAGCCTTGCCTACATCAGCTTGCTAGGTGGCTATCTAGATCTCAGTTTCCCCATCTATGCCATGAGGCTCACTTATTCATTTATTCATTGCATGTTTATCTAGTGTTGAGCTAAGGGCAGAGGCTTTGCCATCTCACACCCCTGGGTCTGAGTCTTTGCCACTTACTTGCTGGACAATTTATGTGATGATCTGGGCCTCAGTTTCCTCATCTGTAAAAAGGGGTGAATAGTAGTGTGTGCCCCATAGGATCGTTGATTAAATTATTGTTACACAACGAGGAAAATGGAAACTGGATGCTGTTCTTGGGGAACGCTCAGTATAAACACACTGAGAATACTCACACATAAGCTTGCAGATACACAAGGACACACATACTTGCGTGCCCTGAGGTTTGTACACAAAAGAAGCAGCATTCTAAAAGAGGCACCTTTCGAGACTTCCCTGGTGGTCCAGTGGCTAAGACTCCGTGCTCCCAATGCAGGGGGCCCAGGTTCGATCCCTGGTCAGGAAACTAGATCCCACATGCTGCAACTAAGAGTTTGCATGCTGCAGCTAAAGATCCTGCATGCCGCAACTAAAAAAGATCCCATGTGCTGCAACTAAGACCCAGCATAGCCAAATAAATAAATAAATATTTTAAAAAAATTGTTTTAAAAGAGGCACATTTCAAAGTCTGGGGCACAGTAGAGGGAGTATCTGACTTCAGGCCTGAGATGACCACGGTAGGTTAGCAGCTCAGCTGTATGGGGTGTGGCTGGTGCTCATGGTGTGTGTGTACACGCTTGCACGTGCATGAAGTCTCTGATTTCCCCCTCCCTCAGGCCCTGAGATCGTGGAAAGAGCCAGGGGAATGGCCAACTTTCCCCCTCTTTACCTCTGCTCCTGGTCTCTGTGATCCTGCAAAAAACGTCCCCAAATGAACTGAGAATAGCACTGAGTTCACGGACTCAAAAGATACAGGTGTCGGTCCTGCCACGCCAACTTTCCTGGGGAAGCCGTCTTCCCTGTCTGAGGCTCTGTCTCTCCATCTCTTCAATGGAGTTATTTCACTTGTGAGGCTGTGCCTTCCCTGAGAAGGGTGGTGATTTGCCTTGGGCACACAGTAAGCCCCTTCCTGCCTCAGGACCTTTGTGCATATTGCTCCCTCTGTCCAGAACTCTTTTTTCCTCTTCCCTTCCTATTTAATTCTACCTCCTGGGAGACGCCTGCCTTGATCCACCCATCTAAAGCCATCATCCTTGTTTGTATCTTTATTGCACTTTTGCTTCTTCTTCAGAAATCTCATTACAATTTGTAATTGGGTATTTACTTGTATGTTTACTTTTTTTACTCTGTTTCTTCACTAGACTTTAAGCTCTGTGAGAGCAGAAATAACCATATGCTAATCTTGTTCACAGCTGTGTCTCCACCAGCCAGCACAGAACCTAGTACATAGTAGATATTCAATCAATATGATGTAAATTCCTTTTTTTGGAATAGGAAATCTATACACATGATACAAAATTCAAAAGTTACAAAAGGATAAAATCTCTCTCAAACACATGTCCTCTGGACATCCGTTACTTTCTTTAGAGAAGAGACTTACTTTTTCTTATACATCCTTGCAGGATCTTCTCTGCATGTATTAGTATAGTGTGTTTAAAAACATAAATGGTTCAGCTCGGTGGTTTGTGACCACCTAGAGGGGTGGGATAGGGAGGGTGGGAGGGAGGGAGATGCAAGAGGGAAGAGATATGGGAACATATGTATATGTATAACTGATTCACTTTGTTATAAAGCAGAAACTAACACACCATTGTAAAGCAATTATACTCCAATAAATATGTTAAAAAAAACCACAAAAACATAAATGGTAACAAAACTAGATACTTTGTTCTGGAGAATCGTCCATATCATGCATATTATATTGTATGGATCTATCATAATTTACTTAGTCATTTCCAGATTATTGGAAATAATGGAATGCTGCAGCAAAGATCCTTGAACATATTATTGTCATTTGTGTAAGCTTAACTGAAGGATCAATTTCTAGAAGTGGAATTGCTGGGTCAAAGAGTATGTACTTCGAAAATTTTGATGAATACTGTCAGATTTATTTATTTATTTATTTTTTAAAATTTTTATTTATTTATTTATGGCTGTGTTGGGTCTTCGTTTCTGTGCGAGGGCTTTCTCTAGTTGCGGCACGTGGGGGCCACTCTTCATCGCGGTGTGCGGGCCTCTCACTATCGCGGCCTCTCTTGTTGCGGAGCACAGGCTCCAGACGCGCAGGCTCAGTAGTTGTGGCTCACGGGCCTAGTCGCTCCGCGGCATGTGGGATCTTCCCAGACCAGGGCTCGAACCCGTGTCCCCTGCATTGGCAGGCAGATTCTCAACCACTGCGCCACCAGGGAAGCCCCAGATTTATTTTTTAGAGGTTTACTTTTAACTTAAATGCACCTTCACCAAAATGAATATGAGGGTCTGTTTTCAACACCCTTTCCAGCACAGTGCGTTAGCAGACATTTCATCTTTGCCGATCTGATTGGTGAAAAATTGTATGTCGTTTATATTTCTTTTATTATAAGCAAGGTCAAGCATCTCTCTCTTTTGTTTTTTATTAAGATATGGTTGATGTACAATATTGTATAAGTATCTCTTTATAGTTTAAAATTTATTTGTATTTTCCTCTTCTGTTAATCATGTTTTTTGTACGTCTTTTATTGGATTGTTGTTTTTTGGTTGGACCTCTTTGCATATTAAGGACATTATTCTTTTATCTGTGTATCATGCAGCGTTCCAGCAGGAAACAGATGGAATTCTCAATTCAGGTTAATTTGGGGAAGGGTTAATAAGGGATTATTTACAAGGGTATATAGGCAGGGAGTAGTGGGGGCTCTCGGGGTAGTTCAGTTGCCCGAAGGATGCCACTAGAGGGAGCTGTTACTAGACCCTCAGGGAAAGAGCTGCACGCGGAGGAATGCCTGAGAGGTCACCTTTCCCATCTCCCATTAGAGATTTGGTTCCAGGAAACCAACTAGAAACCAGAGGGCAAGGGAGCCTGTGGCTGAGGCCCCTGCAGACCAGCTTCACAAGACAGAGAGCAGGGTAGACAAGGGTAGAGAGGGGATCTGGAGGGGCAAAATGGAAGAAATCCAGCACACATTTGTTGTATGTCTTTTGACTTTATGATTCTTTTAAATGTAGAAATGATTTATTTTTATGTAGTAAGATCGATCTTTCCAATTATTTTCAACATGATTTATTCAGTAACATATCTTTGCCCCATTGATTTGAAATGTTACCTTTTAGTAAAAACTTACATGAATGAATGAATGAATCGGTAGCATTTCTGGGCACAAAAACTCACTGCTGTATCATTTGTTACATAGCACTAGACCCCATGGTTACCCCTGGGCCCTGCCTGGGGTTCATGTCCAAAGCCCTGCCATGCCCCTAGTATCCTCTGAGCTGCCAAAGTGGACCTGGTGTGGGTCCATAAGAAGGTGGAGGGCTTCCCTGGTGGCACAGTGGTTAAGAATACACCGGCCAATGCAGGGGACACGGGTTCGAGCCCTGGTCTGGGAAGATCCCACATGCCGCAGAGCAACTGAGCCCGTGCACCACAACTACTGAGCCTGCACGCCACAACTACTGAAGCCTGCGCGCCTAGAGCCCATGCTCCGCAATAAGAGAAGCCACCGCAACGAGAAGCCCGCGCACCGCATCGAAGAGTAGCTCCCACTCGTTGCAACTAGAGAAAGCCCGCATGCAGCAACGAAGACCCAAACGCAGCCATAAATAAATAAATAAATAAATAAATAAATAAATATATAAATAAAACAAAAAAAAGGAAGGTGGTGTTCCTGCAGGGTGGCCCAGCCAAGAGTACCAGTGGGCTGGTGGGGAGTGGGGTGGGGGTGGGCATGCATGTCAAGGCTAGTCCTAGGGGGGTGGATAAGCCCACAGGTGTGGGGCACCCTCTCTCTGTGCGTGCGTGCACATGGGCAAGCACGAGCCTGGCGTGGTCAGCGGTATACCTGTGCGTGAGTCTGCCAGGTGTGCGTTCAGGTGGATCAGCATGCCAGCCGGGTATGTGCGTGCTTGCAGCCAGGCGTGTGTTTGCAGGTGTGCCTGCTGTCTCCTGCGCCCTCAGGGCCACGGGAGCTGCTTGCTCGCGTGCCTGAGAGTCCTTCTTGCCGTGGGAATGAGGAATCTCTCAGGCCCCAGGTTAGCACGTCCTCCGAGGTGGGGGTGGAGGTGGGGAGGCGGCCGGTGGGGTAACCAGTCAGGTTTGCGAAACGTGTTTCTGCTCCTCCCGCTCGCTGACGATGGTCACGCCTGAGAGCCTGGAGACCTGGATCTGGTGACGCCATCTGCCTGCACAGGGCGAGCCGAGACCCTGCCCAGAGCTTTGGGGGGTTGTGGTGTTGAAAAGGAGTAGCGGACAGAGATGCAGACCAGACGGAGCTGTGCGCTGGTCAGCCAGGCCAGGAGGGCCCAGCTACGCGGATGGTCCCACCCAGTCCACTCCCCACACAGGCTGCCACGTGGGGAAACTGAGGCCCAGACAGGGTGCATCTTGTCCAGAGCCTCTGGTCAGCAGCCCACCAGGGGTGAACCCTCCGAGACGTCCTGCTGGGTGTGGACAGGCACAGTGGAAGGGCCCCCTCCCCCCACATCAGGGGGCTCCCCCTCTGAGGGTGGAGGCGCTGGACCCACCTGGGGTGAGGGTGATTGTGCATGAGAGAGGAAGTTGGGGGTGTAGGTGAAGATGCTGCTACATAAGTGAAACCCTGCGTACCGGAAGGACTTCTGGGGGGAGAACATCCTTGGTCCCCCAGCAGTGTGCCCTGTGCTCTCTGGAGGGATTTCTGGGGCTCTGACCTCATGCCTATCTGCAATGTAGGAGTTTTGGCTGAGCCCTGAGATGGATCCTTCTGTCTCTCATCTTTCCTGGCTCAGCCCCTGGGCCCTGACCATCCCTGGACTGGCTTCTTGCACTCAGTTACTTACTCAGTTGGTCAATACTCATCAATTGGGACTGCTCTAGCCAGACCACTCTGGGGCCACAGAGATGAATGAGAACAGGGCCCTGGACTCTTGCAGGAGGACCCAGCCCAGCCCCTGGGGAGGGGGTCAGGGATGCCTCTGAAAGGAAGCGGGGGAGGCCAGTCCAGGTTCAAGGACAGAATGTACCAAGAATGAGAGGCCTAGAGTGCACAATCCCTCCCCTTGAGCAGCATGGGGGGTCTCCAGTCTTCCCTGGGGCAGTCATCAGGGGGGTGGTGGCCTGTCCCACTGGGAGGTGAGTTTCCTTCCGGCAGCTCCTTCTCACGCAATGGGCCGGAAGGGGTTGGGGGCCCATTGTTCCCTGGCACGCCAGCACCCCCAGCCCTCCCCAGCTGCTGGGTGGGGGGAGCAGTGGAAGGAAGTAGGCTGAGCCCAGGCCCTGGCAGGACCCCAGTGAGAGGGTGTGGGGTCCCGGGAATGCCGGCTCACACACATGGACCTGGTATATGCACAGCTGCACATGCCATGCCCATGTCCCGGGTTCAGTCCTGCCCCGAGACCACCTTTCCCAGCATTCCCAGTGTGCGTGTGTGTGTGTGTGTGTAGCACTGATTTAATACCTGACACTTTACACACTCCATCTCATTAGGCCCTCCCCAACCCTGCAGGGTAGGATTATCATCCCCAGTTGCAAGCTGAGAAAATCTAGACTCAGGAAGGTTATGCAACTGGCCCAGCATCAGTGGGCGAGCTGGGGTTTAGACCTCTCTTTGCGAGCCAGCCTCCTACCTTATCCCCTTTCCCTTTCCCAGGCCCTGCTGGGGATTAGACTCTTATCATTAATTACTGGCCCAGGATAGCATAGAGGGTGCACAGGCGAGGGGGTGGCTTGGGGAAGCATATCAAGTATCACCATGTCGTCCTTCTAATACTAGAAACATCTGCTGGCACGCAGGGCTGGCAGGGAGAGCACAAGTGGCCTCAGTGGAGACCAGAGGCTGCCTCCCTCATCAGTGCAGGTTGAGGGCTGTTGGGTAGGCTCCCTATCCAAAAATGCCCCCTCCCCTGCACAACCTGAGAGCTGCTGCTACAGTTGCACAGCCTTGAATCACGGCCCCAATTCCAGGGGCATCCTGCGAACCTGGTGTTATGTCGTGGTACAGGGGTAACCAGAGTGCAGGATCTTGGGGGGCAAATTTTGAGAGAGGGGATCATTAAGGGATGGGGAACTTGGCTCAGGGTGTGATGACCTCTGGTGGCAGCCCCCTCTCAGGGACAGGAGCCAATGACAGGGATAAGGTGGAGGGCTGACTCATGGATTGCCTCTTTGAACCATATAAACTTTGGACTAGGAAAACCCAGCGTCTGGTTTCCCCCACCCAGATGGTGCACTCACCACTCTTCTTTCAGAAGTCTGCTCCCTCCTCCGAGTCCTTTGTCACTTGGAAAATCCTTCTTTGGGGAGCAAGTTGCCTTTGGACTAAGACTTATCTGGGCAGATCTGGTGGGTGTCCCCAGTGACTGGGTTTATTTGCATAGGGACCAAGGGGATCCTGGGAGGAGGTCACCCTGAGGAAAAAAGGGGCCAGGCAGGACCACCTACCCCTGTGTCACAGTCCCTATCAGAAAAAGGATGAGCTGGGCCAAAATAAGAATAGTGATGTTTTCTTCTGTAATTTGTCAAGAAACCTAACCTTTTGGAGTCTCAGGAAAGACTGAGAGTGAGGGCAAGATTGCTTTGCACTAAAGGTATGGGGAGGGGTGGGCAGGGCAGGAGAAAATAACAAATGGAGTCTTTTATGTGACTCTGTAAGCTTTCTCCTGTACCATTGTTTTCTCTGGGCCTGGTGTGAAGGGTCCACCTGCCAAGGTGGCATGTGTGCTGTGAGTACTTGGACCAAAGACAGATGTTGCTCCAAGGGGACTCAACACTGACTGACACATGGCCTCGTTCAATCAAACTCCTTTCTCAAGAACCTGAACTGAGTTAAG
The DNA here is from genome assembly GCF_028023285.1 of Balaenoptera ricei. NCBI lineage: Eukaryota > Metazoa > Chordata > Mammalia > Artiodactyla > Balaenopteridae > Balaenoptera > Balaenoptera ricei. Next base: position 62,413,582 of record NC_082640.1, read on the forward strand.
TAAAGGAAAGAGCTGGTTGGTGGTGGATGCTTGAGGTAAAAGGAGTTGAGAGACTGAACTGGATAAGCTAGGAGACTTAAGAAAATCACTTAATTTTCCCTGTGAGGCTGACGTGGGATTCCCAGCCCAGGGCTTTTCCCACCATTTCATCTTCACCACATTACCCCTCCCTAGTGCACTACACCCCACAGTTTGCCAGATTCTCACAGGATTTCGCCCACAGCCTTAAGGGAGGCTGGCAGACGAGGGGTCATTCCCAGTGGCCTGATCTTCAGGTTTATGGTGCTGGAGAAGACCTCAGAGGTGGCTGAAGATGGGGGATCTGAGGCCCAGAGAGAGGGAGGGACTCGCCCAAGGTCACCCACAGGTAAAACCTGAGCTCAGGGTTCCTAATCCTCCAGCCCAGTGTTCTTTCCAACTCTGCACATGGTTCAATGATTGTGTTGCCTTTCTGAGCTGCCCTGTTCTATCCGAACAGTCCTGGCTATGTGGGTGAGGCAGGGCAAGAGACTCTGCACAGGGTATAAGAGACACAGCCCTGAGTCCCTCCCCGACCATTTCCCAGCTCAGGCTTTCCGAGCCTTGTGTTCCTTATCTCTAAAGGGGCTATAATGGTGTCTGCCTCCTGGGGTTGTTGTGAGAACAGCCTGGGATGGTCTGTGTCCAGGACCTGCCCAGGGAGGGGCAGGACAGAACCGTTGCAGTCTACCTCCAGCCTGCTGTGGGGGGCAAAGTCTCCATGTCCAATTTCTCCTCCTGTGGCTCTGGCCAGAGGGGAACCCTAAGTCAGCCCAAGTGAGTTAAAGATTGGCCAGGTGTGCGTGAGAAGCTCAGGCCAGTTCCTGACCACAGGGAGCCAGACAGGGCAGTGACCCTGAGTGACCACTGGGCCTGAAATTTCCCAGGGAGCTGGGCCTCGGCTGAGTCTTGGATTGACAAAGTATGGCAATGTCTGTTTGTTGCTTGTTGGGGGTCTTTACGTGTGCTACTAGGGTGCTTCAATGGAATTTTCCACTAGTTAGGGGCTCTGAAGGATAGGACCATGTCCCCGACAGACTGGAGCTCCCAGAACAAGGGCTTGTCTCTTTCCTCAGACGGGGCCGTGTTTCCTGAGATTCCGGGGCATGGGCTGCATCCCCCTCATCAGACTGGGACTTTTAGAGCAGGTTCAGTTCCCCCTCAGACTGGAGTCCCCAGGTTGGCCTGTGTCTCCTCCCTCTGCTTGTGACGTGCAGGACAGGGTCACGTCCTGCTCAGCCTCAGGTTCCCAGGACAGGACTATCTTCCCCCTCAGACTGGAGTTCCCTAGGGCAGAGCTGGGCCTCCTTCGTCTGACAGGTGAGCTGAGTTTCCTCAAGGGGTTCCTTGAGGAGTTTGCTGTGGGTTTGAGGACAAACAAGTGGAGTTCAGGTGAGGTGCTTCCTCCCTCCAGGACTTTAGCACAGAATCCGGCTGATTTTATTCTTAAATTTATTATTTTCTTCAAAGCCACAGACAGCCGTGATTATTTCCAGAATGTTGGGGCAATTCTGCCACTGGATGAACACTTTGAAAATGAGGTCTGGCTCATTTTCATCTCATCTCAGAAAATCATAATTTGCAGGACAGATAAGGCCGAGTCTTGATTAGTAATAGAGAAGGCAAAAACAAACTGAAGGGGCTTCCCTGGTGGTGCAGTGGTTAAGAATCCGCCTGCCAGTGCAGGGGACACGGGTTCGAGCCCTGGTCCCAGAAGATCCCACATGCCGCAGGGCAACTAAGCCCGTGTGTCGCAACTACTGAGCCTGTGCTCTAGAGCCCGCGAGCCACAACTACTGAGCCCGCACACCACAACTAGTGAAGCCCGCGTGCCTAGAGCCCGTGCTCTGCAACAAGAGAAGTCACCACAGTGAGAAGCCCGCACACGACAACAAAGAGTAGCCCCCGCTCGCCGCAACTAAAAAAAGCCTGCGCGCAGCAATGAAGACCCAACGCAGCCAAAAATAAAAAAAAAACAAATAATAAAGTTCCCTTAAAAAAAACAAAAATAAACAAACTGAAGGAACGCTTCAGCAAGAGTGCAGATGGCATATGTTAGGTAGCAGCTCCTGTTGGTCGGGTGGCATTACAGCTTAGCCCTATTAGTCCTTGTGGTTACTGCTCAGAAGTGGTAGGAAGTGAGGTCCAGCAGCCATGTATATGGGCTACTTGGAAAGGAGCGCTGGCAGGGTCAAAACTCTGTAAACTCACTCCTAGGACCACAACAGCTAGGGGTTGGTCACTATTTGAACCATCTTCTTACTAAATTTTCATTTTGAACTATTAGTGGCTATTTTCCCTACAGAACACATCTCTAATGCAGTAATGAAAGGCAATAGGAAAATAGGATTCACTTTGCAGAGATCCACTCTACTGCCCATGTGGCTGGATGAGGCTATTCCAGAAAGCAGGGCATCAGGATAGCTGTGCAGGCACAGCCATTCTTTCTGTGTCATTGTCTTCTATCTCTTTCTAGGATCCTCCCTGAGAATTCCTCCATCATTTTCCTTCCTTCATCCCCAACCCCCAGGGTGGGTACTCTGGAGTCACACTGTACCCAGTTGATCCCTCCAGGCATAAAGGTATGTCCTTGGAAAGAGCCTTGGGCTGGAGGGGCAATAAGGAAGCAGTGGTCAGTTCAGGTGTGTGTGGGAAGGCACAAAGCCCAAATCTCAGCGTCCTCAAGCTCTGTTTTTCTGTATCCATTTTTTTCAGTGGTGAAGGGCCTTGCTCATGCATATAAAACGTAATGAACAGGTCTTTCATTTTGCGAAGCCCAAAGCAAACTTCTTATGCACTTAGAATCGAGGGCTCTTATGAGATAAACTAATTCAACTCTTTGCCTCCATTTTGCAGGTGGAAACACTGGAGGTGAAATTAGGGAGCTTCGGAGCAGAAAAGGGGGCTCTGGCACTATGGAAGTGAGCTCAGTGCGTGCTCCACCCCCAGGGCTGTGTGAAGAGAGGGTAAGGCCTGGGCCTTTTTCCCCTCATGTTTTGCCAATATTTTATTGGATTACTTGCCTTTTGTGTTTTTAACTGATAGACTTTAGTTTTGGAGCAGTTGTAGGTTATAGAAAAATGAGCAGAATGTACTGAGAGTGCCCATGTACCTGCCCTCCCTGCTCCCAGTTTCCCCTGTTATTAATGTCTTGCATTAGTAGGTGATTATTTTACAATTGATGAACCAGTATTGATACACTTTTATTAACTAGAGTCCATAGTTTACATTAGGGTTCACTCTTCGTGTTGTACATTCTTTGGGTTTTGACAAATGTATAATGCTGTGTACCCACGATTACAGTATAATACAGAATCGTTTCACTGCCCTAAAAACCCTCTGTGCTCCACCTGTTCATCTCCCCCTCCTCCCACCCACCCCTTCACCCCTGAAATCCTGGCAACCACTGATGGTCTCCATAGTTTTGCCTTTTCCAGGATGTCATATAGTTGGATTCATAAAATAGGTAACCTTTTCAGATTGGCTTCTTTCACTTAGCAATATGTATTTAAAGTTCCTCCATGTCTTTTCGTGGTTTTGATGCTTGTTTCTTTTTATTGCACACAGTGTTTTATTGTGTTACTTGCCTTTAAAAATTGTGGTAAGGGACTTCCCTGGCAGTCCAGTGGTTAAGACTCCATGCTGCCAATGCAGGGGGCGTGGGTTCGATTCCTGGTCAGGGAATTAAGATCCCATATGTTGTGCGGTGCAGCCAAAAGATTAAAAAAAAAAAATTGTGGTAAAATATACATAAAATTTACTATTTTAACCATTTTAAAATGTGTAATTCAGTGGCATTAAGTATATTCACAATGCTGTGCTACTATCACTACTATTCATTTCTAGAACTTTTTCTTTGTCCCAAACAGAAACTCTGAATTCATTAAACAGTAACTCTCTACTCTTCCCTCCCCACCCCACCTGCCCCAGCCCTGGTAACCTCTACAATACTTTTTTCTCTGTAAATTTGCCTAATCTAGATACCTCATGTAAGTGGAATCATACAATATTTGTCCTTTTGTACCTGGCTTATTTCACTTGGTATAATGTTTTCAAAGTTTACCCGTGTTGTAGAATGCATCAGAATGCCATTCCTTTTTATGGTTGAATAATATTCCATTGTATGTCTAGGCCACATTTTATTTATCCAAATATCTGTTGTTGGACCCTGGTTGTTTCCACCTTTTAATTATTGAGAATAATGCTGCTATGAACATTCCTGTGCCAGTTTTTGTTTGAACAGCTGTTTTCAATTCTTTTGGGTAGATAGCTAGGAGTGAACTTGTTGGGTTATACGTAATTATATGCTTAACTTTTTTTTTTTTTTAATTATTTATTTTATTTATTTTATTTTTGGCTCTGTTGGGTCTTCATTTCTGTGCGAGGGCATTCTCTAGTTGCGGCAAGCGGGGGCCACTCTTCATCGCGGTGCACGGGCCTCTCACTATCGCGGCCTCTCTTGTTGCGGAGCACAGGCTCCAGACACGCAGGCTCAGTAGTTGTGGCTCATGGGCCTAGTTGCTCCACGGCATGTGGGATCTTCCCAGACCAGGGCTCGAACCCGTGTCCCCTGCATTGGCAGGCAGATTCTCAACCACTGCGCCACCAGGGAAGCCCCTGTGCTTAACTTTTTGAGGAACTGCCAAAGCATTTTCCACAGGGACTGTACCATTTTATATTCCCACTTGTAATGCACAAGGGCCACAATCTTTCTATGTCCTCACCAACGCATTAATGTCCATTTTTTTAATTGAGATATAATTGACGTATAACATTATATTAGTGTCAGGTGTAAAACATAATAATTCAATACTTGTATATATTGCAAAATGATCACCACAATAAATCTAGTTAACATCAGTCACCACGCATAGTTACAATTTTTTTCTTGTGATGAGAACTTTTAAGATTTACTCTCTTAACAAGTTTCAAATATTCAGTATAATATTGTTAACTCTAGTCATCACGCTGTATATTACATTCTCATTACTTATTTATTTTATAGTTGGAAGTTTGTACTTTTTAACACCCTTCACCCATTTTGCACCCCCTGCCCTCACCCGAACCTCTGGCAACCACCAATTTGTTCTCTATACCCATGAGCTTGGTCTTTTTGTTTGTTTGGGGGTGTTGGGGTTTTTTGCTTGTTTGTTTTTGGATTTCACATATAAGTGAGTTGATATGGTATTTGGCTTTCTCTGCCTGGCTTATTTCACTTGGCAGAATGCCCTCAAGATTCATTCATGTTGTTGCAAATTGCAAGATTTCCTTTTTTATGGCTGAATTATAAATATATATAATCATAATATATATATATCCCATATTATCTTTATTCATTCATCCATTGATGGACCGTTGGATGGATGGATAATAGCCATTCTGACAGATGTGAGGTGATATCTCATTGTGGTTTTGATTTGTATTTCCCTGATGATTGGTGATATTGAGCACCTTTCATTTATCTGTTGGCTATCTGTATGTCTTCTTTGGAAAAATGTCTATTCAGTTCCTCTGCCCATTTTTAAATTGGACTGTTTGGGGGTTTTGCTATTGCATTGTGTGAGTTTTTATATATTTTGGATATTAACCAAAATATCAGATATATGATTTGCAAATATTTCCTCCTATTTTGCCTTTTTATTTTGTTGATGGTTTCCTTTACTATGCAGAAGGTTTTTAGTTTGATGTAGTCCTGTTTATTTATCTTTGCTTTTGCTGCCTTTGCCTTTGGTATCAAACCCAAAAAATCATCACCAAGACCGATGTCAAGAAGCTTACCACTTGTGTTTCCTTTTAGGAGTTTTATGGTTTCAGGCCTTATGGACAAATCTTTGATCCTTTTGAATTAATTTTTGTGTATTATGTAAGATAGTGGTCCAGTTTCATTCGTTTGCATGTGGCTGTCCAGTGTTCCCAGCACCAGTTGTTGAAGAGGCTATCCTTTCCCATTGGATATTTTTGGCTCCTTTGTAATAAATTGATTGACCATATATGCATGGATTTATTTCTGGGCTCTCTATTCTGTTCCATTGATCCACGTGTCTGTTTTTATGCCAATACCATACTCTTTTGATTACTATAGCTTTGTAATACAGTTTGAAATCAGGGATCATGATGCCTCCAGCTGTATTCTTCCTTCTCAAGATTGCTTTGGTTATCTGGGATCTTTTTTATGCTTCCATGCAAATTTTAGGATTGTTTGTTCTATAGCTGTGAAAAATGCCATTGGAATTTTGATAGGGATTGTCTTGAATCTGTAGATTGCTTTGGACAGTATGGACATTTTACAATATTAATTCTTCCAATCCATGAGCACAGAATATCTTTCCATTTATTTGTGTCTTCTTCAATTTCTTTTACCAGTGTCTTATAGTTTTCAGTGTACGGGTCTTTTACCTCCTTAGTTAAATTTATTTGTAGATATTTTCTTCTTTTTGAAGCAATGGGATTGTTTTCTTAATTTCTCTTTCCAATAGTTTATTATTAGTGTATAGAAATGCAACAGATATTTATATATTGATTTTGTATCCTGAAATTTTACTGAATTTGTTTATAATTTCTAACAAATTTTTTAGTGGAGTCTTTAGGGTTTTCTCTATATATCATGTCATCTGCAAATAGGACAGTTTTACTTCTTCCTTTCTAATTTAGATGCTTTTTTATTTCTTTTTCTTGCCTAAATGCTCTAGCTAGGACTTCCAATACTATGTTGAATAAAAGTGGTGAGAGTGGGCATCCTTGTCTTGTTCCTGATCTTAGAAGAAAGCTTTTAGCTTTCACCACTGAGTATGATGTTAACTGTGAGCTTATCATATATGGCCTTTATTATGTTGAGGTACATCCCCTCTATATCCACTTTGTTGGGAGGGTTTTTGTTTTTATCATAAATGGATGTTGAATTTTGTCAAATGCTTTTTCTGCATCTACTAAGGTGATCATATGATCACAGTCTAGTGGGTTTTTTTGTTTGTTTGTTTTTCATTTTTGGTCACACCACACGGCTTGTGGGATCTTAGTTCCCCAACCAGGGATAGAACCTGGGCCCCCTGCAGTGGAAGCGCGGAGTCCTAACCACTGTACCGCCGGGGAATTCCCAAATAGCTCTCTAGTTTTTAATTTTTATTTATTTATTTATTTATCGTTGCGGTTCGCGGACTTCTCACTGCGGTGGCTTCTCTTGTTGCAGAGAACTGGCTCTAGGAGCGCGGGCTTCAGTAGTTGTGGCGCTTGGGCTTAGTTGCTCTGCGGCATGTGGGATCTTCCTGGACCAGGGCTTGAGCCCATGTCTCCTGCATTGGCAGGCAGATTCTTAGCCTCTGCGCCACCAGGGAAGTCCCTAGTTTTTAGTTTTTATTGTAGCCATTCCAGTAAGTGTGAAATGGTACCTCATTGTGTTTTTGATTTGCATGTCCCTAATAACTAATAATGTTGAGTGTTTTTTCATGTACTTGTCCATTTGCATATCTTCTTTAGAGAACTGTCTACCCAAGTCTTTTGCCCATTTCTGTTTGTCTTTTTTTCCTTTTAGTTTTGTTGAGATATGATTGACATACAGCATGATATAAGTTTAAGGTGTACAACATAATGATTTGACTTATAAACATCATGAAATGATTATCACAGTAAGTTTAGTGAACATCTATCATCTTGTATAGATACAAAAAAATTAAAGAAATAGAAAAAAAGTTTTCTTGTGATGAGAACTTTTAGGATTTACTCTCTTAACAACTTTCATATATAATGTACAGCAGTGTTAATTATATTAATCACATTGTACATTACATTCTTAGTGCTTATTTATTTATCTTATAACTGGAAATTTGTGCCTGTTGACCACCTTCATTCAAATTCCCCTCCCCTCCCCCTGTCTCTGGTAACCACAAATCTAATCTCTTTTTCTATGAGTTTGTTTGTTTGTTTGTTTTGAAGTATAACTGGCCTACAAAACTATGTTAGCTCCTGATGCCCAACGTAGTGATTCAATATTTCTATACATTACAAAACGATCACCACTTTTTTGCCCATTTTAAAAATTGGGTTGTTTGTTTTTTTTGTTGTTGATTTGTAGGAGTTCCTTATATATTTTGGATATTAATCCTTTACAGATATGTGAATTGCAAATATTTTCTCCCATTCTGTGGCTTATCTTTTCACTCTTTTGATAGTCCCCTTTTGATGGGACCTGGGCTTTTTGCAGGTAACCCAAGCACTTCTGGGGGGCTTATCTTCCCCTAGCTATGGATGAACAAATCAGAACATTGTGAGAGGTCAGATGTTCTCTACCTTTTGAGGATAGGACATGAGGGATCCCCCTTCACCCATCTGGGTTTGGCCTACAAGGCTGGGCCCCTTCCTCTCTGTTCCCTTCAAGTGTTCCAAGACGTGAATCATACTGGAAAGAAGTAAGAACAGTGAACTGGGCCTAGTCTCAGGACTCGAGAAACCAGGGCTTACACATACTACAACATGGATGAACTATGAAAGCATCATGCTAAGTGAAGAAGCCAGTCACAAAAGACCATTTACTGTATAATTGCATTTATATGAAATGCCCAGAGTAGGCAAACTTGTACACACAGAAAGTAGATTAGTAGTTTTCTAGCGCTAGTGGGGTAGGGAAGGTGGGTTAGGGGGAGATGGGGAGTGACTGTTGAGGGGTATGGGTTTCTTTACTGGGTGATGAGAAGGTTGTAAGATTGATTGTGGTGTGACAGCACAACTCTGTGATATACTAAAAGCCATTGGATCGTATACTTTAAGGAGGTGAATTATATGGTATATGAATTATATCTCTATAAAGCTGTTAGTTAAAAAAAAAAAGAAAAGAAAAGAAACAAAGATTCCTCAGTGACCTCCACCCTTCCCTCTGCCTCAGAATGCTGGGAACTTCTTCACTTGATGGGGAAGCGCAGCCGTGCCTGGACATGCTCGCAGGGGGCAGGCTTCATGGTCAGCCCGTAGGTAGGGGTTAGGTCCACTTTCACACCTGGTGGCACGCTGAACTCCAGCTGCTGCAGCAAGATGGCCAGGAAGAGGAAGATCTCCCACTTGGCCAGGACCTCCCCTATGCACCGGCGCTTGCCCATGCCAAAGAGCATCACTTTCTCACTCAAGGTCTTGCTGATGGTGGTGTCATGGGCAGTGAGGAATCTCTCCGGCCGGAACTCAGATGGGTCCCCCCACAGCTTCCTGCGGGATGAACAGAGGAAGTGGTATCTCTGGGCTAGGGAGGCCCTGCGGGAAAGGCCTGGGCGGGGGACATGTGTGTTAGAATAGATCTAGAGCAATGAAGGGAGAGTGGGGAAAGGGGCCAAACTATATTTTGATGTTTATTTCTCTTACATAGCTCTCTCTAAAATCACCAGCCTTGAAAATAGTGCTTTTTAATATTAATTTTTTATTTTAAAGAAATAATACTTTAACTAAAATAATTTAAAAGAAGGAACACATGTCCCTCTCTATTCTACTCAATATATAAGGGGAATCAACCGTCCATCCTGGTTTATGCTTGTTGTTTTGGAGTAATTATTTACAGCATCCTTTTTCACACGCAGAAGTGCCCTAGTTTGGATGGTAAATTATATGATCCTCCTACCTATAAAATGAGATTTTCCAAAGAGGTCCCTAAGCCATTCACATCAGAATCGCCTGAGATACTCCACCTTACCTACCGAAGAGGAATCTTGGGGGACTGGGCACCAAAATCTAAAACCAATTTCCTGGTCAATGCACTAAAGTTTGAGAAACATGGACCTAAATTTTGTCCCTTAGAGCAGGCTGCAGAGCCATCGAGGCACCATTCCCTTATTGTATAACCAGTTCCTAGGGGGACAAACAGCCTTCCTGACTGCTGAACTTCACACATTTTTCAGTGGGGGATATGTACTCACGGGTCATGATTGACCTGCCACTGGTTTATGAAGACACAGAGTTCCTTGGGGATGTAGAAGCCATTCAGTGTTGTGTCCCTTATTGTGCTAAGGAGGGAAGAGGACTCTGTCAGGCTCAGGGGCTGGAAAACAGGGGTGTGTCTCTGGGAGGTTGTTTTTTTTCTTTTTAATAATTAAAAAAAAAGTTGACTATAGTTAATATACAATGTTGTGTTAGTTTCAGATGTACAGCAAAGTGATTCAGCCATATATATACATATATATTCTTTTTCAGGTTTTTTCCATTATAGGTTATTACAAGATATTGAATATAGTTCCCTGTGCTATACAGTAGGTTTTTGTTGTTTATCTATTTTATATACAGTAGTTGTGTATATATTAATCCCAAACTCCTAATTTATACCCCCCCGCAGAGGTTCTTGCTCCTCCACCCCACTCCAATAGCCTGTCCACCATGGTCTCTATACCGTACACTAGGAGGGAATATCAGGAGCAAGGAAGGGTTGAAATTATTCTTCCCCTTTCTCAGATCCTGTTCTTCAACAGATGTTTACTAAACTTTTCTTTGTACCCAGCTGTGCCCTTGGCCATTCTCTGGAGCCAAGAAGCAGGCAGTCTGGGTCAGTCCTGGGGAGTTCTCAGCTTGGCTGAGGCGTCAGGCCTCTTCCTCTGGATATAACTAGACCAAAATATGGGCTGAAGTAAGTGTTCACTAACTCTCTTGACATTGTTAAAATCCCAGGACCTAATCAAGGACAAATTGCTGTAAGTCCTACAAAATATCAGAATGAAGTTATGTCAGCTGGCTGAATCAAGAAAGGCTTCTAGGGGAGGGGAAGTTTGTGTCAGGATAAGGTAGGATAGGATTCTGGTAGCCAGAGAAGACTGTAGACCTTCCAAGCAGAAGGTCCAGCATAAGCAAAATTGGAGGCTGGCTGGTTCTTGCTTGTAAGGGATGGTGAGGCCAGCCTGGCGGGGTTGAGAATACCTGTAGGGAGGGAATGTGAGCAGAGGTGAATGAGAGCTGAGGTCAGAAGTGTGGTTTTTCTCCTGAGAGCCGGGTACTTTGATCATGCTTGGACTGGATGGGGGCAGAGTAAAGGCCAAGGTCTGTGAGGAATCTGGTGTCATGGCCAGGAAGGAGATGCTGAGGTCTGACCAGGGCCAGGGCTGAGAAGCTGGGGAGAAAACATGGCAATGATTTCAGAGGTGGGAGGGCAGAATAGGCAGGCCTCACCTGTGGGGGATGGTGAAGGGGACGAAGGAGGAGTGTCGGAAGGTCTCCAGGATGAAGGCCTCCAAATAAGGCAGCTGGGATCTGTCAGAGAGCCGGGGCCGACGTGCCCTGCCAATCACCGTGTCTGCAGAACACAGAGGACGGACAAGGCTTAGGAGTTGTCCTGACTGCTCCATGACATCTGCATCCCCAGTCATACCAGGTGTCACTCTATGTGGTGCTATGTCTGTTTACAGGTCTGAGACCCACTGACCCCCCAGTATCTTCTAGGCAGGGGTGGGCACCATTGTATGCCCAGGGCTTGTACTTAGTAGGTATAAAGCAGCTATATGTAGATTGAACAGATGACCTGGGACCCCAAGGCTTCTCTCCACCAGAGGGTTAGGGGACACTACATACCCAGCTCCTCCTGGATCTTCCTCTGTATCTCAGGATTTGTCACAAGGTACAGAAGGCTCCAGGAGATGGCTGTTGTGATCGGATCAAACCCTGGGCAGCATGGGGCAAGGTGAGGAAGAAAGGAAGACAGGAACAAGAAGGCAGCATTTACCACACACCCACCATGTATGTACCAAACATTGTCTTTCTCTGCCTCCTTTTCCCCCAAAGCCCCTCACCCTGAATTTTCTAAGGGCAGAGGTGGAGTCACCTCAGCACAAACGTGAGTCACTGCTTCCATGATTAGTTGCTGGAGTTACAAGGGCCTAGACTTACAGCCCAGAGAAGCCTTTATTGTTTAGATGGAGGCCCAGAGGAGGAGAGGGACTTGGCTGAGTTTTCACTGGGAGTTGGTGGTACAGCCTGGGCTCAAACCTTGAGCCTGGGCCTGGTCTCTGTGTCCTGCACCATCTGACATGTAGTTGGTGAGTTATCTGATGGACCCCGGGGCTGGGCAAGGCTGTGTGTGAACAGCAGGCACTGAGGGGTGGAGGGGCAGGGGTCTGACTCCTACCGGCTGCGAAGATGTCGTTGACAAGGTTGACAGTCTTCTTCTGGGGCGTGAGGCCCCCACTAGCTCTGGAGTTATCCTCGTAGTGCTTGAACAGGGCACCTATGATGTCCTGGACTCTGTTCTGAGGGGGTACAAGCTTAGGAGCACCCCGGCACTTCTGGGGTGGAAGGCTGGACCTTGCCCCAACCCATCTGGCACTGCCTGCTGGCCTCTGGGCAGTGGGTTGAGCTCAAGACAGGAGCTGGTAGCAGCCCAAGGTAGGGCTTAAAGTATCATTTCATGCCCCATTGACCCTTCCTCCCAATAACCCCAGGGGTCCAATTTCAGAGAAGGAGGTTGGGGTGAGTACAGGGAAGTAAAGTGACACCCGAGCTGGGAATTAGTCTCTGTCAGGGTTCAGTTTCCTGCAGAACAAAAGCCTTCTCATGATAACAGCACCCCACATTACAGGGCTCTGCCAGGGCCCCATTCATGACCTTATCTCTCTGGGGCTTTGAGCAGCCCTGAGAGGGAGGCTATAGGCATGAGGAAACTGAGGCCAGAGAGGGAGAGGGATTGGCTCCAGGTCGCACAGGTGATTTGAGATGTCCCAGAGCCTTCCTAGGCCTTGGCTGTGTGGGTAACTTGGAGCTGGGTGAGAGGGGCCACACACAGACTCTGTGTGCCCCCACACCACCCGTACCCTGGGCTCACCTTGTCAAAGTCCTGATGGTGCTCCTGGACCATTTTCCACAGGAACTGCAGGAACCTCCGGTTGAAGCTCTTGTACTTTTGCAGGGCAGGGTTGGGCAGGTATTTAAGGATGGGGAAGAAGTCCACGGGGCTCCCGGAGGAGGCAGTCTCCACGAAATCATGGGTGTTCCTCACAAGGCTGACCATCTCCCCACTGCTCTGGGGGAAGTGCTGCCCGAAGCACATGGCACCAATGACCTTGGCCACTGACACCACCACGTGGTCATAGGGGTCAAAGCACCCAGACCCTGCCATCAGCTCCTGGAACTCGCCGATGAGGGCCTCAGCCTCCTTGCTCACATGCATCTCCAGGTAGCAGGAGGACGAGGAAGCCGGGTCTGAGGCAACGGAGAAGGAGTTGAGAGCATTCTGGGCCAGGCGTCGCCGGGCAGCCCACACTGGTCCAGAGTCTGGGTTGAAGGTCATACTCTGGCCATCAGCGACTAAGGTGAAGCTGTAGAGGTCAGGCCGGCCCTTGAAATCATCGCCCTGCCGCACCAGGGCCTGCCGGATGGTGTCCAGGCCGCTGAGCACCAGCACGGGTGTGCAGCCAATGCGGATCTGTAGCACGTCTCCATAGCGCTGGCTCAGCCGCGACAGGGCCAAGTGTGGGCTCTTCCCCAAGGTCAGCACATGCCCGATCAGGGGCCAGCTCCAGGGCCCTGGTGGACTCTTCAGGCCTTTAGGGACCCGAGGCTGCCAGGCCCTGACCACCCAGAATACCAGGCAGAAGGTGGCAGAGGCCAGGAGAAGCTCTGTGGCTGAGAAAGGAGTGGCCTGGGACAATGCCATTTGTACCAACTACAGGGGAAGAGAAAGGAGGAGCCAGACTGAGGGACGAGATAGAGCCACTCATTCATTCATTTACTCAGTCAATAAGCACTTGTACATGTTCTGTGCTTGGCTCCCAGCTGGACACCAGAAAGACTAAGTTGCATTCACTAAATTACATGGATCCTTCATCCCAGGAGCTCACCCATGGTGTATCACAGAATCTGAGGGCTGGAAAAGAGCCCTGAGATTCCTAACTTGAGCGTCTGAAATCCCAGCCCTGGCCATCCCCTCTGCCCATCACATGTTTCCAATCCTGAGGCTGAAGTGATCACTTCAAAACGGAGAAGCACTCTTGTGGACCCCAGTGCAGGGTGTATGCTGGGCATTGCACAGCGGGGACCCTTCCTGCTGATACCTCCTCATGCCCTGGGAACAGGGAGCTGCTCCCTGCTAGCAACACTGATGGGACCAAGGTCCCAGGGCTGATGCGAATGGCTTCTGATGCCCCCTTCCCCAGGGCATTCTTTATCAAGACCAACCAGGACACCTCCTCCAAGGACAAGTCCCCATTCTCTCAGAGTTTTTTTTTTTTTTTTTGGCTGCACGGTACAGCATGTGGGAATCTTAGTTCCCAAACCAGGGATCAAACCCGTGCCCCCTGCAGTGGAGGCGTGGAGTCCTAACCACTGGGCCACCAGGGAATTCCACCCCCCTCCCCACCCCCCCATCCTCTCACAGTCTTGAAGGCTGAGGTTGGGCTGCAGCCAGGGCCAGGGCTGCCCTCATGCCAGATGGGGAGCCCTACCCACCTCTTCACTCCAGTTACACTAAGGGTCCTTAGAGGTGGCCCAGTCCAAGCTTCTCATTTAAAAACGGGGAAACTGAAGTCTGGAGCTGGGCAGCAAGAACTAGAACTCAGGACTTCCCTGGTGGCACAGTGGTTAAGAATCCACCTGCCATTTCAGGGGACACAGGTTTGAGCCCTGGTCCAGAAAGATCTCACATGCCGTGCAGCAACTAAGCCCATGCGCCACAACTACTGAGCCTGCGCTCTAGAGCCCGCGAGCCATAACTACTGAGCCCACGTGCAACAACTACTGATGCCCGAGTGCCTAGAGCCTGTGCTCCACAACAAGAGGAGCCCCTGCTCGCCACAACTACAGAAAGCCCACGTGCAACAATGAAAACCCAATGCAGCCAAAAAAAAAAAAAAAGAACCAGAACTCAGGCCTCCTACACCTAACCCAGTGTTTCCCCGTATCCCTCCATCTCCACTGGTTCCCAGGATATATGATCGGGGATCCCAAGGGCTAAGAAATGAGCCCAAGAAAGGTACCTGTGGAGGCAGGTGCTTGAGATCAGCAGGACTGTGGGAGCTGATACAGAGCTTCTGGCTCCGGGTGAGTGGCCTTTTATAACTACCACCCCAATCAGGTTGGCCTTGCTGTCCTGGTCACCTGATATCAAAGTCACCAAAAAAAGTTGAAAGGATCAGCTCTTGGCCTTGGGCCATGATCCCTCAACTCCACCTACCTCCCAGGGCCCAGGGGCAGCTCTTCTGGGCATAGGTGCTATGTCCCTGGGGAGGAATGTCCAGCTCCTTTCAGGGTCCAGAGTCGGGAGGTAATGCTTATTTCTCTCAAGGGCAGGGCAGGGTGCTGGGAGTGAAAGTTCTCTGGGCTAGTCCAACCTACTTTCCCACTGTACCCACGAGGAGGGACCCTGCCTGGGGGCACTCAGTCCAGGCTGATCAGCGGGGGAGACTCACTACTCCTCTCCAGAAAGGTGCCCTGTAATACCCCTCCAACAACCTGTGAAACCAGGTAAGAAATAGGTATGCTCTGACCACCTCTGAATTTCAGCCCAGGTCCTTAATCTGAAAACAAGAAATGATGAGGATCCTATATTCTAAAGAGAGGCCCCCTCAGCCTCCTCCCTCTTGGTGAGAGATGGTAAAAGTGAATGAAGAAAATTCATGCTGTGGGGGCATGGCAACTAGCTTGGAATCTTCAAAGTCAATGTCATTAAGAAAGAAAAAAAAAAGACAAGGGCCTTTCCTAGAGCAAAGAGACTAAAGAGACAACCAAATGCCAAAAATGTGTGAACGTTGATTGGGCTCTGGATTTAAAAAACTTTTTTAAAAGCTACAAAAGACGTTTTTGGCACAACTGAAGATACATGAACAAGGACTGGAGATTAGATGATATTATGGAATTAATGTTAATTTTTTTAGATATGAGCCTAGCATCATGATTATGTGGGAGAATATTTCAGGAAATATTCTTAGGAGATTAATGTTCTTAGGAGATGAACGCTGTAGTGCTTAGGGGGTGAAGTATCATGATTTCTGCAACTTACTTTTAAATGGTTCTGTTTAAAAAAAATGTACATCTATCTGCGTATCTCTATAGAGAGGAGAGGGAGAGTAGATATGACAGATGTCAGCTATCTAAGAACCTACGTGAAGGTACGTGGGTGTCCATTGTATGAAAGGGAGCTTTGAAGTGGAGGGCTGGCTGTGGTCTGGTAAGGAGTCGCATGGTGCTTCTCTCCTCCCTCATCTCACAAAGCCAAGTGAAGGAGCTCCAGGGGACCCAAACCTTAAGAGTGGGATACCTGCAAGAAGGGAACTCCTCAGCTGTGAGTCCAGATGGGTTGGACCATGGTGAGGGAGACTGTGGCATTCGTGTATTTATCACAAACTTTACAACGCCCCATGCTTATGGGCCGGCGTTGTTATAAGAGCTTTATATGTATCAACAAAAAACATTCTCAGTAATCCTATGGGATGGAAATTAATACTATTCTCATATTACAATATGAGGGGTAACGGAGGCACAAAAAGTTATGTAATTTGTTGTAGGTCACATAGCAGTGTGTTAGAGTTGGGCTCAAACCTTCAGAAGATCGTGCTCCAGACCACTATGTGCACCTGCTTGGCACGTGTCCCTGGATCTGGGGGAAATGTGTGGACATATGGAGGCAGAGCAGAGTAGCCTGTCATGGCAGGGGCAGCAGAGGGCAGCCTGCACAGCCCGAGTTGGGTGCCTTACTAGGATGTGAGTCTCCAAAGGGCCGGTGGACATGCTGAAGGGAACTGGACTTGAACTGCACGGATGAGACCTGGCTACAGAGGGGTGGGAAACCCCGCAATGACAGGCTCTAGGGGGTACCCTGCGGGAACTAGCTGAGGGGTGGGCAAGAGGTCAGCCGGAGTCCAGCAGCTATGTTAGGAACTGTGTGATGTGGAGGACACATTGGGGCTCAAAGGTACTCGATGAAAAGCTGGCAGTGGAACGTCTGCTACATACAAGGGCATTCGGAGCTAAGAGAGAAGATAAACAGCACCAGCCAAATAAAAAGAGATTGGCTCCTGGCACTTCCCTGGTGGCACAGTGGTTAAGAATCCAAGGATTTGGGTTTTAGCACTGAGTCTGAGACATCCAAACAAAGGGCTTGGGGCCAGGTCAGAGTGATTCTTAGGGGGCCAGGAGGAAAGTGTTGGCCCACAATTCAGATAATGAGAGGGAGAGACAGAGACAGAGAGAGGGAAAGAGGGAGTTAAACTGTAAAAGAAGAGGTAGAAAAACACCTTGATGAACTTGAGAAACTGGTTAACTTGTTATGGGATCCCAGCGGCCTCCCTAAGAGGGAACAATAGTTGGGGTGTTGCTGGGGATTCCCAGAAAAAAACAACAACCAACCATCAAACAAAGAAACAATGGAGAGAGTCTGGAAACAGTGGTCGTGGCCTGGATCCTTTACCCCAACGATGGTGGCAGTCCGCAGTGAGACCTTGCCCCCAGTCAACAGAAAATTAAAGCAGATAAAGCTATCTTTGGGACTTCCCTGGTGGCACAGTGGTTAAGAATCCACCTGCCAATGCAGGGGACACGGGTTCGAGCCCTGGTCCGAGAAGATCCCACATGCCGTGGAGCAACGAAGTCCATGCGTTGGACTTCTGAGCAACTACTGAGCCTGTGCTCTACAGCCCGCGAGCCACAGCTACGGAAGCCCACCTGCCACAACTACTGAAGCCCGCATACCTAGAGGCCGTGCTCTGCAACAAGAGAAGCCACCGCAATGAGAAGCCCACGCACCGCAACGAAAAGTAGCCCCTGCTCGCCGCAACTAGAGAAAGCCCGCGCGCAGCAACGAAGACTCAACGCAGCCAAAAATAAATAAATAAATTTCTAAAATACTTAAAAAAAAACAAACAAAAAACAAAGGGCAAGGCTGGGGAATCTGACAAAGCCACAGTGCCTGTTTGAAGACTGTGGCTGAGAGGAAAGGAAAGCTGTTTTCTCTCTGTACCTTCACTGGGTTCAGCTCACTCTACAAAAAAGGTCAAGGTTTGAAGTTAGAGTAGGTTTTGTAGAAAACTGACTATTTCTCTCTGTCTCTCTCCCCTGCTGTCTTTTCCTTTCTCTCTCCCTCTCTCTCTCTCTCTCTCTCTAAGTCATACTTTATTCAGATTTTCTTAGATTTTTGCCTAACGTCCTTTTGTCCTTTCTTGTTCCAGGATCCCATCAAGGAGGACACCACATTACACTGAGTCACCATATCTCTTTAGGCTCCCCTTGGTTGAGACATTTCTCAGACTCTTTTTTCAGGAGAACTGGTCAGGTATTTTGTAGAATGTCCCACTATTGTGATTTGCCTGATGTTTTTCTCATGGTAAGACTGGGGTTATGGGTTACTGGTAGGAAGACCACAAGAGTAAAGTGCCATTTTCATCATATCATATCAAGGGTACATACTATCAGCTTGACAGGAAGGTTGATGTTGTTGGTCAGCTGGCTGCAGTAGTGTTTCTCAGGTTTCTCCACGGGCACATTACTCCTTTCCCCTTTCTGTACTGTGCTCTTTGGAAGGGAGTCATGTGCACAGCCCACACCAGCAAGTGAAGCGTTCTGCTCCCCTCCTTGAGGACAGTCTCTGTGTAAATTATTTGGACTTCTGCATAAGAGATGATTTATCGGGGCTTCCCTGGTGGCGCAGCGGTTGAGAGTCTGCCTGCCAATGCAGGGGACACGGGTTCGCGCCCTGGTCTGGGAAGATCCCACATGCCGCGGAGCAACTAGGCCCGTGAGCCACAACTACTGAGCCTGCGCGTCTGGAGCCTGTGCTCCGCAACAAGAGAGGCCGCGATAGTGAGAGGCCCGCGCACCGCGATGAAGAGTGGCCCCCGCTTGCCACAACTAGAGAAAGCCCTCGCACAGAAACGAAGACCCAACACAGCCAAAAATAAAATAAATAAATTAAAAAAAAAAAAAACTGTCATTTAAAAAAAAAAAAAAAAAAAAAAAAAAAAAAAGAGATGATTTATCTTTTTATTTTAAATATTTTCTTAAAACCTTTTATTAAATTACAAGATACATACAGAAAAGTGCAGATAATCTGTACAGCTCAATGAATTTTTTACAGACTTAACAAAACTCTTGTAACCAGTCCTCAGATCAAAAGACAGAATGTTACCACACCCTAGAAACCCCTCGTGCTCTCTCCCTAAGGGTAACAATGACCCCAACTTCTAATAGCATAAATTAGTTTTGTTAGTTTTTGTTTTTCATGTAAATTAAATCATGCTGTGTACTTTTTTTGGCATGGAACTTTAAAAAATTAATAGATTTCGTTTTTATAGCAGTTTTAGGTTTACAGAAAAATGGAATGAAAGTACAGAGCTCCCATATGCCTCCTTCCCCAATCAGTTTCCCCTGTTATTAACATCTTGCGTTAGTGTGATACATTTGTTACAATTGGTGAATGAATATTAATACAATATTATCAACTAAAGTCCATAGTTTACATTAAGATGAACTCTTTGTGTTATACAGTTCTATGAATTTTTTTTCACTTTTAAAAATTGTGGTAAAATATAAAACATAAAATTTACTGTTTCAAACATTTTTAAAGTGTATGATTCAGTGGGCAACGTGTACTCTTTTGTATCTGGTTTCTGTCACTTATTCTTTTTTAGGAGATTCTTCCACAATGCTGGGTATAGTTGTAGCTCATCCCCATTGCTGTATGGTGTTCCGTTAAAATACAAATACACAGCAATGTATTATCCATTCAACTGTTGATTGGCATTTGGTTTTTTTCTGTATTGGGCTGTGATGAGTCCTGCTGCTGTGAACATTCTTGCACATGTTTTTGTATGCATTTCTGCTGTGTATAGACCTACGAGTGGAAATGCTAGGTCATAGGCTAGGCATAGTTCAGTGCTAATAGATCCTAGCACTGAACAATTTTCCAAAGTAGTTGAACCAGTTTTACTCCCGCTGGCTGTGACTGAGGGTTCAATTTGCTTCTCATGCTCACCACCATTGGATTGTTTTTAATCTTTTGATTTCAGCCATCCTGGAGTGTCTGTTGACTACTTCCCTTTTTAAAACCCCTCAATGTTCCCCATAGATTTCAAGATAAAAACTGAACTCCTTTGCTTGGCACCCAAAGGCTTCAGCGGCAGCTCTTGCTTAACCTCTCTGGCCCTGTTTGCCACCATATCCAACTTGCCCCCGCCTCCATTGTCTTTCTCCATATATTGATCCCTTTACTGGAAACCTACACCCCATCCTGTGTTCCCTGGTCAACTCCTGCTCATCATTTTATACGCTGCTCAGCTGTCACCATGCTGGCTGGGTCTGAGCCCCTCCTCTTAGATCCCACAGGCCCCAAACGGCCCTCCTCGACAGCCCCCATCATGCTGTTTCCCCCATGGACTGTGAGATCCTTGAAGGTCAAGGCAACCTCTGCTTTTCTTCAGATCTCTAGTCTCTAGTACGGGGACTGACACACAGCATGTATTTAGAAAAAGATTTGTGAATCAATTAGTGTTCACAAGTGAGAGTGCTAGCCTGTGTTAAGAGTTCCGTGAAGACTGCTTTCAGCATTTTCCTGCATTGGTTTTATAGAAATTACAAGTAATAATCCTTACAGTTGAAATTTATTGAGTACCCACTATGCCCTAAGATCTGTGCCGTATGTTTAACATTGGCCGTCTCTTTGAGCTTCATAGCAACACTACGAGATGGGTACTATTATTGGCCTCATTTTACAGTTGATGAAATGAAAGCCTAAAGATGTTAAGTAATTTTCCCCAGAGCCAGAATATGGGGGAAAAGCAGTTCAGTGGGCACGGGGCAGGGGAGAGGGCAAATCAGGAAGCTATCATGAGAGAAAGCACATTCAGAGTTGACTATCCAGAGAGGAGCCCAGGGAGAGGCAGGGTGTGGCTAAGGTTAGGGTGAGGGTCACTCAACACATTTATTCAGTGCACAGTCACCAGCCTGGCCAGTGGTCAGAACACAGTAAATGGCAGCCTTTTCCCTGCTTCTTGTGGGGCAAGTCCTCCTCTGTGCCCCTCATCATTCCATTCTCACCTCTGTTGTGGATCTAGCCACAAAGAGCTGTAGTTTGGGGCTGGATCATCATCTAAACCAAACCCTAAATCAGACTGTGGGCCCCTCGACGACAGAGGCTGAGTCCCATTCATCTCTGTGCCCAGACCTGGCAGAGAGGAAGGACCATGGTGGACACAGGTGCTGTGGGAAGCACAGGCAAATAATTAAAGCTGGGGCGGGTGTGTGTCTCAGTCTATTATATAAGGACCGGGAGATTCAGTCCTGGACATCCAGTCACCCGCTACTGCATGTGTCCACCCAGAGGGCCCCTGCCCCCGCCTCCTCAACATGTCCAAATGGATGATGTCACCTCCCTGCCCAAACACCTTCCCTCTGGGTCGTCACCCTAGCTAGAAACCTGGGAATCCGCAAAGACTCCTTCTCTTATTCAGCTCCCACCAAACTCTCAAGATTCTACCACCTAAACACCTCTTGAGTCTGACCACTTTCTCCATCACTGTGGCACTGCCTGGAGAAGACTCTCAGCGCCGCTTCCCACCTGGACTTTTGCAGGAACCTCCTATGTGGTATCACTGTCTCTAGGGCAGTGTTGCCCAGTAGAACTTTCTGTGATGATGGAAATATTCTAAGTCTGTGCTATCCAATAAGGTAGCCACCAGTCACATGTGGCTACCGAGCATTTGAAATGGCTGGTACAACAGAAATACTGAATTTTTAATTCTATTTAATTTTAAATGTAAGTAGCTGCATGTGGCTAGTGGCTACTGTATTGGATGGCACAGTTCTAGGCTCCCTCCATCCCATCCCTCCAATCTGGGCTCCACACTGCCACCCAAGTGAACTTCCTGAAATTGCAAATCTGAGCAATCCATATCCCTTTGTAAAATCCCTTAGTACTAATTTCTTAAGACATTCAAAAACCAAACCAAACTCCTTAGCTCAGCATGTGAGCCAGTTCCTACTCACTTCTCTGAGCTTGGTTCCCACGACTCCCTCCCTCTCATGCATCTTTCCCACCAGTCAGAAGCAACTCTTAGAATTCTTCTAGTTTTCGGCCTCTGTGCATTCAGACATGTTGTTCCCTCTGCCTGGAACACCCTACCCTCCTCTCAACCACCCCTTCCCCAGCCAACAAACACTCTCATGGAAATGCATTGCTTCCAGGTTAGAGATGCTTACTTATATTGCAGTACTATGATGGATATATGACAAAGCATTCTCATCTCTCCATTAAAGCAAAGCCTCCAAAACTCTGCTCCAGGTCCACCTCCTCTGGGGTGTGCCCTGACCCCCTACTCTGTTTCAGATCCTCCTCCTTTGGACATAGCTCTCCCGTGGCACAAACACCACGGTGGCATATTGCTTTGGTTTCCTTTGCCCTCTCTAGACCATGAACAACTTGAAGCAAACTATGTTCTTATTTACTCAGTTTTTAGTACAGTACCCGTCACATAGTGGATGTTCAGCCATATTCTTCGAGCATAAATTATGTTGCCAGCCACTGTTCTCGGAGGAAACTTAGAGCAGTGAATAAGACAGACCTTGCCTTTGTGGAGGAGACTGACAACAAGCAAGTGAACATGAATGAGATCATCGCAGACCCAGGTTGTGCTGAAAATCCTCTTTGTCCTCCACATCCACTCGCCCCCTTCTCCACCCTGCTCTATGCACTGAGAGGCTGACCTCAGCAGACTGTGTCAGTGGGCTCCCCATCCTCTGGCGACTTGTTGGGTTCAGTCAACGGGAGGCATGGGCATGAGATGGGAGGGTGGGAGGAGAGTGAGTTTGGGGTATTTTTTCTCCAGACCCTCCTTGCAAAGTCACCATGCTAGGCCACAGCTCCTGCCAGGCAGCTCTCCTCTCCTTACAGTCTCTCTCTCTGGGTTCCAGAAACAGATCCTTCCTCTTGCCCTTTCAGGCTCAAGATAGTAAGGGCTCCTCTCTGTTACTAGTCATATGGTACCACACTATCCTGTGTTAGTTTCTCTATAACCTGTCAACACCTTTGTAAATTGTCCCCTTATTAAACTCTTCTCAATGATCCAGTTTTGAATGAATTCTGTTCTTGCAAGGACCGTGAATAATAAACTGGTTCTTTGCAAATTTCTGCTCCACCATCCTTGGAATATCAGCCTTTCCCCAAGGTCACAAGATGGCTGCTACAGTTCCGGCCATCACATCCAGACATGACAAGGGCCAGAGGGACAAGAGTGCATCTCTTGTCATGCATCCTTTTTTAAAAAAATTAATTAATTGATTAATTATATAGCTGTGTTGGGTCTTCGTTGCTGTGCGGGGGCTTTCTCTAGTTGCGGTGAGCAGGGGCTACTCTTCGTTGTGTTGTGTGGGCTTCTCATTGCGGTGGCTTCTCTTGTTGCAGAGCATGGGCTCTAGCTGCACGGCTTCAGTAGCTGTGGTGCGTGGGCTCAGTAGTTGTGGCTCACAGGCTCTAGAGCGCAGGCTCAGTAGTTGTGGCACACGGGCTTAGTTGCTCCACGGCATGTGGGATCTTCCCGGAACAGGGCTTGAACCTGTGTCCCCTGCATTGGCAGGTGGATTCTTAACCACTGCACTACCAGGGAAGTCCCAGATCAGAGTATTAGGCTCTCTCCCTGTAGGGTCTTTGCATGCTAGCAGCAACTCTCTACTGAAGGCCACAGCTCCTCTCTATAGCCTCTCCACAGCCACCTCCTCTGGGTTTTGTTTTCTGCTCTTTCCCCTCATCACTTCTGGCCTTGCTGCTGCTAGCCCTGGACTGCTGCATTGTCCCTATTGATTTCCCTAAACGTTGAACCTTTGTGAATGGTCCCTTTATTAAATTCTCCTCAATGACTTAGTTTGAGGGGCCTCTCTGTTTCCTGCAGGGACTGACCCTGACAGATATAAGGAGGGACTTGCCTGGTGTGTCTTAGGAACCTCAGGCTACTCTTGTGCCTGGAGAGGAGTGAGCCGGGGAAGTAGGAGTAACAGGTGAGGAGGTCAGAGGGATAATGGGAGCCACATCTGGAAGGGCCCTGCAGGCCATTGTAAGGACTGTTTCCTCTGAGATTCTTCAAAAACTTCCTTCTGAAAACTTCAACTTGGGGAAAGGATGGGGTCCCTTCCTCAGCTAGGAGCTGGGAGTGCAAATGGGGCACCTTCCTTCCCAGGGCATCCCAGCCAGCAGGGTGTGAACTCTGCTCCCAGAGCAGTGAGATGGCACAGACTCATCTGATGATCTCTGCCTCGAGTGTGGGTTCTCTCCACGCACTTCCCAGCCAACAACTCCTCAGCTCCATCATGGGGTCTTCTGGAGGTAAAACTAGCCGCTCACAGTGGTGCTGATGGTGGCATTGTTGGCACAGAGGCAAACCAGTGGGAAGCTATTAGATAGGAGTAACTTCTTAGGATTCTGTCCAACCTACCCAGGCCTTTTTGGATCTGTCTCAAGTTCCGAGGTTTAATCACTCAGAGAACGCTGTTGGGTAAGCCTCTCTGACCTGCAGGTTTTGGTTATAATTCTTCCAGTTGCAAGCCCCCAAACCCACTCCTACTAAAAGAGAAAGATAAGGAGGAGGAGGAGAAGGAGGAGAAAGAAGAAGAGAAAGAGGAAACAGTAAAGAAGAAGGGAAAAGGGGGAAAGGAGGAGATGGCGGAGGTGGTGATGTTATTGACTCACATAACAGAGATGTTTTATGGTGAACTTCATTGGCTTCAGGAATAACTGGATCTAGGTGCTCAATGTCATCAATTCTTTCCCTCCCTCCCCTCATCTCCCAGTTCTGCTTTCCTCTAATGGGCTTCTTAAAAAATGGCCACTGGTAGGTCCAGAATTATTTTCTAACCAGCTTAGCCACCACTGGCAGAAAGAGAACATTTCTTTTCCAACAATTTCATTAAAACCCCACAGGGCTCTCAGTGGCTTGGTCTGAGTCATGTGTCAGCCTGGTAGCCTGGGGTAGGGTTAGTTCCACCAAGCCTATTGGCTAAGAGTAGGGGTGGGGTGGTCCCCAAAGGACAATTGAAGTGGTATTTCAAGAAGAAGAGAGGATGGATGCTGGGCACATGAAACCACTCACATGTCGACTATCACTGGTGTGACCATATAATTTATTGTCCAAGCCAGGACTCTTTTGAGAAGGAAAGAGGACACTTTTAATAGACAAGACAACAGGCTTAGTCCACGACTATCCTGGGAAAGTATCGTCACCCTATCTATAGCAGCCAAGAGCCAGAGAGCCAGGGGCTGCCCCATCTGAGCCTTGGATCCTGCAAACCAAATCTCTCTGGCTCTCTGGGCACAGGTAGGAGAGGAGAAGGCTCTCAGGGCTCAGATCTCAGGTGGGGTGGAGGGTGGCTTGGTGGGGTGGGGACACATTGGAAGACAAGTCCCAGTTCTCCACATCCACTCAAACTCCACCTTCTCAAACTGCCTCACCCCCACCTCCCACTCCAATGCTTTGTTCAAGTTATGGCCCCTCTTTATGCCAGGTGTGCCCTTCCTGTACTCCTCATATGCCAGGACCCTTCTCTAGTCCTCTGCTCTCCCCCAGGGGCCTCAGCCTTCTCACAGCTCCTGTAGCATTTCCAGATTTAGCATAGGCTCTGTTCAGCGTGCTTCCTGCTTCCACTGTGGGGTAGGGGTTTTATTCTGGGTCTTGTTGTCTCCTCATCCCCTTGCCACGTAGCCCTCAGCAGTGCTGACTGAAGACTCTAAGCTGGGTCACTCTGCTGGGCCAAAACCCTCAGCTGTCTCTCCCTCCAGCCCAGAGCCCTCTCCTTTCTGCACTGCCCACCCCTTCCTCTGTGTTCCTGGTATCGATCGCTAGGGAATCCTAGCCAAAGGGCTTCTCACGCAAAGGCATACAAACTTTGACCCAGAATTGGCTGTTCAGCTCCAGGTCAAGGTCCTCTAACCTCCTGCCTGTCTCCCTCTTTCTCTGCCCGGTGCTCCTGAGGGCCCCCTTCTATCTTGTGAGCTGTTCCCCAAGACAGGGCTTGGTGATGAGAAGTGCAGGGCCTCCCATAACCTCAGTGCCCCAGACTCTTGTCCAGGAAGATGGGGAGATGGGGGGCCCTGACCTAGAGTCTGAGCCTGTCTACCTTTGGCCCCCTGGGGCTTTGCTGCTGGTCTGGGACAATAAATCATGGTGGGAAGAGCCCTGGCCTGGAAGCAAGGGGCTAGAGTTCTGGGCTCTGCTTTGATTTGTCATTTGTCCTCGGGCCTTCTTCTTTCTGGCATCGGTCTCTCCAGCTGAGAAGTGGGAGAGGAATTGGCTTAATTAGCTAACGAATTTCTTTGGGATTAAGAGCCCCTTGGAGAGTGTGAGAAAAGCAGTGCATCTTCTACCAAGAGAAGTGGTTTTCTGTGTCCTGGTCAGGAACCCCAGCAGATGGTCTTCCAGCCATGTTGAGCAGGCTGCCATGATTCTCTAGAGCTAGGGCATTGGTGGGAACCCTGAGTGCCAAGGGAGAGATTGGGCTGCAGAGCAGAGTGATGGATTTGGGAGTACCTTGCTTCCCACTTCCTTGCCATGGCTTCTACACAAGTTTTTTCCACCCTCTATGGCTCTAGCCCCAGTTGGGATTAAAGGACAGACCTCTCTTGGGTACAATGGAGTTTCTCAGGCTGAGCCAGAGATGCAAAGGTGAAATGAATGGAAGGATGCTGGACAGAATGGAAGCCCAGCAATACCTCCCTTGCCTCCTGCTTGTTCTGTTACCTAAATTCCACCATTATATCATCAGTACTTTGGGCTCAAAGTACATGACCCTGGTCATGTGCCCCATTCGTAATACAGCTGGATTTAACTCCTTTACCAAGTCCTTTATCTTGCAAGGACTTGGCTTATTAGATCAATTTCCCACAGGCTGGTTTTCTGTGTTACAGCATGGGGGATGGAGTGACAGGTTGGGTTGGGGTCCTAGCAAGAGTCAAATGTCCTGAGAATTACCATGGAATAGTGCTGGAAACAGACCAGGAGAAATCTAACTTGCTGTGGAAAGGATCCAGGAAGTCTTCTCAGAGGAAATGATGTTTTAGCTGAGACTTTAAGTAGGGGAGATTAGAAGTAGAGGTGGGGGATTCCCTGGTGGCGCAGTGGTTGAGAATCTGCCTGCTGATGCAGGGGACACGGGTTCGAGCCCTGGTCTGGGAAGATCTCACATGCCCCGGAGCAACTAGGTCTGTGAGCCACAACTACTGAGCCTGTGCGTCTGGAGCCTGTGCTCCGCAACAAGAGAGGCCACGATAGTGAGAGGCCCGCGCACCGCGATGAAGAGTGGCCCCCGCTTGCCGCAACTGGAGAAAGCCCTCGCACAGAAACGAAGACCCAACACAGCCAAAAATAAATAAATTAAAAAAAAAAAAAAAAAAAAAAAAGCTACAGAAGTAGAGGTGGGCATTCCTGGTAGGTTCTGCTAAAGATTCTGGTTTCTATTCATATGGCAGTTACTGAAGGGGCAAGGTGGTGATGGAATGAGATTTTGCATTTTTGAAAAGACCACTTTGGATGCCACAGGGTGGAGAAGGAATTGGAGAGAGTGAAAGGCAGATGGTACCCAGGCTTCGAGGCTGTTAGTACTCTAGGGAGCAATGATGGGGGCCTGGATGAGGATGTGGCAGTGGGGCTGGACAGATACCAAAGTGGAAAAATGTGTCCTTTACCCCTTCAGTCTGTTCTCAGCACAGTAGCCAGTGATCTTCCTTGACTCAGACCTCACAATGTCTCTATCTCACACAAAGAAAGTCCCATGTTTCTCAGCGAGGTGTTCCCTGCACCTGGGGAAGGGCTTCCACCCCCTCCCGCCCCCCGCCCCCCCCCCCCCCCCCGCCGCCTGTGCAGGGCTTTTGAACTTGCTGTTCCTTCTGCCAGGTGCACTCTTCTTCCAGATATCCGTGTGCCTTGATTCTTGATTTCACCCTCCTGCCTGGGCTGGGTGTCATTTTCTCAGTGATGCCTTCCCCAACCAGCCTTTTTTTGAATTGCAGTCTGACCCCACATGATTCCTACCCCTTCTCTGCCTTATTTTTCTCTATAGCACTTTTCACCCTCTGAGACTCTCTGCGTTTTCTGTCTCCACCTCCCACCCCCCTTGCCTCACAATGTAAGCTACAGGAAAGCAGGAGGTTGTCAGTTTTGTTCACCTCTATATCAATCGCCAGCATCCAGAACTGTGTCTGGCACATAGTAGGCATTTGGTAAATATTTATTTGTGCAGTGCACGAGGTGGCATCCAACTGCAGTGGGAGGTGATGGGGCAGGATGAGGCTCCGTTTTCTCGTCTGGGCCAGTGGATGGCAGTGCTATTCGTAGGGTTGGGGAGCGCGGCGGCGAGGGCGGGTGATGTGGTTGGTTGGGGACACGTTGAGCTAAACACGCAAATACGCCTGTACACCCTACATCGGGAAGCCTCGGCAGGGGCGAGGACAGTGTCGGAGGCAGCCGGCCAGGCGACCCGGGCTGTGCTGGGGTTGCATGTCCCGCCACAGGCGTGGACCCAAAATACGGACACACTCAGGAGCCCGCTTGCTTGCAAAAGCCCAGCTCTGCACGCAAACCTAGGCCCTTTGCACTGCCCCCCCACCCCCATCCAATCACGCACCTACGAGGGTTCGGCGGCTCCTCTCCCTCCACCTCTACCCACACGCTCCACTAGAGACTGGCCCTTTAAGAGCCCCGCTCCCGACTCCTCCCCCCACCCCACCCCACCCCTCACCCCCCCATCCCCCCCCACCGCCCGCGCTCGCGTGACTGTGCCGGGACTGAGCCAGGTCCGGGAGTTGGGCGGCTGGGTGGCTGCGCGGGCCTCCGGGTCCTTCTCACGCAACTTCTGGGCACCGCGCCCCCAGCCAGGTGGGGCCGGGATGGACGGCGTGACCTCTGCCCCCTGGAGGGATGTGCCAGACACATGCACGCTAGCCTGGGGAGGCATGTGCGCCGGGCGCCCCCCTCTTTAGTCCCTGGGCCCCCTCTCTTGCCCGCCCAAGGGCCTCCCTCTAACCCTTTGCTCGGCCACCAGGAGATCCATTCGCCTCCCGATTTCTCTGCCATGCCAAAGCGCTAGCAACCCTGGGAACCTCGAGGGCCCGTGGGTCCTGGCTGGAAGTACCCTTGGTTTGCAGCATTCCAAAGTGGCCCCAGAGGCGCCTCAACGTGTCCCCGCTAGTGCGCGCTCGGCGATACTGCACTTTCTCCATCCCTTCCCGCCCCTCCGTCAGGGAACGCTGACTTCTGCTAGTCTTCCGGGCTCTGGGGTGGGGGGGTGGAGGGCTCTGGGGGAAGGGGCCAGCCCATCGGCGCCTCTGGCCTTCCGGCCCCGGTGACCTCGGGGCTGGGGTCGTCGTGCTTCTCACGCGAGCCTGGACTCAATAACCCGGGTTAGGAGGTCATCACCCGGCAGCTCCGCCCCTCCCTGCCTGCCTGGCCCCCATCCGCTAGTAGTGAAGAGGAAGCAATTGCACTCCCAAAGTTCAGTGGGTGCAAAAATGAGGGAGAGGGGTCCCCGTGCCCGGGGATAGAGCACCCCCATACCCTCTTTCGGGCTATCATGGGACTACTTCCCCAAAACCTTCTCAGCTGGGCTCTGCGCTATCCATGGAGTACCTCGGAACTGGGGGTCCCAGGTGTCCCTAACCCTCACCCCTTTAAGTGCCGGCACTTGGTTGAGGCATCCCATAGTGGGTTCTTACCTATCCCCTTGCGTCCTGTCTCCCCACTCCTCCCTCCATCCTAGAGCGACCATTCGCCAGCCGCACCCCGCCCCCCCCACCCCGCCCCATCCCAGCGCTCCAGGAGGCGTGGCCACAAAAGAAAGCCGCCTATAAAGGTGGCAGTGCCTTCACCCTCACCCTCACCCAGAAGGTGACAGTTCCTTGGAGCCTTCTGTGATCTTCTTCGGGGGTCCCTGGCTCCAGAGACCACTCTTCCCAGCTCAGCTCTGTACCCCCCCACAGACGCAGGTGAGTGCTGGGGGCTTCTGGGTTGTCCCTTCCCTCCCCCCAAAGGAAAATTTTGATGCATCAAGGTCTTCCTGGTCTAGCATCTCAAAAAAAGGCTAAGAGTGTCCCTAGTGAGGAGGCAGTCCAGCTCCCTCACTAAGTGGGGAAACTGAAGCCTGAGGAAGGGCAGGACTTGCCCAAGGTCCCTCGACTAGTACCAGAACTCTAGACGTAGATGCTCCCCTCTCAGGACTCCAGGACGCAGGCTCCAGCTCCATCTCCCACTGACTCCATGAATGCCTTGGGGCTTCCCCATAAGGGTCACCTGGGAGGCTGGAATAAGGACACAGGTGAGCCAGTGCAGCCCTCCTTCAGGCTGTGTGAGGGGGGGCTTCTCCTGGGTGGTCAGGGTGGATGGAGGAGGCAGGTTGGGTTCTTACTAGCTGTACCCTGACTTATCTAAAAGCTACCCCTGGCTGGAGCCACCCTCCCAAGGCATAGCTTGTCAGTGCTGAGGTGTGCTGGCCCCACATGGGAGGCTGATCTGAGTGGGAGTCCTGAGCACTGCCGAGGGGCCTTCCCTGTTCCATTGACTGTCTTCTCTGTCCTCTGCTGGGGGCAGTCAATGTGAGAGACTGCCCGCTGCAGAAAGCTTGACCCTGAAAATTCAGCAGTCACATCTCTCTTGGCCTCCTACCATCTTTTTTTTTTTTTTCAAAATTAACAGCCACAATAGTTTATTTACCATTGAACTCTTTATAAGATATTTACAAGACAACCAATTTTACACATCAGAAATGGTATAAAAGTATGAATTACAACACAGACAACAATATGAAATGGGCATAAAACAAAGCTGAAGTGGACAGACAAGCAATTTCTCTTTTTAATTTATTAACACTAGCTTAAACTTTGTTAAGGAAAGAAACAAAGAACTGTGTTTTAGGAGAAGTGCTGGGCCTTCAGTTGAAGATTGAATTCACAGTGTTGTATCCCACGTAGGGAAAAAATAAGACTAATTTTCCCCCCACACTTTAACACACTGTAATTTTGCTCTTGAAACTTTGCTAATCTACTCTCCAACCTCCTTCTCAACAAAACTTCAACATATCCAAATCAAAGGAGAATTGATCTAGAAGATTGGCCTCCTACCATCTTACTAAGGCTAGAGGTCTTTGGGGCACCCAGTGTGCAGAAGGGAAAACCATGGCACACCAAGGCCTAGCAGTGTCCCCAGTTCACTCAAGGTGTTGGGACTAAAGTGTGCTTTGGGATTCAGCTCCTCCAGGAAGCCTCCCCAGACAGATGGCTATAGTAGTTGAGGTAGGAACCATACAATCTCCCCATCTTGGCTGGCTTTTCTGTGGGGAAACCTCACTAGTCAGACTGTGAGTTTCCCCAGGTCAGATCTGGGTTTTCTCTTCTCTGAGATCAGCTGGGCACCCTGAATCAGAGGTCATGTCGCACTCCCTGTCTCAGGTGATGTGACTGGAGCCGAGAAGGGTAAAATGCACCGACTAATCCAAGGCCACATCATAGAGCCTGGAACACTGGGTGTCCTGACCACCAGTCCAGGGCACCAGTAAGATGTCCCAGTCAGAGCCCCATGCCTCGAAGAGAGTAGTCCATGAATTTGCACACCCTTTCTAGACCGAACCTAGAGAGAAAGTATTGTCTCAGCCTCTGTTAAACTCAGCTCCATTCCTAGTTTCCCAGATTCCAGTCTGGAGTTTTCTTGCAGCCTTTGCCTGGTGGGAACCTTCCATTTATTCACAGCTCTCTAGTGACTGGCAAATGGGGGAGGCCCAGACTATTCATTCATTGAGAATTGAGCCCAATGAAAACCCTGGCCTGGAATTCTGTGACCTGGAGCCTCAATCTAGCTGGCCTCCAGCTGCTTTTAAACCGTGGGTCAGTTGAACTCAGAGAGCTGGGGATGAGGGCAGAGTGGCTTAGACAGTAAGTAAGGGGACAGTCCCCTGTCCCCGTCCCCACCCTGTCCCAGAGTCTGGCAGGATTCCCTAGACCCTGGGTTTGAGCAATAGAGAACTGAGGGTTCCGGGAAAATCCCTTTTCATCGATTGATCTGACCACTCTTCCAAGGGAGGTACCTATGACAGGTGCTGAAAACTTCCCAAGGAACTTTCCCTAAGAGGTCTGAGTCCTGGCTCTGTCTGAGTGTTGGGTGCCTGTAGCCAAGTCAGTGCCTCCTCTGAAGGTGAGTTTCCCCAAATGTGAAACGAGGCTGAAGGAGTGGATGATCCGTTGCTCTCTGATAGCGTTTTCCCTAGTTGGGTGGGTAGTACTCAAGGGGAATTGGGTGATACACATCGATTATGTGTTTATTTTAATATATGTTAGGGAAAAATACCCTGTACTTTCACACAGATATTATGGTTTGGAATGATGCTAAGTGGGTGGATTTAAAGCTGATTTTAGAAAAATATGAAGCAAATAATAGTATAGGTGCTCTATGGAAATCACAGGCTGATGTTTAGATTGGTGCAGCAGTTAAGAGAAAGGAATTAGGCAAATTTGGATTGGGATTTGGATCCTATACTTCCTGGCTGTGTGACCTTGGGCAAATTACGTACCTTCTCTGAGCCTCACTGCAGCCTACCACATACGCTGTGGCCAGGACTGAATGAAGAATGACTAAAATTCTTGGCACATAGTGGCAGCTCAACAAACAGCTTCTCCTACCTCCTCTTCCCCTTCATGTCCAGTGAACAGTTCTGGATAAGGTTTTCCCTTTCTTTGACCAGTGTGCTGACACTTTAGGACACTGGCTCCTGCCAGCTCCCCATCTGATGTCTTGATCTTTCGCTCCTATCCCACCTCTCAGCAGCCACCTTGGAATCTCTACACTGATCATGTTCTCTGTGTTTGGACTCTCCATCCCCATCTCGGCCACAGAGCTTCTCCTGGCCTCTGCCACCTTCTGCCTGGTATTCTGGGTGGTCAAGGCCTGGCAGCCTCGGGTCCCTAAAGGCCTGAAGAGTCCACCAGGGCCCTGGAGCTGGCCCCTGATCGGGCATGTGCTGACCTTGGGGAAGAGCCCACACTTGGCCCTGTCGCGGCTGAGCCAGCGCTATGGAGACGTGCTACAGATCCGCATTGGCTGCACACCCGTGCTGGTGCTCAGCGGCCTGGACACCATCCGGCAGGCCCTGGTGCGGCAGGGCGATGATTTCAAGGGCCGGCCTGACCTCTACAGCTTCACCTTAGTCGCTGATGGCCAGAGTATGACCTTCAACCCAGACTCTGGACCAGTGTGGGCTGCCCGGCGACGCCTGGCCCAGAATGCTCTCAACTCCTTCTCCGTTGCCTCAGACCCGGCTTCCTCGTCCTCCTGCTACCTGGAAGAGCACGTGAGCAAGGAGGCCGAGTACCTCATCGGCAAGTTCCAGGAGCTGATGGCAGGGTCTGGGCGCTTTGACCCCTACAGGTATGTAGTGGTGTCAGTGGCCAATGTCATCTGTGCCATGTGCTTTGGCCGACGCTATGACCATGACAACCAAGAGCTGCTTAGCGTAGTCGGCCTGAGTAATGAGTTCGGGGAGGTGGCTGCCTCTGGGAACCCAGCCGACTTCATCCCCATCCTCCGTTACCTGCCCAACACTGCCCTGGATGACTTCAAGGACTTGAATCAGAGGTTCTACATTTTCATGCAGAAGATGCTCAAGGAACACTATAAAACGTTTGAGAAGGTACAGGCTGGGGAGGGGCAGATGAGTGGTAGGGAGTGGGTAGGGTCAGGGGTCAGGAGGTCAGAGATAACTGGAGCAGCATAGGGTTTGGCAGGCTCTCGCGGGCCTTCACCCTGGGATTTTGAAGCCAGTAGTGGAGGGGACTCCATCCTTGGCAGGGAGATAGAACTTTTTCTTGACCAGCCCTTCTATCTTTCCATCAGACAGCAATATTTACTGAAATAGCCAGTCCGTGCAGGACCCTAGGTCAGTTATTGTGGGGACCAGGAAGAGTTAAAGAGCTGGTCTTCCGGCCTCATGGGAGAGAAAAGGGTAAAGGGCATGTCCAGATGATAATGGTACTGGACTCTGTGTCAGATGTCCCTCGAGTTGGGACTGCAAGTGTCCTGAGTCAGGAGACAGCCTTGGAGAGGCAAGAGAAGCTGCAATGGTAGCCTCGGGCGTGGGGCAGTCACCTCCCTAACGAAGATGCTAGGGATGGGAAGGGACCAGGCCTGGATGAGAGGCAAGTCTGGGTTTGGGATCTTGCTCACCCGTGGGCCTTCCCTACCCAGGGCCGTATCCGGGACATCACAGACAGCCTGATTGAACACTGTCAGGGCAAGAGACTGGACGAGAATGCCAATATCCAGTTGTCAGATGAGAAGATCGTTAATGTCGTCATGGACCTCTTTGGAGCTGGTATGAGCTAACTCATTGTGCCCTTCCTCTTCCCAGCTGTCCTGACCCACCAACCACCTAACTTTGCCCTCTATTCTCCCCTGGCTAGGGTTTGACACAGTCACAACTGCCATCTCCTGGAGCCTCATGTACCTGGTGACAAGCCCCAGCGTGCAGAAAAAGATTCAGGAGGAGCTGGGTAGGTGGTGGCTTCCTTCAGTGTGCTCAAGGCAGGAGGTCCAACCAAGGTCTGAGTGGCCCCTTCATCTGTCTGGTCCTTTGTGTTCTGCAGACACAGTGATTGGCAGCGCAAGGCAGCCCCGGCTCTCTGATAGACCCCAGCTGCCCTACTTGGAGGCGTTCATTCTGGAGACTTTCCGACATTCCTCTTTCATCCCCTTCACCATCCCCCACAGGTGAGGCTCCACGGGTCCGCTGCTGTCTCATGCTGGGACTTACTCCAGTTCATGTACCTGATCAGGGTGGTGGGAGGGACACCGTATGGGAGGCAGGGGGATCTCCTTGTGGCCCTGAGCCTAACTGAGCTTCCCCCCTCCCCAGTACCACAAGAGACACAAGTCTGAATGGCTTTTACATCCCCAAGGGGCGTTGTGTCTTTGTGAACCAGTGGCAGATCAACCATGACCAGTAAGTTGAGAGGGGGCAGGGGAAGCTTCACTCTGTCCTGAGCTTCAGACTCTCCTGTCCCTGGGCTTCTTGCCTAAACCCTATTCTTTCGAGCTGGGGCTCAACCCACCTGCTGGTCCTGAGCCCCCAAGCTGCTACTTCAGCTGCCTCTCTCCAATTACAGGAAGCTGTGGGATGATCCGTCTGCCTTCTGGCCAGAACGGTTTCTCACCGCTGATGGCACCATCAACAAAGCACTCAGTGAGAAAGTGATTCTTTTCGGTTTGGGCAAGCGGAAGTGCATCGGTGAGACCATTGCCCGCTGGGAGGTCTTTCTCTTCCTGGCCATCCTCCTGCAGCAGGTGGAATTCCGTGTGACCCCGGGTGTGAAGGTGGACATGACCCCCGTGTATGGGCTGACCATGAAGCATGCCCACTGTGAGCACTTCCAGGCGCACATGCGCTCTCAGGGGACGGAGAGCCCTGCAGCCTAGACTCTCTACTGGCCTGTCTGGGCAGCCAGGCCAGGGGGCTGACCCAGGGGATCTAAACTTTGGCCTAAACGCACAGATATTGTCTGGCTGATTTTTTGCTGTCTGAGCTGTGGGCAAACCTGAGAGATTATACCTGCCGCCTACCGTGGACTTGTCCTTCTGCGCACTGACCACAGACAGTGGACACAGCAGGGGCCATACAGGAGCTGATGGAGCCCTTCCAAAGTTGTGCTTAAGCTAGGAGGCCTGGAAGGGATAGGAGGTCCTCAGGCCTCTGGAAACCTCTAAAGAGCTCTCTGGAAGCCCCTGGGCTCACCAGCTGGTTGGCTCTCTGTTCAGGCTGACTGGCTTGAGAAACATTTAGAGCAGGCAACGAGGGCCTGTCCAATCTCTTTGACAATTGGGAGGCATCAAGAGTGAAGGGGAGGGACTTACCTGGTGGCGCAGTGGTTAAGAATCCGCCTGCCAATGCAGGGGACACGGGTTCGATCCCTGGTCCAGGAAGATCCCACATGCCATGGAGCAACTAAGCCCGTGTGCCACAACTACTGAGCCTACGCTCTAGAGCCTGCGTTCTGCAACTACTGAAGCCCCCATGCCTAGAGCCCGTGCTCGCAACAAGAGAAGCCACCACAATGAGAAGCCCACGCACCGCAACGAAGAGCAGCCCCCACTCGCCATAACTAAAGAAAGCCTGCGCGCAGCAACAAAGACCCAATGTAGCCAAAAATAAATAAATTTATTAGGGAAAAAAAAAAGAGTGAAAGGGAGAGGCAGTCCAGGATACTGACACAGGGTTGGTCTCCCCGCTTATGCAAGGCTGAGCAATCTGACCATTAAGGTCTGGGACACTGTGCCTGGGAGATCGCCTTCCTCTCTGCAGGCAGGAACAGGTCTGCCTCCTGGCCTTGCAAGGTCCCTGTTCCTGTCCAGGATGGGCTGGGGACTTGTGTCTAAGAGGAGCAGAGAGCAGAGGGAGTGCCCAAATCCAGGCACCAGGACCAGGTCCGGAGGGAAGGGGTAGTAATTCAATCACCTTCTACTGGGTCTCCTTTCCCTATGCCCTGTGTTAAAACGTCTTTTAAAAATGTTTGTATGCAAGGGCCTTTTTATTTTAGCCTGTATTGTACTTGTATGTTTGCATTTACCATATATGAGAGCTTAAGAACTGTTTATTGAGTGCTATGGAGAAAATTCTAACCCAAGTATCCAGAAATGTGTGGGAAGCATCTACCTGAGCTAAATAAAGATATTATCCAAAAGTCGTATAGGTGGAGAGTTTTAAAATCTTGAGTGAAGCCGTCACTCATCTATGTGCCCACTCTGAGCCCGATCTCGTGTTGGGTTTTACTGTGGGAGGACGAAGGGGAGGAGGAGGCGGTGGAGAGGGGAACTTGCTGCTCTCAGGCAGCTCACAGTCTGGCTGGGGCACAAGACTCTATCACTTCACTGCGCTCCTCCTTCTCTAACTGATCACACATTGATGAAGAACATTCTCTGGACCAGGCACTGGGGGAGATAAAGTGAATAAAACACGGTTCCTTCAAGAGCTTCCCAAGCTAGTTGAGGGACCTAACTCATTAAAACATCACCCAATTCATTGTGATCAGGTCTCTACCAGACAGATACATACAGGAGGGTGAAGCCCAGAGCCAGAGGGGGCTGGGTGGGTGGGGGAGTGGGTGCTGGGAAAGGTTACCAGGTCTTGGGGATATCTGCGTGGGGCCCTCCTTGGAGGATGGGAGGCAGACTCACTTGGGTCTCACAGCGTTAGATGCTCAGGTCCAACAGGTGGACTCTGGTCATGGTGTGGGGGAGGGGAAAGGTTCTCAGCTCAGAAGTCATGGTCTCCTCCTCACTAGCCATGCCCCGTTCAGGTCCTGCACCCCTATTAGAACCCAGAACTGGTCACAGATGGAGAACAAAGTGTTTGATTATCAGGCCCCATAAGCCGACTGTTGCCCAGATTTCAATATTGAGATCATCCCTCTCCATCTGGGATGGCAGAGTAGTGGTGCCAAGTCGGGGCAGAGGCTGGACCCACATAGTCAGGAGCTATTCTGTCTAAGGGACTGAGGAGAGATGCACTGTGACCACAGCCCACCTTTCCT
Source organism: Balaenoptera ricei (assembly GCF_028023285.1). Classification (NCBI taxonomy): domain Eukaryota; kingdom Metazoa; phylum Chordata; class Mammalia; order Artiodactyla; family Balaenopteridae; genus Balaenoptera; species Balaenoptera ricei. The sequence continues at coordinate 62,451,074 of NC_082640.1, forward strand.
CCTGAAACATTGTGCAGTGGCCAGGAACTGCCATACATGCACTGTGCTTTCTGGCAGGAGTGGATAGCTCCCACTCACCAAGAGTTTCAGGCTACTGCAAGGAAGGAGCTGAAGTCAGCTGGAACAACCCTGTCTACATAGGAAGATGAGGAATTTGGCATCCAATCATTCCTGTACTGACTTATTTTTTACTTAAAAAATAACTTGTATTATATGCTATAACATAGATGAGCCTTGAAAACATCATTGCTAAGTGAAAGAAGCCAGACACAAAAGGCTACATGTTGTATGCTTCCATTTATATGAAATGTCTAGAACATGCAAATCCGGAGAGACAGAAAGTAGATTAGTGGATGACAGGGGATAGGGTCAGGGAGAATGGAAGGTGCAGGGCTTCTTTTAGGGGTGGTGGAAATATTCTGGAATAAGATAGTGGTGATGGTTATATAAATTTGTGAATATACTAAAACCCGCTGAATTATGCAGTTTAAAATAGTTAAAACAGTAAAAAAAAGAAAAAGTATGCCAATCTTTATTCTAAAAAAAAGGGAGGAATGGGGACAGCATATGCAAAACAACTTATGGAACTGTTCTCACTAATCATATTGGTAATGGTAATATTAGTATTTTTATTTTGAGACTATAGAGTAATGTTGGTTAAAACAAAGAGCAACTAATAATGAGAATATTCTAATTCATCATCCCCTCTATCCTTGAGAACCAGGATCTTTGGCGTGGAAAAAAGGAGGTACACATGTAACATATAAATGTTTAAGTTAAAATATATGCTGTGTGTGTATGTGTATATATATATATATATATATATATATATATATATATATGATATGTATTGTATATTATTATATTATATATAATGTATTATATGTATATATTTTTCTAACTGTTAGAAACAATGACCAACTCAAGCAATGAGCATCCCTAATGCCTAGATTACCATCCAGGGCTTCTTGGAGAAATGCTGGTTACAGAACTGGGGCAGAAAATGTAAAAGATGAGCCTGGAACAGTTGCTCATACAAGATAGCAAAGAAGCCGCAAACACTACCAGGAGTGGGTCAAGCCATTCAGGAGCCCAACTGAAGAGGCTCCAAGCGGCCAAAGATAGGACAACTTGACTGTCAATAATAATAATTGCCATTGATTAAAACCTATCAAATACCTTTGAATCCATGAGTTTATATACATATAATATATATATACACACACATATATTGAAATTAGTTGTTCATCTTCAGAAAAACCAATTCACTACCTTAAAAAATGAAAAACAAAGGCAAAGAAGCAAACATTCATTCTACCTTCCCTATGTGAGCTATACTTACAGATAACCAAATAGTACATAAGAAGAAGCATCTCTTAATGAAAGTATTCCAATTAATAAATGAAAAAGAAATAATAGAATTGGAATATCACTATTTTGTATCCACCACTAAATGAATGGATCTGGGCATTGCATCCAACAAACGCCAGCATCATAAAAAGGGAGAAAACCAGATATGTGCCTCATGATAAAAGAAGCCAACACTGCCCACGGTATTGCCAAAGGGACTGAACAAGAGTCTGGCCGAGCCTCTGGGTCCAGCTGTCAATTTGCAGTAATAGAGCGGATGAAGAAACATGCTGGATGGTAATATCAGAGAGCAATCAACAAAATTCAGACTTTGGGAAAATCTACAGGTCAAAAGCCCTGGGGTCTTCAACAGAAAAACTGTAAGAAAGAGAAAGAGATGGAGTGGAAACTTGTAGACTTAAAAGACGTATCAAATTTTAAGAAATGAACAATGCTAAAACATGGTGTCTAGGAATATACACTTGGTAATAAATCTTGGTAAGAATGAGGAAATGATTACTATAAGAGTCTGGAAAGTGGTTACTTTTGCAGGGAGGGAGTGGGTTATAATTGAAATGGGACATGTGGAGGGTTTCTAGGATGGTAGATAAAGTTCTATTTCTTAACCTGGGTGTGGTTCAAGAAAACTTGTTTTATAAAAATGAAGGGAATAGTAGAAATAACTTGTATTGCTCATTGCTTTTTAGAAATATAATTTATATATGTTGTCAATGCCCTTCAGTCAGAGACCACCAAGAACACACCTGTAGTTAAACAAGCCAGGTTTCTTATTCATCGCAGTAAGGGAAAACACACACCATGGGGAGCTGTAGGGGTCTCAATAAGAGGATGTTAGAAAGAACTTAAACGATTTGGGCTTTGGCTGAGTGATACAGGGGAGGGTTAGCTCTAGATTGGACATTGTCAGAAAATGGGGACAATTCTATGATAGGGTATTTGGTGGGTAACATTGTGACCTTGCTTTTATTTGTGCTCAGACAAAAGTATAAAGTAGCCTTGCTTTTTTCCATTTAAAAACCATTGATAAGGGACCTCCCCCGTGGCACAGTGGGTAAGACTCTGCACTCCCAATGCAGGGGGCCTGGGTTTGATCCCTGGTCAGGGAATTAGATCCCACATGCATGCCGCAACTAAGGAATCTGCCTGCTACAACTAAGACCTGGTGCAACCAAATAAATAAATATTAAAAACAAATAAATAAATAAATAAAATAAAAAATGTTGGTATAATATACATAACATAAAATTTACCATCTTAACCATTTTAAGTATACAGTTCAGTGGTATTAAATTCATTCATAATGTTAGGCGATCATCACCACCATCCATATCCATAGCACTGGAACACTGAAACGCTATACTCATTAAGTAATAACTCCCTATTTTCTCCTTCCTGCAGCCATTCTACTTCTGTCTCTATGAAGAGTTTCATTTTTATCATGTTCTCAGAATAACCTGTATGGGGCTGGTGTTCTGTGAGAAAAGAACCAGAGAAGGGGAGAACAAAATGGCCTATGAGCGTCAGAACAGCCTGTAACAATACTGTGGTCCAGCTGTGAGCACCAGATCAGTTCCAGCTGTCAGGAGCTGCTCTTTCTCCATCCTCCTTTTTGGTCAAGAACAGGCAAAGTTAGGGCTTCCCTGGTGGCACAGTGGTTAAGAATCCACCTGCCAATGCAGGGGACACGGGTTTGAGCCCTGGTCCAGGAAGATCCCACATGCCGCTGAGCAACTAAGCCTGTGCGCCATAACTACTGAGCCTGCGCTCTAGAGCCCAAGAGCCACAGCTACTGAGCCCACGTGCCACAACTACTGAAGCCTGTGAGCCTAGAACCTGTGCTCCGCAACAAGAGAAGCCACCCCAATGAGAAGCCCATACACCGCAACAAAGAGTAGCCCCCACTCACTGCAACCAGAGAAAAGCTCACATGCAGCAACGAAGACAATGCAGCCAAAAAAATAAAATAAAAAATAATAATAAAAAAAAGAACAAAGTTAAGTCTCAGGACATTCATACATTATATCCAGATTTTCATCATTGCCAAGGTTTTGCTGATTAAGATCAATTTGCTGATTAAGAAGGCCATCCACTGAATGTAGTCTATAATTGAACCGGATTAATCTTTTATGTTTCTGTTGTAGGATGAGTTATTGGACCATCTGTTGTGACAATGGCTGCCCTACTAGTAGTGCCCCAATGGTACTTAGATTCTGGATAGGCTGTATTGGTACGTATTGTAACATAGGTAATTATCAGGATCAAAGTGACTATTAGTCTTTTGATAGGTCTGGAAGCCAAGGATCTAGATTATTAAATACATGCAATCAAAACATGTCCCAGAATCCAACTGGGCCTATTTTATAGAGTCAGGTTGCTTTTTCTGTTTGTCCTGTAGTATTTACATAGTGGTAGCAATGTTGACTTCGTGGACTAGAGGAAATCACGGGCCATATATGATTGTCCATGACAACTCTTGTTAATGGATTTAGAGTACTTTGTGGGCTTTCAGAGCAGTGGGGTCCTATATGACTTCTGGTAGGTCAGAGACAAGCTTTAAACGTTTTTTAGCTGTACTGTTCCCACTGTAGGAATTGTAGTTGGCAGAGTACGCATGAAGAGGAATTCAGTTATTCCTCTTGGAAGTTCTCCTGAATAATCTGTGCTTGTCTCATTTTGGAGGCTTCTGAGTGTCTTTTTAAGGAAGCATGATATACTTTAGTGTCCATAAAAAGAAACACTCATATATTGCTGTGGAAATGTACAATGATGTAGCTGCTTTGGAAAACAGTTCTTCAAAAGGTTAAACATAGTTATGACCCAGAAATTCCATTCTTAGTTATGCCTAACATTCTCAAAATTTTTCACATGAATGTTGTGAAAATATTACACAAAATATCACACAAAAACTTGCACATGAATGTTCGCAACAGTGTTATACATAGTAGCCAAAAAAGTGGAAACAATCCACATGTTAATCATTTATGGAAGGATAACAAAATGTGATATATCCTTATTATTCAGCCATAAAAAGGAATGAAGCACTAATGCATGCTGTAACATGAATGTGCCTTGAAAACTTTAGGCTAAGTGAAAGAAGCCAGACCACACATTATATGCAGGTCACATATTAAATGATACAATTTATATGAAATATCCAGAGTAGGCAAATCCATGGAGACAGAAAGCAGATTAGTGGTTGCCTGGGGTTAAGGAGAGGGAGGAATGGGGAGTGACTGCCAATGGGTACAGGGTTTCTTTTTGGGTGAGGAAAACACTCTGGAATTAGCAGTGATGGCTGCACAACTTTGTGAATATAGTAAAAGCCACTGAATTGCCCACTTTAAAGGGTGAATATTATGGTATACATATTGCATATATCTCAATTTAACAAATCACATCAGGGACCAGGAGGCCAGAATAAACCAGTCTTATAGACTGTTGAAGCTGTTCCTATTCGGTGTAAGAGCCAATCAGAATCTTTCCCCCTTCTGTTAGAGCCAATCAGAATTCTCTCTGCATAGTCAGTGTAATAGACAGAAGCCCGGCTGAAGAATTATTTGGGAAAGATTGTATTTCCAAATGAATGCATGTCTCTATTGCTCGGCAGGTTTAATAAACTCAGCTTTCTCTTTTAGCTGGTCTCCTTATTATTAATAGTTTGGAAGTTTCATCAAAATAAAGACCCCACATCATGGCAACCCCACAGGACCCTCAAATCTTAAGCGCTCAATTCTGAACTGTTGTGTGGCCTTCTTCCGGTTTGCCGCTGGGTATGTCTCAAGGACAATATTGAACTTCAGGTATTTCTGTTGAGTTCTCATTGCTGTATTTTGTTATCCTAGGATATCCTAGGCTCCTTCATGGTTCCTCTCTTGATTAATACTTTGGAGAGCATTAGGCAATCCTTTACTAAAGCTGTTTGTCTTTTATTACTTTTTTAAAATTTTTATTTATTTATTTTGGGCTGCGTTGGGTCTTTGTTGTTGCGTGCGGGCTTGGGCTACTCTTCGTTGCGGTGCGCAGGCTTCTTATTCCGGTGGCTTCTCTGTTGTGGAGCACGGGCTCTAGGTGAGTGGGCTTCAGTAGTTGTGGCTCGAGGGCTCAGTAGTTGTGGCTCGCGGGCTTAGTTGCTCCGTGACATGTGGAATCTTCCTGGACCAGGGCTCGAACCCATGTCCCCTGCATTGGCAGGCAGATTCTTAACCACTGTGCCACCAGGGAAGTCCCTCTTCTATTACTTTTAATTGACTTGTCAAATGATTTTTTTTCCCATTCCTTGATAATTTTTGTTCTGATTGTTACAAGGGAACATTTTTTTAGGGAACAGATAGAGGCACAGACCTAATAAGTCTCTTTCCAAACTGGCCCTCGAGAGCTCTAATAACTTTGGGGTCATACTTATATTTAAAAAAATTTATTGTTTATCTGCAATCTAAATTTAACTGGGCATCGTATATTTTTATTTGCTAAATCTAGCAATCCTTATGTTTGTAGGTCCATCAGACTTGTGGACATATAGTGCGGGGCATTCCATGTCTTGTCTGGAGGAAAGGAATGCCTTGGTGGCAAGAGTGTGGTATTTCCTCCTCCACAGCCTTGCTGTAGGATAACATGGTGGCTGCTGGAAGTGTAGTCAGAGGTCTCTGCATCAGTGCGGTACAGCCCAGCTGTGTGCTCGGTTCAAACCTCCATACCTTGTTATAATCATGGTATTTTCTTCTCTTATCTATTTGGGTGTGTCAGCATCTAACCTCAAACTCCTCCTGGTTGAATTCTTGCTTCCTATTGTTTCTCTGTTTGTAACCTTAATTCCGGAGCCCATTTGGTAAAATAGCAGTTTTTTATTTAAGAAAGTTTGAGTTACAGTGGCCATTTCAGGGAACTTTGGGGAATTTTTTAATTTTATGAGTTTATACCTCCCCAATGTTTTAGAACAAAAAGGAAAACAGAAACTCAGTCTACAATAGTCAGTCTTTTTGTTGGCGATAAAGGCTTTCATTTTTTGTACACTTTAGGAATATCCATTTAGACAAATCTAACATTAAAAAAAGAGAAAACTACTAAATCAGGTTACTGTAAGGTTCCTTAGAATCTGTAAGATCTCTGTGCTATCTGCTAAGGACTTGTGTGAATTTAAAATAAGGAAACTCAAGAATTTCTAAAAGAAAGAGATGATTTTAGCTTATAGTGTTTTAAATATGCTGATTCTTTAAAGACTTTTTTTTTGTGTGTGTGTGTGTGTGTGTGTGTGTGTGTGTGTGTGTGTGTCTAGCTGAAGCTGAACTCCTAAGGGAACAAAAAGGAATAATTGAATTAAGTTAATGGCCTTGGTTACTAAGTTGAAAGGTAAAAACCAATATAGGTCACTCAGAGCTTTTAACCAACTTAAGTAATTTAATAATTGGAATATTACCATAAAAGGAAAAAATAAAGCAGTATTTCTAGTTAAAATGAATCCTCGGAAATTAATCTGGTTTGATAATATGACTTAACCCTGATTTTATCACAATTTTAGCAACTCTAGCACTATTTTAGGTGATGCAAAGGTTTGAATTTCTCAAAGAAAGCCTAATAACTGTAGTTTGAATCTCTTAAGTTTCCTATACTAGATTTACTGGTCAGATAAGCTAATATTACTTTTATTATTATTTATAAAATTGTAGACCAAGTGAGAGAGTGGCATGGACATATATACATTACCAAATGTAAAATAGATAGCTAGCGGGAAGCAGCCGCATGGCACAGGGAGACCAGCTTGGTACTTTGTGACCACCTAGAGGGGTGGGATAGGGAGGGTGGGAGGGAGATGCAAGAGGGAGGAGATATGGGGATATATGTATATGTATAGCTGATTCACTTTGTTATAAAGCAGAAACTAACACACCATTGTAAAGCAATTATACTCCAATAAAGATGTTAAAGATTAAAATAAAATAAAGTTGTAAACCTATGTGTTCAACTAAATTAAATGATGATAACTAAAGTTTTCATAAAAAGATAGACTTTTGTAACTTCAGACAGTACTGTAAATTGTTTAAATCTAAACCTGAGCTTTCTATGTAAATGCTAAGCTGTCTTTTTTTCTGTTAATTTTTTATATTAATATTGATTGTTTTTAAATTAAACTAAAATTTAGTTTTTAAGATCTCTGACTTTGAGCTCTTGAAAGTTATTAATTATTAATTTTTAAGTATAAAATAACCTAAGGAAATTAGAACTTACAGGACAGTGAGAACAAATGTACGGAGTTAAGATAATAGCTTTTTCTTATCCTTTGGCTACGTACAAATACAGTTATCCTTTATAAAGCTTAACCTTTTTCTCCAGCTTTATTGAAATATAACTGACCTATAGTATAAGTTTAAGATGTACAATGTGTTGATTTAATACACGTATATTTTGTAAAATCATTGCCACATAGCATTAGCTAACACTTCCATCACATCACATAATCACCATTTGTTTCTTCTGGTGAGAACATTTAAGATCTTCTCTCTTAGCAACTTTCAAGTGTATAATACAGTATTATTAACTATAGTCACCATGCCCTACAGTAGATCCCCAGAACTTATTCATCTTATAACTGAAAATTTGTACCCTTGATCAACATCTCCCCATTTCCCTCACCCCCAACCCCCTGGTAAGCACCACACTACTCTCTGTTTCTATGAGTTTAGGTTTTTAAAATTCCTCATATATGTGATATATTTCAGTATTTGTGTTTCCTTGTTTGACTTATTTCACTTAGCATAATGCCCTCAAGGTCCACTTCATGTTGTCACAAATGGCAGGATTTCCTTATTTCTCATGGCTAAATAATATCCCATTGTATGTATATACCACATCTTTATCCATTCATCTGTTTGACAGACACAGGTTGCTCCCACATCTTGGCTATTGTGAATAATGCTGCAATGAACATAGGAGTGCAGATATCTCTTCAAGATCCAGTTTTAATTTCCTTTGGGTATATACCCAGAAGTGGGATTGCTGTATCATATAGCAGCTCAATTTTTAATTTTTTGAGGAACCTCCATACTGTTTTCCATAGTGGCCGCACCAATTTACATTCTCACCAACAGTGCACAGTTGTTTTCTTTTCTCCACAAGCTAGTCAACGCTTGTTATCTCTTGTATTTTTATTGATAGATATTCTAACAGGTGTGAGGTGATAGCTCATTGTGGTTTTGATTTACATTTCCCTGATGATTATTGATGTCAAGTACCTTTTCATGACCTGTTGGCCACTTGTATGTCTTTGGAAAAATGTCTATTCAGTTTCTCTGCCCATTTTAAAATCATATTGTTCGTTTTTTGGATATGGAGTTGTATGAGTTCTTTGTATTTTTGGATTTTAACCAAAATATCAGATATATGATTTGCAAATATTTTCTCGCATTCTGTAGGTTGTCTTTTCATTCGTTGTTTCTTTCACTGTGCAGTAGTCTCACTAGTTTATTTTTGCTTTTGTTACTTGTGTTTATTGTGTTACATCAAAAAAATAATTGCCGAGACAAATGTGAAGGAGCATTCCCCCTGTTTTCTTCCAGAAGTTTTATGGTTTCAGTTCTTATGTTTACATTTTTAACCAGTATTGAGTTTATTTTTGTGAATGGTGTAAATAGGGGTCCAATTTCATTCTCCTGTATGTAGTAATCCATTTTTCCCAACACTATTTATTGAATAGACTATCATTTCCCCATTGAGAATTCTTGGCTCCTTTGTCAAATATTAGTTGACCAGATATGTGAGAGTTTATTTCTGGGCCCTTAATTCTGTTCCGTTGGTCTATGTATCTGTTTTTATGCTGGTACCATACTGTTTGGATTATTATAGCTTTGTGATATAGTTTGAAACCAGGACGTATGATGCCTCCAGCTTTGTTCATCTTTCTCGAAGATTGCTTTGGCTTTTTTGTGTTTTGCGTGTGGGCGTGTGTGTGTGTGTGTGTGTGTGTGTGTGTTTGTGTGTGTTTTAGGATTTTTAGGATTTTTCTTTTGGCTGCATCGGGTCTTAGTTGTGGCATGTGGGATCTTTTTTATCATGGCGTGTGGGTTCTTCATTATGGTCCATGGGCTTTTCTCTAGTTGTGGCATGTGGGCTTCTCTCTAGTTGTGGCGTGTGGGTTTTCTCTCTCTAGTTGTGGCATGCAGGTTCCAGGGTGCATGGGTTCTGTAGTTTGCGGGCTCTCTTGTTGAGGTGTGCAAGCTTAGTAGTTGTGGTGCACGGGCTTAGTTGCCCTGTGGCATGTGGGATCTTAGTTTCCCAACCAGGCTTCAAACCCGTGTCCCCTACATTGGAAGGCAGATTCTTTACCACTGGACCATCAGGGAAGTCCCAGGATTGTTTATTTCTATGGAAAATGCCACTGGAATTTTGATAAAGATTGCACTGAATCTATAGGTGGCTTTGGGTAGCATGGGCATTAAAAAATATTAATTCTTCTGATCCATGTACACGGGATATCTTTCAATTTGTTTGTGTCTTTTTCAATTTCTTTCATCAAAGTCTTAGAGCTTTCAGTGTAAAGCTCTTTCATCTCCTTGGTTACATTTATTCCTATTCTATTGTTTTTTATGCTACTGTGAATGGGATTGTGTTCCTTATTTTCTTCTCAGATTGTTTGATGTTAGTGTGTAGAAAAGCAACTGATTTCTGTAGGTTGATTTTGCATCCTGCAACTTTACTGACTTTGTTTATAAGTTCTAACAGTTTTTTTGTGGAATATTCAGAATATTCTGTACAGTTATACTTGGTTTTGTTGTGTTTCTCTTTATTGAGCTTCACAGATATTATTTTTTTTTTACAAATTAAAGATTTGTGGCAACCCTGCTTTCAGCAAGTCTATTGGAGCCATTTTTCTAACAGCATTTGCTCATTTTGTGTCTCTGTGTCCCATTTTGGTAATTCTTGCAGTATTTCAAACTTTTAAATTATTATTATATGTGTTATGGTGATCTGTGGTCAGTGATCTTTGATGTTACTACTATGACTTGAAGACTCGATGGTTAGCATTTTTTAGGAATAAAGTATTTTAAAATTAAGGTATGTATATTGCTTTTTTAGGCATAATGCTACTGTACACTTAATAGACTACAATATAGGGTAAACATAACTTTATATGCACTGGGAAACAAAAAAAATTCATGTGACTTGATTTATTGTGAATCTGGAACTGAACCCACTTATCTCCAAGTTATGCCTATATATGAGATCATATCATCTGCAAACAAAGACAGTTTTACTTCTTCCTTTCCTATTTGAATGCCTTTTATTTATTTATTTATTTTTTTCCTGATTGTTCTGGCTTAGGCCTTCCAGTATGATGTTGAGTAGGAGTGGTGAGAGTGGACATCTTGTCTTGCTCCTGATCTTAGATGAAAATTTTTCACCTTTCACCACTGAGTTTGATGTTAGCTATGGGCTTGTCATATATGGTCTTTATTAAGTTGAGTCATGTTCCTTCTATACCCAATTTGTTGAGCATTTTTATCATGAAAGGATGTTGTATTTTGTCATATACTTTTTCTGCATCTATTGAAATGATTATATGATTTTTATCCTTCATTTTGTTAACCCTAACCCTAACGCTAACTGGATATTTTTGATTTGTGTATGTTGAAACATCCTTGAATCCCAGGGATAAATCCCACTTGACCATGGTGTATGTTACTTTGTTGTTGTGTTTTGTTTTTGGTTGTGTTTTTCTTTTTTTGGCCGCATGCGGCTTTTGGGATCTTAGTTCCATGACCAGGGATTGAACCTGGGCCCATGACAGTGAAAGTGCTGAGTCCTAACCACTGGACCACCTGGGAATTCCCTATGTTACTTTTAATATACTGTTGAATCCAGTTTGCTAGTATTTTGTTCAGAATGTTTGTATCCATGTTCAGCAGGGATATTGGTCTGTAATTTGCTTTTCTTATAGTGTCCTCATCTGGTTTAGGTATCAGGGTAATGTTGGCCATGTAAAATGAGTTTGGGAGTGCTCTTTCCTCTTCAGTTTTTTGGAAGAGTTTGAGAAAGATTGGCATTAATTCTTCTTTAAAGGTTTGGTAGAATTCAGTTGTGAATCCTTCTGGTTCTGGGCTTTAATTTGTTAGGAGGTTTTTGTTTACTGATTCTATCTCTTTACTCATTATTGGTCATTACTGGTCTGTTCAGATTTTCTATTTCTTCATGATTCAGTCACGGTGGTTTGTATGTTTCTAGGAATTTATCCATTTCTTCTAGGTTATCCAACTTGTTGGCATCTTATTTTTCACAGTAGTGTCTTATGGTCCTTTGTATTTCTGTGGTATCAATTGTAATGTCTCCTCTTTTTTTTTTTTTGGCTGCACCATGCAGCTTGTGGGATCTTAGCTCCCTGACCAGGGATGGAACCTGGGCCCCAGCAGTGAAAGTGCCATGTCCTAACTACTGGACCACCAGGGAATTCCCTGTCTCCTACTTCATTTCAGATTTTATTTATTTGAGTCTTCTCTCTTTTTTTTTCTTAGTCTAGCTAAGAGTTTGTCCATTTTATCTTAAAAAAATAAAAAACCCAGCTCTTAGTTTCATTAATCTTTTCTATTGTGTCTCTGGTCTTGGTTTCATTTATTTCTGCTCTGATTTTTCTTATTTCCTTCTGCTAACTTTGGGCTTATTTTGTTCTTTTTTTCTAGTTCCTTGTGGTATAAGGTTAGGTTGTTTATTTGAGATCTTTCTTTTTTCTTTCTTTTTTTTTTTTAAAATCATTCACTTTATTTATTTATTTATTTTTAATTTATTTATGGCTGTATTGGGTCTTTGTTTCTGTGTGAGGGCTTTCTCTAGTTGTGGGGGCCACTCTTCATCGCAGTGCGCGGGCCTCTCACTGTTGCGGCCTCTCTTGTTGCGGAGCACAGGCTCCAGACGTGCAGGCTCAGTAGTTGTGGCTCACGGGCCCAGTTGCTCCGCAGCATGTGGGATCCTCCCAGACCAGGGCTCGAACCCGTGTCCCCTGCATTGGCAGGCAGACTCTCAACCACTGCGCCACCAGGGAAGCCCTTCTTTTTTCTTGACGTAGGTGTTTATTGCTGTGAATGTCCCTCTTAGAACTGCTTTTGCAGCATCATATAGGTTTTGATATGTTGTGGTTCCATTTTTGTTTCTTTCAAGATTTTTTAAAAATGTCCCTTTTGATTTCTTATTTGACTTATTGGTTGTTCAGGAGTGTGTTGTTTAATTGCCACGTATTTGTGTATATTCTATCTTCCCTGTTTTTAATTATTTCCAGTTTTATTCCATTGTGGTTGGAAAAGATACTTGGTATTATTTAAATATTCTTAAATTTGCCATGATTTGTTTTGTGACTTATCATATGATCTATCTAGGAGAATGTTCCATGTGCACTTGAGAATAATGTGTATTCTGCTTTTGTTGGGTGGAAGGTTCTGTATACATTTGTTAGGTCTATTTGGTTTAAAGTATGGTTCAAGTCCAATATTTCTTTGTTGATTTTCTCTCTGGATGGTCTATCCATTGTTGAAAGGAGAGTATTGGAAACCTTGACTGTTATTGTATTGCTGTCTATTTCTCCCTTCAAATCTATTAGTATTTGCTTAATATATTAAGGTGCCCTGATGTTGGGAGCATATATATTTATAATCATTGTATCTTCTTGATGAACTGACCCACTTATTATATAATGATTGTCTTTGTCTCTTGTTAGTGTTTTTGGCTTAAAGTCTATTTGTCTGATATAAGGATAACTACCCATGGAATATCTTTTTCCATCCCTTCACTTTGAGCCTATGTGTATCCTTAAAGCTGAAGTAAGTCTCTTGTAGTTGGGTCTTGTTTTTATCCATCCACCCACTTTATGTCTTTGGGTTAGAGAATTCAATTCATTTGCATTTAGAATAATTGTTGAAGGATGGGGACTTGCTAATGCCATCTTGCTCATTGTTTTCTGGCTATTTTGCTCTTCTCATGTTCCTTTCTTCCTCTTTTGCTGTCTTCCTTTGTGAACTGATGATTTTCCATAGTGGTATGCTTTGATTCCCTTCTCTTTATCTTCTCTGAATCTACTGTAGGTTTTCGCTTAGTGGTTACCATGCAGCTTACATAAAGCATCTCATAACAGTCTTTTTTTTTTTTTTTTTAATTTGCAGGAGAAAGAAGGATTTATCACTTGCAGCAAGTAAGGAGAACACCTGGGATCTCTCCCAAAGCAGTTATAACAGTCTATTTTATGCTGATAACAATTTAACTTTGATCATATACAAAAACTCTCCCCCCCCACGTTTATGTTTTTGATGTCACAATTTACATCTCTTTATATTGTGTGTTCTTTAGCTATTTTAATCTGTTTGTCCTTTAACCTTTACACTAGAGTTAATTTTCTTAACACACCACCATACTACAGTATTAGAGTATTCTGCATTTTACTATATGCTTCCCTTTCCCAGTGTGTTGTATATTTCCATATGTTTTCATGTTACTAATTAGCATCTTTTTGTTTTAGCTTGAAGAATTCTTTTAACATTTTTTGTAAGGCAAGATTAGTGATGATGAACTCCCTTAGCTTTTGTTTGTTATGGAAAGTACTTATCTCACATAGGGCTTAATATAAAATAGCAAAGCCAATGTGATATATACTATCTAACAACATTTAATAAAATTAATTATATTTTTAACTTGAAAATTTAAACTTTAAATAATATTGCCAACCAACATTGTAGGGTATGACTAAATCTTTAAATGTATTCATATAATAATGTTAGTAAGAAAAAAATTTAAATATGATAGGAAAAGGGGACTTATAGCTAAAGAAATATTATGGCCTGGAATATACAGTTTGTTCTAGACATGAAGAAATAAATAATAATCTTTGCCCTCTGCATACTCTACTCAGACAACAAAATTTTATTTTGTCTCACCTATGTGCATACTCTCAATTCTCAAAAATCTACTCTTTTGGTGTGTTTCTATGCTGCCTCTTACTATGCTCCAAGGGTTTTTTTAAATAAAGCAACAAGGATTCTTCACTTCAGGAAGGACTAAAATTCTTAATGATTATCATGTAAACTTTTATTATGTTTATTTTAAATATCATTATTATCATTCTGATTAATGAGGTAACCAAGATAACAACTTATTCCTTGCTCTTGTGGCTAATCTGTTCTAACAACTTTTTTGAGATTGCCTTTCCAAAATTCAAGATAATGAAATTTTAAGTCTTTGGGATAGTGTTTGATGGTTATAAAACATTGTGAATGCACTTAATGCCATTTAATTGAACCCTTAAAAAAGGCTAAAATGGTAGACTTCATGTTGTATATATTTTACCACAATTAAAAAAAGAACAAGAGTCTTTCGTATCTAAACTGACTTTGAGGTTTCCCAGATGGTCACTGGGGAACCACAGAGATTTGCTTCTTCTCATGAAAGGAGGAATAATAGGTTTTTTAGGTTGTTTCTAATTTCCATATTTTATTTAACTCAACATATTGAGAAAATTCTTTTGTTTTCCATATCCATGATGAAAAGAAATTAAAATCTGACACATCAAAAGAGAAGTTCAGTTTTGATATTAATATAAATATGTTTCACGGACTATGTACTTTTTAGTTTGAGAATAGGCATTTTCATGTTCACCTACAACAACTGAAACAATAACTGTACACAAATTAATGAACAATTTTTGTTTCTAAGTTTAAATACCTGTTTCTATTGGGAACAATCATAAAAACACTTGATGCTATAAATGACTGATGAAAGCTTTATAGATTGATGTGTATTATTCTCAACAGAGATTCCACTTTCCTCATTGTATTGTATTACTAGTTTTGTTATTATTAAAATAAATTAACCAAAGTCATTCAGTCTTGCTGTGAGGCATGCGGGATCTTAGTTCCCCAACCAGGGACCAAACCCGTGCCCCCTGCACTGTAGTCCAGAGGCAGGGACTTCATGGAAGTGGACAGCTCAACTCCAAGACTTTTCAATCAAGATCATGCCTATGAGTAGGGCTACTGATTTACCTTTTAATTCTTTTAACTATTTTTAATTTTTCTGACCATCCTGATTCTAGGACTAACTTTTTATATAGAAACAGCTCACTTTTTAGATTCAATACTAGCTAGCTCAGGAAATTTAACTTACTGTTGGATTTCCCATTTGGGTATCCAAGAATACTGGTGAGATCTCTTCTGTTAGTCTATACTAGTAAAGTTGCCACCAGCTGCAATTATGATTAGGCTCATTCATTGAAATTAATTTCTGTTTCAGATTGGTGCACAATTAATAATTTCAATGTAAAAAGAAGTACATCATACAGGTTGATTAAATTGAGGAAATAAAACTAGTTATAATAGTTTGACAAATATTTTAGATACACTGCTTGTATTAAGCAGTCACTCTCCATTCCTTGTTGAAAATCAATTGACTATAGATATATGGACTTATTTGTGGACTCTCAGTAATATTCCATTGACCTATATGTCTGTCTTTATGGAAGCACCACACTGTTTTGATTATTGTGGTTTTGTAGTAAGTGTTGAAATTGGAAAGTGTAATTCCTCCAACTTTATTCTTCTTTTTCCCCGATATGATTTTAAACAGCAAGTTTCTCAGGGTCTTACTATTTAAAAGAACAATATTCCTTAGCACTGTCCTTGATGTGGATATGATTTCAATGAACATGATTCCTAGTATTATGCCCTTGATACACATAACAGAAGAAGCACACTGTTTCTCTTTTTTAAAATCTCCCCCCACCCACTTTTTTTTGGCCACATGTGGCTTGTGGGATCTTAGTTCCCCGACCAGGGATCAAACCCGGGCCTCTGGCAATGGAAGCTCAGAGTCCTAACCACTGGACTGCCGGGTAATTCCCTTAAAATCTCCCTTTTGATCTTTTTAAATCTAACATAAGAAAAGAACACAATATTCTTTTTTTAAATAAGTTTTTAAATTTTATTTATTTATTTTTGGCTGCATGGGGTCTTTGTTGCTGCGCGCAGGCTTTCTCTAGTTGCGGCGAGCGGGGGCTACTCTTTGTTGCGGTGCGCGGGCTTCTCATTGTGGTGGCTTCTCTTGTTGCAGAGCACGGGCTCTAGGCGCGCGGGCTTCAGTAGTTGTGGTGTGTGGGCTCAGTAGTTGTGGCTCGTGGGCTCTAGAGCACAGGCTCAGTAGTTGTGGCGCACAGGCTTAGTTACTCCACGGCATGTGAGATCTTCCCTGACCAGGGATCAAACCTGTGTCCCCTGCATTGGCAGGTGGATTCTTAACCACTGCACCACCAGGGAACACAATATTCTGATTCATGTTCCCAGATCTTCACAGCACTGTATATTCCTTCTCTCTGTCCCGGTGATCATCAGGTGTTTAAATTGACTTGATGCCATAATTGATCCATTTGCTTTCTCTGCGATGTCACTTGATGAATCAGTTTTCAAACTAGTGGCTGTATAGTGGCTGTACAGTAGCTTTTAAGACCCTGAGGTAAAAATACCAATTAGAACTATAAGGAGGGTGTGAAAAACACCTCTTAACCATAATTTAAGGTTTTTCCAAGACCTAACCATGAGAATTGAGTTCAAACCTCACCTCCTTCATGTACTGTATAATTCTCAGTAAGTGACTTAAGCTCCTTCAGTTCACACTTTCTTAACTATAAAATGAGGTAATTCTGCTTACCTATTCTAAGAATGTACATACTGGATATAGTATGGTAAAGTTGGTGAGGCCACAGGAGGAATCAAGAATAAGGCTTGAAAGAAATTCAAGTTTTCCCCCCATGGGCCCCAGAGAGGGGGTCGCTGCATGCCATGCGGGGCCACAGGGGAAGTGCCAGGTTTTGGTCAGGCGCAGAAGACAGAAACAAGAGAAGAGCCTAGGCCAGAGGCTTTATTTTTGTTTCCAGGGAGAAGACAAGTCAAGACAAGGTAAACATCTTAGGAATGGCTAGTTGGAATAATTCCAGCAGGCTCTGAGGCATAGAGTGTTCTCCAGTTGCCTAGTACCTGGTCCTGGGATGCTTTAAGGCTGGAGAAATACTTGCTCGGTGTGTGAGAGTTAGATAAGGAGTTGGTTGTGGAGTATAGACTCTGGATTTGTTGGTATGTATGTAAAAAGTGTGCTTTGGTCAAGCCCTTTGCTATCTGTAAGAATTGACTAGCCCTGGGAGGGGCAGTATTTCCCAGGGTCTGTAAGGCTCATAAATGCCAGAGCATAAAGAACACGAAAAAATAAGAAAATATAGTTAATGTAATTAACCAATGGATGCCAAATAGAAAGATACAGAATCTAAGAAAACACAGAACAATCGACTCTGTGGTTATTCGGCATCATTTTAAGGGAACTTTTCAGTAATGATATTAGAGACTTTTAGAGAGCAGGGCATGAGTTGCCCTAAGCAGCATAGAAAACCTTTTATTATGGGGATAAGAAAGGAGGAACACAAATAGAAGTGTAAGGAATCCTTGTAGGCTGGCCATAACTAAGTTTCCCATTTGCATGGCATTAGCCAAGAAAATAGATCTGAAATTTTTGGAGTTTCTAACAATATCTTGGTGGAATTATGGAGTGTGTTAGAAATATGCTCAGTTCAAGGTGGTAGGTCTGGCAGTTATGTTGTTGGAGGATATGAACTGATAAGTTAGAAAGGAAACATAAAGACTAGTGGTATTGTGTGTAACCAGGGGATGAAGTAGTTGTGATGGCTGTGGTGGAAAGGTTGTGGTCGAAAGCTGGAGGAGAGTAGTAGGAGAAGGCACTGCAGAGGGAGTAGTCCTCTTCCCAGGGAGGCCCTGGGGTTGACTGACCGAAGGCAGATGCCTCCATAATGTCCACTAAGTTTTAGAATGGCACAGATAGTATTAACCTCTACCAGATTTCTCTTTCAGCTTGAGAGTTGTAGGGGTATATGTTTTGGCAAGGAATATACCAGGGTCATGGGCTAAGCAGACAGAAAGCTTGGGAATATAATAGCATCTCTAATATCAAAGGAAGAAAACCAGAAATGTCCTGTGTCCAATATGAACTTTAGGAGAAGCAGTCCATAAGCTTTACCGGGGTGGAAGTTTTAGTGTCTGGGGTGAAGTTGTCTCTGGCACAGGAGGTGAAGACATCTCCAACTTTGAGGTCTTGGATTGGGGCAATGTCACCTCCAGCAGTGAGCTCTCGAGCCAGGGCCATGTTGCCTGGGATGTAGAACTTGGAGTATCCTTTCCAAGTGGGTGCCCCCTTGAAAAGTAGGTTTTAGCATTTTAACAAATTTGACTAAACAATGGCTTATTTGGCTGTTTTGGGCATCTGGGTTATAAATCAATAAAAGCACCCAGACAATAGCAATAAGACCCTATCAGCATAATAGTGTGAAGCTGCACATGAGTGGTTTGCTACTTTGACTTCTGACTAGAAGCCATGTCCAGGTCTAGGCCTGGGACCTGGTAAACTTCCCCCAGCACAGAGTAGCCCTTAGCCATTTACTGTTTTGTTTTGCTTGTTACTTCTTATGAGTGGTCAGTTAACTGTGGTCCAATTTTTCTTTCCTTCCTATATCTATGTCCCTTACAAAGTGACTTTATACATCTCCTCCTGTAAAGAGATATAGTCTATTTCTCCAGCCCTTGAATCTAGGCTGGCCTGTGACCAGCTTTGGTCAACAGAATGCATTGCAAGTGATACCCAGGCCTCAAGAAACCTTGCACACTTCTGTCCTCTCTTGGAATCCTGCCACCACCATGAGAACAAATCTGGGTTAGCCTGCTGGAGGATAAAAGACCATATGAAACAGAAAGCAGTTAACCAAGTCAAGGTCACCTTAAAGCAACCAGACCCTAGTCAACCTTCCTTGAGTGAGTCCAGCCAAGATCAGCCAGGCCTAGCCCAACTAGCAGAACAATCCAACTAATCCAAAGAGTACTGAGCTAAATAAGTGCTTGTTATTTTAAGTCACTAAATTTTGGGAGAGTTTGTTACACAGCAATAAAAAAATCGATACACTGTGTTAATTTGGTTTCCCTGGCTGAACAATAAGGGCAGGCCTATTTCTTTGTTGCCTCCATCCCATCTTCTAGCACTGGGGCTGAGCACATGGTTGGCATACCATAAATACTTGTTGATTAATCAGGCCTTCCCTAATAACTTTATGGGTGACTTGGAGCATCTCGTTTGCCTCTCTGGGCTTACTTTTCTCTTGTTCACACCTCTGTCTGATCTTTCCAAAGGATTTGATGATTAGTAATTAAGATATGTTTCCCTGTTGGGACTTTTCCTGAATATCTCTTGGTGGGTCCTCCATAGAATACTCTGAATCTATTAAAAAAAGAAGAAGAAGAAGAAGAGGAAGAAGAAGGAGGAGGAGGAGGAGAAGAAGAAGAAAATGCACACTTGCAAAACAGCCCAAAGCATTCTTGGGTTTATCACTTTGTTTAAATGTTTTTACCCTGAATGTGAAATTATTCATTTACTTCCCACTTTTCCCAGCACTTCTCTTTTTTTAAAAAATGAATTTATTTATTTATTTATTTATTTGTTTTTATTTTTGGCTGCATTAGGTCTTCGTTGCTGCGCGTGGGCTTTCTCTAGTTGTGGCGAGCGGGGGCTACTCTTTGTTGTGGTCGCGGGCTTCTCATTGCGGTGGCTTCTCTTGTTGCGGAGCACGGGCTCTAGGCGCGTGGGCTTCAGCAGTTGTGGCACGCAGGCTCAGTAGTTGTGGGTCACGGGCTTAGTTGCTCCGCAGCATGTGGGATCTTCTCAGACCAGGGCTCGAACCTGCGTCCCCTGCATTGGCAGTCGGATTCTTAACCACTGCGCCACCAGGGAAGCCCTCAGCACTTCTCTTGCAGGGGGAACATCAGATATGTCAGGATGTGGCTCTAAGGTGAGTGGTAGTGGAGGAGGAGAGCAAGGGAGCAAGGAGAGATCCAGCTTGCAGTATTCACTTATTTGGGCCATGGGGAACGTGCACAAGTGTCCTGAACTCCTAAACATTTTGCACAATAGTCTGACCCTTGAGATATGCTTGGGGAGGACACCTAGCTTCTAAGTCCCCAGGAGCACACTGCACCTGGAAGGGAGCCCAGGCTGCGGGCTGTTAGCCATGGTGAGCTAGGAGGCTTTCCCATCCAATCCTCTCCCCACCAACATCGGGGTTTCTGTTTGGTCCACCTATGTGTCTGCACTATGAGATCACCTCTCCTGAACATTTTAATAGCTAGCTTGCAGGTCCAGCTGAGGAAAATCAGGAGCTTCTGTGTCTGCACGCAACCCTTAAGGCTTGCCTGGGAACCTGAGAGTTGTGAAGCTGACATTCCTGAAACTAAAGCCCCAGGACTGGAGTAAGAAGTGGCAACTCAGCGGCAGCATTTGAAAAGCCTAATTGTTGCTGAGCCGGTTTCTCTCTGAGTATCCGAGGGGAAGGAGAGGGAGGACACCAAGGCTGAGTGGCTGGAGCTGGGAGGGGCCTCACACCTGAGGCAAGGCTGCTGCCACGCCAGTGACAGTTGTCGTCTGTTCTCTCCTTGGACATCTTTTCAGACAGGCAACACACCCTCCCCTGTTACCTAGCACAGTTCTA
Source organism: Balaenoptera ricei (assembly GCF_028023285.1). NCBI lineage: Eukaryota > Metazoa > Chordata > Mammalia > Artiodactyla > Balaenopteridae > Balaenoptera > Balaenoptera ricei. The sequence goes on from NC_082640.1 coordinate 62,471,994, forward strand.
GATGACCTTTGTTCTTTGCTCAATATCTATCCCTGCCCCATTTAAAAAATTAAGATAATTCTCTCTAGTTTAGACACTCGGAAAGAAGCTTGAAAGAGAAAACCAAGGACGTGGTAAAGATTACAGGATGTGGTGGGAGAGGTATAAGAGAAGAGAGGACATTGCATTGAGGGGGAGAGGTTTGTTGCGTGGCTGGGTGGACCACAGACTCCTTGGGATGACCCTTCAAGTCCAACCTCATCTGCAGTGATTCAGGAGCCCTGCTTACTGCACAGACTACTGTTTCATGCCTAAGTTGATGTCACCAAAATGAGATACAAAGGGAAGGCAATTCTCAGATGATTTTAGCCAAAAATGCAAAGCTATCCCTTGACAAATCTGGATTCGTTTCTTTGGAAATTTCTTGTTTAATGGGATGAGAAAACTGCAACAAGTTTGATGGCGAGGCAAGGTTCTATGAGATAAATCCATTCCCCCATTAACTTCCATGATAAAATTGATGGTGTCTATCAAGTACTTTGCCCATTTTTAAATTGAGTTGTTCATCTTCTTGTTGTTGAGGTGTGAGAGTTCTTTATTCTGGATACTAGATCCTTATCAGATATATGATTTGCAAATATTTTCTCCCATTTTATGGGTCATCTTTTTTTTTTTTTTTTTTTATTTATTTATTTATTTTTGGCTGTGTTGGGTCTTCGCTTCTGTGCGAGGGCTTTCTCCAGCTGCGGCAAGCGGGGGCCACTCTTCATCGCGGTGCGCAGGCCTCTCATTATCGTGGCCTCTCCCGTTGCAGAGCACAGGCTCCAGACGCGCAGGCTCAGTAGTTGTGGCTCACGGGCCCAGCCGCTCCGCGGCATGTGGGATCTTCCCAGACCAGGGCTCGAACCCGTGTCCCCTGCATTAGCAGGCAGATTCTCAACCACTGCGCCACCAGGGAAGCCCCTATGGGTCATTTTTTTACTTTCTTGATATGTCCTTTGAAGGCCCCAAATTTTCATTTTGATGAAGTACAATTTATTTTTTCTTTTGTTGCTCGTGTTTTTCGTGTCATATTTAAGAAACTCTTGCCTAATCCAAGGTTATTACTATTTTTAATCCTGACCTTTGTTTAGCATTTTATAGTCTGGGACCTGCTTTCACGTACGTTACCTCTCTTATAAAATGACATGTAAGAGTTTAAGACATGTAAACCTTTGAGATCACATAAAAGAAAAATAATCTTATAAGTAAACAGTAATGGTTGCCTGGGCCCAAAACTTATGCTATATAAGTAGGGTGACTATAGAATTTATTGTCTAAACCAGAACACATTTGAGAATAAAAGCAGGTGATAATAATTACTATGATTAACAGGTGTGAACTGGGACTGTTTTAGGCCAACTGGGACATATGTTCTCTCTACATATAAGTAACGGAGACCTGAGGCCCAGTGTTGAATCCACCATTAATTTGCTAAGCCCTCACCCATACAATGGGACGTGAAGTACATAATTTCTTTTATTTTTAAAATATTTTTAATTTATTTTTTTATACAGAAGGCTATTAGTCATCAATTTTATACACATCAGTGTATACATGTCAATTCCAATCACCCAATTCATCACACCACCATCCCCACCCCCCACGGCTTTCCCCCCTTGGTGTCCATACGTTTGTTCTCTACATCTGTGTCTCAACTTCTGCCCTGCAAACCGGTTCATCTGTACCATTTTTCTAGGTTCCACATACATCCATGAATATACAATATTTGTTTTTCTCTTTCTGACTTACCTCACTCTGTATGACAGTCTCTAGATCCATCCACGCCTCAACAAATGACTCAATTTTGTTCCTTTTTATGGCTGAGTAATATTCCATTGTATATATGTACCACAACTTCTTTATCCATTCGTCTGTTGATGGGCATTTAGGTTACTTCCATGACCTGGCTGTTGGAAATAATGCTGCAATGAACGTTGGGGTGCATGTGTCTTTTTTTTTTTTTTTAATTTTTATTTATTTATTTATTTATCTATCTATGGCTGCGCTGGGTCCCCGTTTCTGTGCGAGGGCTTTCTCTAGTTGCGGCAAGCGGGGGCCACTCTTCATCACGGTGCGCGGGCCCCTCACTATCATGGCCTCTCGTGTTGCAGAGCACAGGCTCCAGACGCGCAGGCTCAGCAATTGTGGCTCACGGGCCCAGTTGCTCCACGGCATGTGGGACCCTACCAGACCAGGGATCGAACCCGTGTCCCCTGTTTTGACAGGCAGACTCTCAACCACTGCGCCACCAGGGAAGCCTGCATGTGTCTTTTTGAATTATGGTTTTCTCTGGGTATATGCCCAGTAGTGGGATTGCTGGATCATATGGTAATTCTAGTTTTAGTTTTTTAAGGAACCTCCATTCTTTTCTCCATAGTGGCTGTATCAATTTACATTCCCACCAACAGTGCAAGAGGGTTCCCTTTTCTCCACACCCTCTCCAGCATTTGTTGTTTGCAGATTTTCTGATAATGCCCATTCTAACTGGTGTGAGGTGATACCTCATTGTAGTTTTGATTTGCATGTCTCTAATAATTAGTGATGTTGAGCAGCTTTTCATGTGCTTCTTGGCCATCTGTATGTCTTCTTCGGAGAAATGTCTATTTAAGTCTTCTGCCCATTTTTGGATTGGGGTGTTTGTTTCTTTAATATTGAGCTGCATGAGCTGTTTATATATTTTGGAGATTAATCCTTTGTCCGTTGGTTCGTTTGCAAATATTTTCTCCCATTCTGAGAGCTGTCTCTTCATCTTGTTTATGGTTTCCTTTGCTGTGCAAAAGCTTTGAAGTTTCATTAGGTCCCATTTGTTTATTTTTGTTTTTATTTCCATTACTGTAGGAGGTAGATCAAAAAAGATCTTGCTGTGATTTATGTCAAAGAGTGTTCTTCCTATGTTTTCCTCTAAGAGTTTTATAGTGTCTGGTCTTACATTTAGGTCTCTAATCCATTTTGAGTTTATTTTTGTGTATGGTGTTAGGGAGTGTTGTAATTTCATTCTTTTACATGTAGCTGTCCAGTTTTCCCAGCACCACTTATTGAAGAGACTGTCTTTTCTCCATTGTATATTCTTGCCTCCTTTATCAAAAATAAGCTGACCATATGTGCGTGGGTTTATCTCTGGGCTTTCTATCCTTTTCCATTGATCTATATTTCTGTTTTTGTGCCAGTACCATACTGTCTTGATTACTGTAGTTTTGTAGTATAGTCTGAAGTCTGGGAGCCTGTTTCCTCTGGCTCCATTTTTCTTTCTCAAGATTGCATTGGCTATTCGGGGTCTTTTGTGTTTCCATACAAATTGTGAAAGTTTTTGTTCTAGTTCTGTGAAAAATGCCATTGGTAGTTTGATAGGGATTGCACTGAATCTGTAGATTGCTTTGGGTAGTAGAGTCATTTTCACAATGTTGATTCTTCCAATCCAAGAACATGGTATATCTCTCCATCTGTTGGTATCATCTTTAATTTCATTCATCAGTGTCTTATAGTTTTCTGCATACAGGTCTTTTGTCTCCTTAGGTAGGTATTGTCTCCTAGGTATTTTATTCTTTTTGTTGCAGTGGTAAATGGGAGTGTTTCCTTAATTTCTCTTTCAGATTTTTCATCATTAGTGTATAGGAATGCAAGAGATTTCTGTGCATTAATTTTGTATCCTGCTACTGTACCAAATTCATTGATGAGCTCTAGTGGTTTTCTGGTGGCATCTTTAGGATTCTCTATGCATAGTATCATCTCATCTGCAAACAGTGACAGTTTTACTTCTTCCTTTCCAATTTGGATTCCTTTTATTTCTTTTTCCTCTCTGATTGCTGTGGCTAAAACTTCAAAAACTATGTTGAATAATAGTGGTGAGAGTGGACAACCTTGTCTTGTTCCTGATCTTAGAGGGAATGGTTTCAGTTTTTCACCATTGAGAACGAGGTTGGCTGTGGGTTTGTCATATATGGCCTTTATTATGTTGAGGTAAGTTCCCTCTATGCCTACTTTCTGGAGGGTTTTTACCATAAATGGGTGTTGAATTTTGTCGAAAGCTTTTTCTGCATCTATTGAGATGATCATATGGTTTTTCTCCTTCAGTTTGTTAATATGGTTTATCACATTGATTGATTTGCATATATTGAAGAATCCTTGCATTCCTGGGATAAACCCCACTTGATCATGTTATCTGATCCTTTTAATGTGCTGTTGGATTCTGTTTGTTAGTATTTTGTTGAGGATTTTTGCATCTATGTTCATAAGTGATATTGGCCTGTAGTTTTCTTTCTTTGTAACATTTTTGTCTGGTTTTGGTATCAGGGTGATGGTGGCCTCATAGAATGAATTTGGGAGTGTTCCTCCCTCTGCTATATTTTGGAAGAGTTTGAGAAGGATAGGTGTTAGCTCTTCTCTAAATGTTTGATAGAATTCGCCTGTGAAGCCATCCGGTCCTGGGTTTTTGTTTGTTGGAAGATTTTTAATCACAGTCTCAATTTCAGTGCTTGTGACTGGTCTGTTTATATTTTCTATTTCTTCCTGGTTCAGTCTCAGAAGGTTGTGCTTTTCTAAGAATTTGTCCATTTCTTCCAGGTTGTCCATTTTATTGGCATGTCATTGCTTGTAGTAATCTCTCATGATCCTTTGTATTTCTGCAGTGTCAGTTGTTACTTCTTTTTCATTTCTAATTCTGTTGATTTGAGTCTTCTCCCTTTTTTTCTTGATGAGTCTGGCTAATGGTTTATCAGTTGTGTTTATCTTCTCAGAGAACCAGCTTTTAGTTTTATTGATCTTTGCTATCGTTTTCTTCATTTCTTTTTCATTTATTTCTGATCTGATATTTATGATTTCTTTCCTTCTGCTAACTTTGGGGTTTTTTTGTTCTTTTTCTAATTGCTTTAGGTGTAATTGCTTTAGGTTATTTATTTGAGATCTTTCTTGTTTCTTGAGGTAGGGTTGTATGGCTATAAACTTCCCTCTTAGAACTGCTTTTGCTGCATCCCATAGGTTTTGGGTTGTGTTTTCATTGTCATTTGTTTCTAGGTATTTTTAAATTTCCTCTTTGATTTCTTCAGTGATATCTTGGTTATTTAGTAGTGTATTGTTTAGCCTCCATGTGTTTGTATTTTTTACAGATTTTTTTCTGTAATTGATATCTAGTCTCATAGCATTGTGGTCAGAAAAGATACTTGAAACAATTTCAATTTTCTTAAATTTACCAAGGCTTGATTTGTGACCCAAGATATGATCTATACTGGAGAATGTTCCATGAGCACTTGAGAAGAAAGTGTATTCTGTTGTTTTTGGATGGAATGTCCTATAAATATCAATTAAGTCCATCTTGTTCAATGTATCATTTAAAGCTTGTGTTTCCTTATTTATTTTCATTTTGGATGATCTGTCCATTGGTGAAAGTGGGGTGTTAAAGTCCCTTACTATGATTGTGTTACTGTCGATTTCCCCTTTTATGGCTGTTAGCATTTGCCTTATGTATTGAGGTGCTCCTATGCTGGGTGCATATTTACAATTGTTATATCGTCTTCTTGGATCATTATGTAGTGTCCTTCTTTGTCTCTTGTAATAGTCTCTATTTTAAAGTCTATTTTGTCTGATATAAGAATTGCTACTCCAGCTTTCTTTTGATTTCCATTTGCATGGAATATCTTTTTCCATGCCCTCACTTTCAGTCTGTATGTGTCCCTAGGTCTGAAGTGGGTCTCTTGTAGACAGCATATATATGGGTCTTATTTTTGTATCCATTCAGCCAGTCTATGTCTTTTGGTTGGAGCATTTAATCCATTTACATTTAAGTTAATTATCGATATGTATGTTCCTATTACCATTTTCTTAATTGTTTTGGGTTTGTTATTGTAGGTCTTTTCCTTCTCTTGTGTTTCCTGCCTAGAGAAGTTCCTTTAGCATTTGTTGTAAAGCTGGTTTGGTGGTGCTGAATTCTCTTAGCTTTTGCTTGTCTGTAAAGATTTTAATTTCTCCGTTGAATCTGAATGAGATCCTTGCTGGGTAGAGTAATCTTGGTTGTAGGTTTTCCCCTTTCATCACTTTAAATATGTCCTGCCACTCCCTTCTGGCTTGCAGAGTTCCTGCTGAAAGATCAGCTGTTAACCTAATGGGGATTTCCTTGTGTGTTATTTGCTGATTTTTCCTTGCTGCTTTTAATATTTTTTCTTTGTATTTAATTTTTGATAGTTTGATTAATATGTGTCTTGCCGGGCTTCCCTGGTGGCGCAGTGGTTGAGAATCTGCCTGCCAATGCAGGGGACACGGGTTCGAGCCCTGGTCTGGGAAGATCCCACATGCTGCGGAGCAACTAGGCCCGTGAGCCACAACTACTGAGCCTGCGCGTCTGGAGCTTGTGCTCTGCAACAAGAGAGGCCGCGACAGTGAGAGGCCCACACACCGCGATGAAGAGTGGCCCCCGCTCGCCGCAACTAGAGAAAGCCCTCGCACAGAAACGAAGACCCAACACAGCCAAAAAGAAAGAAAGAAAGAAAGAAAGAAAGAAAGAAAGAAAGAAAGAAAGCTTTCATTAAAAAAAAAAAAATGTGTCTTGCCATGTTTCTCCTTGGATTTATCCTATATGGGACTCTCTGCGCTTCCTGGACTTGATTGACTATTTCCTTTCCCATATAAGCGAAGTTTTCAACTATAATCTCTTCAAATATTTTCTCAGTCCCTTTCTTTTTCTCCTCTTCTTCTGGGATCCCTATAATTCGAATGTTGGTGCGTTTAATGTTGTCCCAGAGGTCTCTGAGACTGTCCTCAATTCTTTTCATTCTTTTTTCTTTATTCTGCTCTGCAGTAGTTATTTCCACTATTTCATCTTCCAGTCACTTATCCATTCTTCTGCCTCAGTTATTCTGCTATTGATTCCTTCTAGAGAACTTTTAATTTCATTTATTGTGTTGTTCATCATTGTTTGTTTGCTCTTTGGTTCTTCTAGGTCCTTGTTAAACGTTTCTTGAATTTTCTCCATTCTATTTCCAAGATTTTGGATCATCTTTACTAACAGTGCTCTGAATTCTTTTTCAGGTAGACTGCCTATTTCCTCTTCATTTCTTTGGTCTGGTGGATTTTTACCTTGTTCCTTCATATGCTGTGTGTTTCTCTGTCTTCTCATTTTGCTTAACTTACTGTGTTTGGGGGTCTCCTTTTTGCAGGCTGCAGGTTCATAGTTCCCATTGTTTTTTGTGTCTGCACCCAGTGGCTCAGGTTGGTTCAGCGGGTTGTGTAGGCTTCCTGGTGGAGGAGACTAGTGCCTGTGTTCTGATGGATGAGGCTGGATCTTGTCTTTCTGGTGGGCAGGGCTGCGTCCGGTGGTGTATTTTGGGGCGTCTGTGACCTTATTATGATTTTAGGCAGCCTATCTGCTAATGGGTGGGGTTGTGTTCCTGTCTTGCTAGTTGTTTGGCATAAGGTGTCCAGCACTGTAGCTTGCTGGTCCTTGAGTGGAGCTGGGTCTTAGCGTTGAGATGGTGATCTCTGGGAGAGCTTTTGCCTTTTGATATTACTTGGAGCCAGGAGGTCTCTGGTGGACCAATGTCCTGAACTCGGCTCTCCCACCTCAGAGGCACAGCTTGACACCCGGCCGGAGCACCAAGACCCTGTCAGCCACATGGCTCACAAGAAAAGGGAGAAAAAAAGAAAGAAAGATAGAAATAAAATAAAGTTATTAAAATTAAAAATTAAAAATTATTACAAATTAAAAAGTAATAAAAAAAAAAGAAGAGGGCAACCAAAGCAAAAAACAAATCCACCAATGATAACAAGCGCTAAAAACGGTACTAAAAAAAAAAAAAAAAGGACAGACAGAACCCTAGGACAAATGGTAAAAGCAAAGCTATACAGACAAAATCACACAAAGAAGCATACACATACACACTCAGAAAAAGAGAAAAAGGGAAAAAAAATATATCTTTTGGGAAGTCTGAGGTCTTCCACCAGCGTTCAGTAGGTGTTCTGTAGGAGTTGTTCCACATGTAGGTATATTTCTGATGTATTTGTGGGGAGGAAGGTGATCTCCACGTCTTACTCCTCTGCCATTTTGAAGGTCTCCAATCTCTCCTGTGAGTTTAAAAAATCATTTGGAGTGGACTATAGAACCACAGAACCAAAGCGAGGCATAAGAGAATTAACCACCTTTTTTTTTGGACTATCAATCATGCTCAGGCGCACATTATCTCATTTAATTTCACAGCAACTTTGTTAGCTATTATCTCCAGAGTTGCACAGCTCGTTTGTAAAATAATAATAATACCTAAAAAGAAAAGGTAGAGCAAGGATTCAGCTCTGAGTCTGATACACCAATGGTTCCCAAACCTGGGGTGTGCTAAGAATTGACTGGAAGGAACCTTTAAAATAATAGATGCCACGGTCCCCCCAGACTTACTAAAATGGAATCTCTAGTGATGGAGGAAGGGAAGGGAGAGTTCCTGAAAAGAGAAAAAAATTTTAAAGTTCTTAAACTGATTTTGCAGAGCCAAATTTGGAACCACAGCCCTACTCTATGCTGCCTGACAAGCAGTGGTTCCTAAACCAGGTGTCAGGTTTCAAGACAACCTTGCAAATTCGCTTCAAGATAACCTTGCAAACTCGAACTCCAAAATTCCTCATTACACTCAATCTTGGCCTTAAATGCCTGCTCTTTCCAAAATCAAGACTACCAAGACTCTAATATGCCACGGGAAGGAGAGTGGCACTTTCCTGTGTACCGAGTACTGGGGGTGGGAATGGTGGAATGCAGTCAAGCACAGACTGGCTGACACTAGGCCAAAAACGAGCTGAAGCTGATAAACTTTGAAGATCAACCACGAAGGGAATTTTTTGTTTCCTTTAATCCATCACAGGGGCCTACTAATTGCACCCCACAGCTGCAACTGATCAAGGATGGGGGCCACGTGACCAGGCGCCCTCCACGCCTAAGTCTTCCGCTCTGGTTCTGCGATTAGCCCAAGAGGGACTGGAGGGAAAGCCAGAGCTTGTACCAAAATGTTCATTGCAGCTCTATTTACAATAGCCAGGACATGGAAGCAACCTAAGTGTCTATCATCGGATGAATGGATAAAGAAGATGTGGCACATATATACAATGGAATATTACTCAGCCATAAAAAGAAATGAAATGGAGTTATTTGTAGTGAGGTGGATGGAGTTAGAGTCTGTCATACAGAGTGAAGTAAGTCAGAAAGAGAAAAACAAATACAGTATGCTAACACATATATATGGAATCTAAGGGGGGAAAAAAAAGGTCATGAAGAACCTAGTGGCAAGACAGGAATAAAGACACAGACCTACTAGAGAATGGACTTGAGGATACGGGGAGGGGGAAGGGTAAGATATGACAAAGTGAGAGAGTGGCATGGACATATATACACTACCAAACGTAAAATAGATAGCTAGTGGGAAGCAACCGCATAGCACAGGGAGATCAGCTCAGTGCTTTGTGACCACCTAGAGGGGTGGGATAGGGAGGGTGGGAGGGAGGGAGATGCAAGAGGGAAGCGATATGGGAACATATGTATATGTATAACTGATTCACTTTGTTATAAAGCAGAAACTAACACACCATTGTAAAGCGATTATACTCCAATAAAGATGTTAAAAAAATGTTTCAATCATAAAAAATAAACTTCATCTAAACATGATAGAAAAAAAAAAAAAAAGACTACGCAAGAGTGGGGAGCTCCCCGTGCATCTGAGCCGGGGAGTGGGGACAGAACTCCAGCTCGAACCCAGACTCCACCCGATATAAGGCGGGGAATGCAAAATGGATAGCAGGTGCGGTTCCGGAAGGCCACAGAGCTGACCCTGGCAGTGCTCTTCCCGAACTCTCAAATTTCTCGAGCGCCCCGCCCCTCAGCGGCCGGCCCTTCGGTTTCCGAGGCGTCGCGCCGGAAGTGACCTCACGGCGGCGGCGTGGAGTCGCGGGCGCTTCTGGCGGCGGCCGCGGCTGTTGGGGTGGATGTGGAGAAGCCCTGTGGTCTCTGGGTCCTGCGGTGTTTCAGGGCCGTGTTGGTGTGGTGTGCGCAGGAGGCGCAGGCCCGGCGGCGTGGAGGTGGGAGCGAGGGGGAGGCGGGTGGCTAGTGGGCGCTCGTGGGAGGGGGCTTCCGGGGTTGCCAGGAGGCTTTACTTTTAGGCTTCGTGGTTCCAGGCCTTGCAGACCTTTTTAGAGGCGGGCACGAGCTGGGGGCCGCTTCGGGTGCGCAGGGGGCCCATTACTAGGGCTTGCCTCCGGGGTATGGTTTGAGGTGGGAGGCCGAGGGGAGCGGGATTCTAAATAGTCGAGGAATTGTGGGAGGTGTGAGGCATTAGCCGCCTAGGCTCTTAGTTTAGCCTTGTTGATGGCTCTTGCAGCCCGCCCACTCTTTGCTCCCTGCTTCAGTTTCCTTTTGCACAATGAAGTACGGTGGCAGGGAAGAGAGCGAGTGCCACATCCATGACTGATAGCTGGAGGACAGAGGTGACCTGGACTCTGAGAGGGAACGGTGGCTGAGAAATAATGATACCTGCTAGGGTGCAGCTTCTGCTGAATCCTGGGGACTTCCCCTTGATTGTTTACTGCAGTTGGTGAAAGTCTTAGCTTCTTATTATCAGTACTCTTTGTGCGATATTAGGTGAATTGATCAGTAATTGACTTGTTAAATGGTTCAAGTTCAAGTGTTTTGGTGTGAGGGAGGCATAGTCTTCACCTGCTTGGCCAGTTGGTTGTCAGTCAACCTCCCAATTCCGGAGGTAGGAGTCCTAACAATCTTCTCCTGTGGTTACAGGTGAGGAACTCGAGACCCAGAATGGTTTTTGTTCTCTTTCCTAGCCACAGGCTAAACTGATTTCAGTCTGTGGTGTGTCTCAATCCCATCAAAACGTAAGTGACTGTCCCTGAGCAGGTCACTGTTTCAACTGGAAACCTCAGGTGGATTCCAGGCTTTTTTTATGAACGGCAGATAAAGTGTACTGAACACAGAATTCCTATTTTTTGGTTTCTCTGTATGAAATGGAGATGGTTACAAATAACATAACTTAAAAAAAATTTTTTTTGAATTTCTGAATTTTATTTTATTTTTTTATACACCAGGTTCTTATTAGTTATCTATTTTATACATATTAGTGTATGTATGTCAATCCCAATCTCCCAATTCATCCCCCCCCAGACGCCGTAACATAACTTTTTGATTGCTAAGAAATTTTTGGTGGAGCTTTCTTGAGGGGTCAGGGCTGTGGGACTAGCAGAGTGTCTCGCAAACTTTTTGACCTGTGACCCACAGTTAATGTATTTTACATGCTGACCCTGTGTGACCCCTGCATACACAGAGTGTGTACACACACAGGAAACAAAAGTTTACCCTTTCTATATATGATGCCCTCTGACATTTTCTATTTCATTAAAAGAAAAAAAAAGTTGATTGCATCTCACTAAATTGACTCTGACCTGTAATGGGTCTGACTGCTAAAGACCTGTAGTTTGAAAAACATTGGACTAGAAAATGTTTAATTAAGATTCTTGAGATTCCTGACATTCTGTAAGTAATGCAAGGTGGAAAATATGTCATTTTTCTGTTCTTATCAACCAGAGGAGCAGGGTTACTAGAGTTCTTCAGCCAGAACAACAGGACAGGACATCCATATCGGTATCTCACAGGAGTGCAGTATTCATAGTGATAATGTGTCCGAATTTTGGCAAGGTGTTTGAGTCTTTTCCGATGACCTGGTGGGTGACATGGGGGGGATTTGCCATATAGTGGTAAAATTAGATGACGTCATGACTTTGAGCATCTATGTCTGTAGGGATTTGATTTGTGGACACAATTTACAGCTGGGATTTTGGTGATCGGTGTTGAGGCTCTGTCACTTTCTTTATACACAGTGTGTATTTGAAGCCTTATCTAGAGAGTGTGCTTATCAATTTGTTGCCTTTATGAAGTGGAGAGAGAAGGTATCATCTGGGTAATCTCAAGATTTGCCCAGTGCAGTTTAATGAAATGGAAGGGTCATCAGAAATTTAAGTAGTCTAAATATTTAATTTTAAATAGTTTAGGATGTAATTTCTTTTTTTTTTTCTTTTTTAAATTTATTTATTTATGGCTGCGTTGGGTCTTTGTTGCTGTGCGCGGGCTTTCTCTAGTTGTGGGGAGTGGGGGCTAGTCTTCGTTGTGGTGTGCGGGCTTCTCATTGTGGTGGCTTCTCTTGTTGTGGAGCATGGGCTCTAGGCCTGCGGGCTTCAGTAGTTATGACACATGGGCTCAGTAGCTGTGGCTTGCGGGCTCTAGAGTGCAGGCTTAGTAGTTGTGGCGCACAGGCTTAGTGCTCTGCGGCATGTGGGATCTTCCTGGACGAGGGATCGAACCCATGTCTGCTGCCTTGGCAGGCAGATTCTAAACCACTGCGCCACCAGGGAAGTCCCTAGGATGTAATTTCTGACAGGTTGTAAATATTGACTTTTTAAAAATAAATACAAAGTTTCTAAATGTAATAGCAATTTGATGTTTTTAAAATATACAGATATATTTATTTTTAAAAATATTTATTTATTTGGCTGTGCTGGGTCTTAGTTGTGGCATGCAGGATCTTCGTTGCGGCCTGGATGATCTTTAGTTGTGGCCTGCGGGATCTTGGTTGTGGCATCTAGTTCCCTGACCAGGGATCGAACCTGGGCCCCCTGCATTGGGAACGTGGAGTCTTAACCACTGGACCACCAGGGAAGTCCTCAGATAACCTTTTTTTATATTAAAAAAGCTCTCTAAGATATGGATATGTATAAATGGTGTATTACATTACTTGATTTTCAGGTGTTAAGCCAATCTTGTGTTCCTGGAATGAATCCCATTGAGTCGTGGTGTATAATACTTTTTATATGTTGCTGAATTCAATTTGCTAATATTAAGAATTTTTGTGAACATCTCTATGTTCATGAGGGTTATTGGTCTGAGGTTTCCTTTTCTTATGATATATTTGGCTGGCCTTAGTATTAGAGTAAAATTACCCTCATAAAGTGAGTTGGGCAATGTTCCTCTTCTGTTTTCTAAAAGAGTTTATGTAGAATTGTTAATTCTTTCTTTCTATGTGTTTTATAGAGTTTACCAGTGAAGTCCTCTGGGCTTGGGCTTTTCTTTGTAGGAAGATTTGAAATTACTAAATCAGTGTCTTTACTTGGTATAGGTCTATCTGGATTTTCTATTACTTTTTGAGTCAGTTTTGGTAATTGTATCCTTCTGGGAATTTGTCCATTTCATATTTTTCCTTTTTCTTTTTGAACTTGTATCCATTCTACTTCTCCCACAGAATTTTATCCTAAAACAGGAGTCAGCAAACTTTTTCTGCGAAGGACCTGGTGGTAGGCTTTGTGGGCCATGTGGTCTCTTGTCAGTACTACTCAGTTCTCCCATTGTAGTGCAAAACCAGCCACAGACAATAAGCAAACAGCTGTGCATGGTTGTGTTCCAATACAACTTTATTGGTAGTGGGCCAGATTTGGTACATGGGCCGTAGTTTTCTGACCCCTGTTTTAAAATAATAAATTTTATACTTGAAAACCTTATTTGATAATCCAGTTATCTAGGCAGATCAGGTTTATGAAAGAGTAGGGTGGAAATTGATTCCCTTGCTTGCATATCTTTGTGTACCCCTAAGGATATATTCCAATTTGTAGTTTTGTTCAGGTGTTATGGGAGAGGCCCTCACAGTATGATTTTCTAGGACCATAACTCAAATCCCCTATCTGGCCAGTATTCTTTCTGTGAAAAAGAGATATCTGAGGGACTTCCCTGGTGGTCCAGTGGTTAAGACTCTGTGCTTCCACTGCAGGGGGCACAGGTTTGATCCCTGGTCAGGGAACTAAGATCCTGCAAGCTGTGCCCCCCCCCCAAAAAAAGAGAGACATTTGAAATAAAATTTGCTGTATCTTAGAAACTGTATAGATTATCTCATTTAATCTTCACAGTGGTTCTATGAGGTGGTGGTATAATTGGTGTACAGCTGACTCTTGAACTATTGGGGCTAGGGCCACCAACCCTCTGCAAAGTTGAAAATTCGAGTATAATCTGTAGTTGGCCCTCCACATACCTAGTTCTTCTCTATCTGCGGTTCTGCATCTCAGATTCAACCAACCGCCCATCGTGTAGTACTGTAGTATTTAGTAAAGAAAATTGGCATTTAAGTGGACCTGTGCCATTCAAGCCCATGTTGTTCAAGGGTCAACTGTAATTCCCATTTTATAGTGAGACGATTAAGACTCAGATTAGGATAATTTGCTCGTAATTCTGGCCTGTAATGTCTGACTTCAGAAGTCCATGCCCTTTTCACTATGTTGCCTTTTGTGGAAGATAGGGACTTAGTACTAGGGTTGTACTAGATGTTTTCTTTTAAGATCTGTGCCATTCCCAAGCTTTTGATTCTACAAACACCTTTCTACATAGATGTGCGGAAAAATACTTAGTTTTTCAGAAATCCATAACTAACCACTCGTCCATAACTGTTGATTTAATTGTCCTTAGCAGACCAAGGGATTGCTCCTTGGATCTGAATGCTGTGAGTTCTGTGTGATGGGGCAGATGAGATGGAAGTTTGTAGGTCTGTTATTGGCAAGTTGTTTTTGAATCATTTTGACAACTACCTCAGTTGCATAATGAGTGGAAGACCGTTTAGGTCTACCTGACTTTGTTATCTAAAGGCTTCTTACAAGAGAAATGATTCAGTAAAGTCTCATAGTGTGGCATTCGGTAGTCTGGAAATCCTGATAGCATTTGAGCAGAATCATCCCATAGCTACTCCTATGTGTGGTATGCCCAGTATAAATGGGTACATTTGTCCACCACAAAGACATATATAAAAATGTTTAATTCTTTATTCATAATAGCCCCCAAACTGGAAATAATCCAACTGTCTATCAGCAGTAGAATGGATAAATACACTGAGGCATAGTTATATAATAGAATACTACATAGTGATGAATCTCACAGATGTAATATTGAGCAAAAGAATCCAGACACTTTAAAAGAGAACCTTTATGATTCCATTTATATGAAGTTCAAAAACAGGCTAAATGAATCTTTTGTGGTAGATATCAGAATAATGGCTGCCTTTGTGGGAACACAGTGGAACCTTCTGGAGTGTTCAACATATTGTCTTGATTGGGCTTCCCTGGTAGCGCAGTGGTTGAGAATCTGCCTGCCGATGCAGGGGACACGGGTTCGAGCCCTGGTCTGGGAAGATCCCATATGCCGCGGAGCAATTAGACCCGTGAGCCACAACTACTGAGCCTGTGCGTCTGGAACCTGTGCTCCGCAACAAGAGAGGCCGCGACAGTGAGAGGCCCGCGCACCGCGATGAAGAGTGGCCCCCCACTTGCCACAACTAGAGAAAGCCCTCGCACAGAAACGAAGACCCAACACAGCCATAAATAAATAAATAAATAAATTAAAAATGCAACTGCGGAAAAAAAAGGAAAAAAAAATAGGTCTTGGTGCCTTTGTTAAAAAAAAATATATTGTCTTGATTGAGTGGTGGTTATTTGGGTAAATTAATACGTAAAAATTCATTGAGCTGTAAACTTAAAATATGTAGACTTATTATCTATGTAATACCATGATAGAAAAGTAGAAGATAAAAAACAAAGATTGGTCTGCTTGGGAATTCCCTGGTGGTCCAGTGGTTAGGACTCTGCACTTTAACTGCTGAGGGCAAGGATTCAATCACTGGTCCGGGAACTAAAAATCCGCAAGCCACGCAGTGTGTCCGAAAAAAGAAAAAGATTGGTGTTTGTAGCTCCTAGATCATCTTCAGTGGTAGCTCTTCTTTTGACATGAAGGTGTTAGCCCTGTAATTGATAAAGCCTCCTCGCTTAGTGTGTTCATCTGATTAGAAACCCAGATGTTGGCATTCCACTTGTTTTATTTATTTGTTTGTTTATTCAATTAATTTTTGGCAGTGTTGGGTCTTCACTGCTACATGCGGGCCTTCTCTAGCTGTGGCAAGCGGGAGCCACTCTTTGCTGCGGGGTGCGGACCTCTCATTGTGGTGGCCTCTCCCGTTGCGGAGCATGGTCTCTAGGCGTGCGGGCTCAGTAGTTGTGGCTCATGGGCTCCAGAGCGCAGGCTCAGTAGATGTGGCGCACGGGCCTAGTAGCTCCGTGGCACCTGGGATCTTCCCAGACCAGGGCTCAAACCTGTGTCCCCTGTGTTGGCAGGCGGATTCCCAACCACTGCGCCACCAGGGAAGCCCCTCCACTTGTTTTAGATTTACTGTTTTCAATTAATAAAGGAATTTTCTTTAAAACTATTAAAATTCTATTTAGTTATTATTATTATTTTTTTAAAATAAATTTATTTTATTTATTTATTTTTGGCTGCTTTGGGTCTTCGTTGCTGTGTCGGGCTTTCTCTAGCTGCAGCGAGCAGGGGCTGCTCTTCGTTGCGGTGCACGAGCTTCTCATTGTGGTGGCCTCTCTTGTTGCGGAGCACGGGCGCTAGGTGCCTGGGCTTCAGTAATTGTGGCACACGGGCCCAGCCGCTCCGCGGCATGTGGGATCTTCCCGGACCAGGGCTCGAATCCGTGTGCCCTGCATTGGCAGGCGGATTCTTAACGACTGCACCACCAAGGAAGCCCCTAGTTATTATTAACATAATATAAACTTGAATGTATAACATCAGTGTTTTAAAGATATATGTTGAATGAAGAAGTAAAAAGTCTTTTCACATATGATTAATTTCTGGTATTTCTAAAATTCTTATTACAGCTCTTCATTCTGCATCTATTTAAAATACGTATCAGGGACTTCCCTGGCGGTCCAGTGGTTAAGAATCCGCACTTCCACTGCAGGGGGCACGGGTTTGATCCCTGGTGGGGGAACTAAGATCTGGCATGCTGTGAGGTGCGGCCAAAAAAAAGAAAAAGGCAAAAATAAAATAAGCATCAGAGTAGGATTATGATGGGGTACAAATGATAGGAAAGGAATTTCATACTTTTGTGACATTAAGTAGACAAAGGCCAATCAGGAAGGGGAAAATAAGTATAAAACATGTGTATTATGTTCCTTTTACCATCATCAGTGTTGTGGAAATTGTGTTGCATTGGAAGTTCACCTGATCTCTTAAATTCTTTGAGATATATTGGTAACTGTTGCAACTCAGTGATGGGTATATGGGGTTCATTATGCTGCTCTGTCTATGTTTGGATATGTTTGAAATTTTCTATAATAAAATGTAAAAAAAAATTTATGGATGAGCCTGCTAATGCATTGTTTCTTTTATTTTCTGTTCTGTCAGCACAGTTTTGTGATACTTGCTCAGTTCAATACTAGAGAACTACCTGAGTTTGTCTTTAGGTTTTTGTGTTTCTGATGAGACATACTTTCATTTTTTTTTAACCACAGGAGTGCCTTTTTTGCTTCTTTAAATATATATATATATATAGCTATTTTTCCTTTTTTAGACTCTGTTTTATGTAGGTATATTTCTGAAATTAATATTTGAAAACTGTTTAAAACGCTATTCTATTTCTTTTCTGTTTTTCATGGGAAACACTAAGCCAGTGTTTCATTTTATACTGAGTATTGTATGTTATGTTTATATACTCATCTGCTGTTTGCTGACTTCCTTCTGTGTGTAGGGCAGTGTTAGATTTCATATCTTACATAGGATTTTGCATAGAATATGCTTAGGGATATTGTATTTTTGGAACCATTTCCAAGGAGAGCCAAGGCATTTAGATATAAATATTTAGATACTCTAGATTTTGAGTGATTAACTTCTGTCAGATTTATTATATCTAATTCATTCATTGATTGGATTAATATTTATTGAGTTCCTCTTCCATTCTAGGCAGAACAAAACAGACAAGGTCCCTTGCCCTCATGGAGCTTACATTCTAGTGGGGTAACACGTGCAACATAAACAAATAAGATAATTCATATGGTGAGTCATTCTGAAATCATAACAAAGTGTTGGAGAGTGATGGGGAGTAACTGCGTTAAATTGGATAACCAGGGAAGGCCTCTTTGAGGTGGTGACATTTTAGCAGATAACAGAAAGAAAAGGTAGAACTAGCCATTCATAGAGCTGGGGCAAGAGTGTTCTGAGAATACCTGGTGCAAAGTTTTGGAGGGAACAAACTTGATATGTTTGAGGAAGAGTAAGCAGGTTAGTGTGTCTGGAGAACAGAGCGAAGGGAGTGGTGAGAGATGAAGCTGTCTGTAGAGGTTAGCAGAAATCAGATCATGTAGGGCCTACAGTCCATGGAAAGGAAGTTATTAAGCAGAATCATGACAAGTGGTTTACATTTTAAAATTTGCTCTGGCTGCGGTGTAGAGAAAGAATTGGAGGGGCAGAAGTGGAAGCAGAGATACTAGTTAGAGGTATCCTGTAATTATGAGATGATGGTGACTTGGACTAGGAAGGTGGTAGTGGAGATGGAGAGAAAGAGACCTATCTTTGACGTTGTGACAATAGGATTTGTTGATGAATTGAAAGTATGGGATGAAGGACAAGAAAGGAATCAAGGATGACTCCTGACTCTTTTTTTTTTTTCTTTTTTTGCCTAAGCAGCGTAGTGGATATTGGTGCCATTTATTGAGACGGGAAAAGCTTGGGAAGGAACAAATTGGGGGATGTTGAGTGTGGGGCTAAAGAAATCAAGAATTCTATTTTGGGCATTTATGAGATGCCTGACAGACATCTTTGTAGGAACTGTCCAATGTGTGAGTTTTCATCTTTATGTTTTATGGAAAACCTTTCTAGGAAGTTAATCTTATTGGAGGAATGGCTAAATATTCTGTGGCATTATATAGTGGTTATGTTGGCTACATATACTTTTCCTCCCTTTTTATTGAGATATAGTTTACATACAATAAAAATGCACAGACGTTAAATGCCCAATTCAGTGAGTTTTGATAGATGTGTACATCCTTGTAACTACTGCATCAGTAAAAACAGAGAACATTTTCATTTCAAGAGGCACAGAAAGAGGCCCCTGTGCCTCTTTCTAGTCAGTTTTCCACCCTATAGGCAAACACTTCTGATTTTTCTCACGATAAAGTAGTGCCTCTTGTAGAAATTCTTATAAATAGACTCATATAAATGTATCTGTATGACTTCTTTCAGTTTTTGAGAATCATCTACATTGTTGCATAAGTAGTTTGTTCCTTTTTATTGTCCAGTAGTGTTCTGTTGTATAATTACACCATAATTTGTTTCCTCTCTTCTACTTGTTTCCAGTTTTCAGATATTGTAATAATGTACTTTGTACATTTGTGTACAGGTCTTTTTGTGAATATATGTTTTTATTTCTCCTGCGTAAATCCTAGGAATGAAGTTTTGGGTCATAGGTGTGTGTTTAATATTGTAAAAAACTGCCAAACTCTTTTCCAAAGTGCTTGCATCATTTTACACAATCAGCAGTGTGAGAGAGTTCCAGTTGCTTCACATTGTCATACACATTTGGTGCTTTCAATTTTGATCCATACTAGTGGGTGTAGTATCCTCTGTTGGTTTTTTCCCAATTTAATATATATATTTTTTATTGTGGTAAAGTATACATAAAATTTATCATTTTAACCATTTTTAAGTGTACAGTTCAGTGGCATTGAGTGCACTCACATTGTTATGCAACCATCACCATCATCTATCTCTAGAACTTTTTCATCATACCAAACTGAAACTCTGTTCCCATTAAATAGTAACACCCCGTTTCCTGCTCCCCCAACCCCTGGCAAACACTGTTCTACTTTCTGTCTCTGTGAGTTTGACTATTCTAGATTCTTCATATAAGTGGAATCATACATGATTTGTCCTTTTGTGTCTTATTTCACTTAGTATAATGTCTTCAAGATTTATCTGTGTTGTAACATATATCAGAACTTCCTTTTTTAAGACTGAATGATATTCCATTTTACGTATATAGCGTGTTTTGTTTATCCATTCGTCCAGCATGGACGTTTGGCTTGTCTCGTGCGTGTTTTTTTTTTTTAATATTTATTTATTTGGCTGCACCAGGTCTTAGTTGTGGCACGCGGGATCTTCATTGCCACGTGCGGGATCTTTAGTTGTGGCTTATGGGATCTTTAGTTGCGGCGTGCGGGAGATCTAGTTTCCTGACCAGGGATCGAACCCAGGCCCCCTGCATTGGGAACACGGAATCTTAACCACTGGACCTGGGAAGTCCCTCATTGTATTTTAATTTACATTTCTCTGATAATTAATGATAATTGAACAGCTTTTCATATGTTTATTGGCTATTCATATAACTTCTTTTGCCTGCTTTAAAAAAATGTGGTGTTTCCTTTTTATTCCTGATTTGTAAACATTCCTTATATATTCTGGATACAAGTCCTTTATCAGATATATCTATTGTGAATATTTTCTCCTTGACTGTGACTTACCTTTTCTTTTTTTCTTTTCTTATTTTGGTGTGATTGTAATAGAAGAGGGCAGAAACATCTTTTTGCCATCATAAATTTGAGAGTTTTCTTGAAATGCTTGGCTGCCTGGGAGGTAGCCTTCATTGGAATGATTTTGAGATGGGGCTAGATTATATGGAATACCTTCCTAAGTATTTTATTACAGTACCTTTGTTTTAAATTTATGACTGTCTTAACCCATCCAGAGAATGATTTGGTTTGGGAAAAAATGGAAAATAATTTGGTTAAAAAAAAGAGTTTTCTGCTCTGGAGTATTGTAATCAAAGCTAGGTGGCTTTACCTTTTGACTGACTGAGGCTCCATCCTGAGAAAATTATTTAAGACAAGCACTGAATGAAATTGATCATTGCTGCACTAACTATAATTGTGAAAAATGGACTTATCTAAATGCCCATTGAGAAAAAAACTGTGACATGTGAATGCAGTGGAATATGTACAGCATGGAAAATATGCCATTGTACTAAGAAGCTGCCTTTATGCTCTGATTACAAGTATGTAAAATATCCATTATAATCTCTCCGTTGTAAATTCCCCATCTGTAAAATGGGATAGTAAAGTAGCTACCTCATAGGGTTGTCATGATGATTGAAGGAAAGAATGCCCCTAAAGTTTTAGCTCGTTCCTGAGACATAGTAAGTGTGCAATAAATGCTAGCTGCTGCTGTTGTTACACAATGTGATGGTATGTGTATAAAGGCTGTGGGATTATGTGTGTTCCATTCACCTTTTGTTTTCTTAATGGTGATTCCCCCCCCCCCTTCTATTACTTACTTTATTAAATCATCACCAAATTTAAACCATCACCTATATAGGTTTTGAATCTGTCATCTTCTTTCCATCTTCATTGCTTCTGCCTATTCCAGCTTACCACCATCTCTTAAATGGGCTGCTCTAGTTGCCTCCCAGCTGTTCTCCTGCATCTTTTTTATACCTCTTCCAATTTGTATTCTTTAATGATGACTTTTGATGAGCAAGACTTTAAAATTTTGATGAAATCTAATTCATCAGATTTTTTTCTTTTATGATTAGTACTTATTTGTGTTTTGGCTAAGAAATCTTTCTCTGCCCTAAGGTCACTAAAATATTCTATTTTTTTGTTTTCCCAGTAGCTTTAGTTTTAGCTTTTATGTTTAGATAGTTTATTTCAAATTAATTTTTTGGTATCTATGTGGGATAGGACTAGAACGTTATTTTTTTCTCATATATATCCAGTTGTTCTAGCACCGTTTATTGAAAAATACTTTTTGATTTTCCCATTGATTTATCTTGGTACCTTGATCAGAAGTCAGTTGACCATATGTGTGTAGGTCTATTTCTGGACTCTGTTCTGTTGATCTTGTTGTCTATCCTCGCACCAATACCACACTGATTTTCTATAGCTTTATAGTAAAACTTGAAATAAGATAGTGTAAAACAACCACCTCTGTTTTTCTTTTATATGATTATTTTGGCTATTCTAAGTATTTTGCATTTCCATATAGATTTTAGGACCAGTTTTTCAGTTTCTCCAAAAAGGCCAGCTGGGATTTTTATTAATATTTGTATTTGATCCACAGATCAATTTGGGGAGAATTGGTAACTTTAAGCTCTTCAGTCTGTGAATGTGGTACATCTCTCCATTTATTTAGATCTTCTTTTAATTTTTCTCAGCAGTCTTTCAGTTTTTATCATAGAGGTCCTGCACATTTTTCATTAGATTTATTCCTAAGTATTTTGTTTTTTAATACTATTATAAATAGTATTTTAAAATTTCATTTTCATTTGTGGCTATTATATAAAATACCGTTGTTTATTTTATATTGAGCATGTGTCCTGTGATCTTGCTAAAGTCATACTAGTAGGATTTTGGGGGGGTACATTCCTTAGGGTTTTCTACATGCACAGTCAATAATACAGTTTACAAATAAAGATAACTTTACATCTTCCTTTCCAATATTTATGCTTTTTATTTCTTTTTTTATTGCACTGGCTAGGACCTAAATATAGTGTTGAATAAGAAGCAGAAGTGGTGAGAGTGGACATTCTTGCCTTGTCCCAGTCTTGCGGGGGAAAGAATTCATTGTTTCACCATTAGTATGATGTTAGCTTTAATTGTTTTGTAGATGCCACTGCCCCTTTTTTATATCATGGATGGATGTTGAATTTTGTCAGATTATCTTTCTACATTTATTGACATGACCATTCATGATTTCCCATTTACTTTGTTAATGTGGTAGAAGACGTTGATTTTTTAAAAAATTGACCTTTTTATTTGCGATAACTAGATTCGTATGCACTTGTAAGAAATAATACAGAGAGATTCCATATACCCTACCTGGTTTTCCCCACTGGTGATGTCTTGCAAAACTATAGTACAATATCACTACCAGGATATTGACATTGATATGGTCAAATATAGAATGTTTCCATTACTACAAGGATCCCTCATGTTGCTCATTTATAGTCATCCCTGTTTTCTTCCTGCCACCCAACACTTCCCTCACCCCTGGGAACCACTAATCTCTTTTCCATTTCTATAGTTTGTCCTTTCAAGAATATTACACAAATGGAATCATATAGAATGTAATCTTTTGGGGTTGGCTTTTTTCACTTTTTCTCCCTGGCATGAATATACCACAGTTTGTTTCACCATTCACACATGGAAGGTCATCTAGGCTATTCCAGTTTGAGGCTATTAGGAGTAAACCTGATATGAACATTCGTATACAGGTTTTCATGTGCACTTATGTCTTCCTTTCTCTGAGATAAATGACCAGTCGTGCAGTTGCTAGGTCATTGAGGAGTTACATGTTTAGATTTTTTATAAATTGCCATATTGTTTTCCAGAATGGCTGCACCATTTAGTAGTCCTGTCAGCAATGTATGAGTGTATGAGTAAAGCAGTTTTTCCACATCCTTGCTCGCACTTGGTGTTACTGTTTTTCATTTTAGCCATTCTGGTGGATATGTAGTGATATCTCATTGTGGTTTTAGTTTGCATTTCCCTAATGGTTAATGATGTTGAATATCTTTTCGTGTACTTATTTGCCATCCGTATATCTTCTTTGTTGAAATGTCTTTTTGTGTCTTTTGCCCATTATGGATTGGATTGTTTGTTTTTTTTTTTACCATTGAGTTTTGAGAGTCCTTTTTAAAAAAATTTTTTTTAAATATTTATTTATTTATTTATTTGGCTGTGCCAGGTCTTAGTTGTGGCACACGGGATCTTCGTTGCAGCATGTGGAATCTTTAGTTGCAGCATGCAGGATTTTTAGTTGTGGCATGTGGGATCTTTAGTTGCGGCATGCGGGATCTTTAGTTGCGGCATGCGAACTCTTAGTTGTGGCATGCAGGATCTAGTTCCCTGAGTAGGGATCGAACCTGGGCCCCCTGCATTGGGAACACGGAGTCTTAGCTACTCCAGGACCACCAGGGAAGTCCCGAGAGTTCTTTATATATTCTAGATACTAGTCATTTGTCCTTGTCAGATAATGCAGTTTGCAAATATTTTCTGCCAGTCTGTAACTTGTCTTTTTTATCCTCCTAACAAGGATCCTCTTGCAGAGCAAAAGTTTTTAATTTTCAAGAAGTCCATCTGATCAGTTTCTCTTTTAATGGATCAAGTCTAAGAACTTTTTGCCTCACCCTAGATCCTGAAGGCTCCTCTTAGGCTTTTCCTAAAAGTTTTATAGTTTGACATTTTACATTTAAGTCCATGACCCATTTTGAGTAAATGTATATATAAATTATGAGATTTAGGTCAGTGTTCATTTTCTACTGATGGATATCCATTTATTCCATCACTGTTTGTTTGTTTTAACAACAAAAGCAAGGTATAATTGTATTCTTTCACTGGAGGATACGAAGCCTGATATATTTATTAAACTAAGTATCTATGTTATTTTATTTTAAAAAATATTGATGTTCTGCTGCTTGAGTCATCAAAGAAGATTGTCTTAATTCTCTTCTGTTGACTTAAAAAATTATTCTTGAATTTTTTTTTTTTTTTTTTTTACATTTTTTGGCTGCATCAGGTTTTTGCCGTGCGTGGGCTTTCTCTAGTTGTGGTGAGTGGGGGCTACTCTTCGTTGCAGTCTGTGAGCTTCTCGTTATGGTGGCTTCTTGTTGCGGAGCATGGGCTCTAGGTGCGTGGGCTCAGTAGTTGTAGCATGCGGGCTCAGTAGTTGTGGCACGTGGGCCCTAGAGTGCGTGGGCTTCAGTAGTTGTGGCACGTGGGCTCAGTAGTTGCAGCATCTGGGCTCTAGGGCTCACAGCCTTCAGTAGTTGTGGCGCATGGGCTCAGTAGTTGTGGCTCACGGGCTCTAGAGCTCAGGCTCAGTAGTTGTGGTGCATGGGCTTAGTTGCTCCGCCAGCTGTGGGATCTTCCCCCGCATCATGTGGGATCTTCCAGGCCCAGGGATTGAACCCGTGTCCCCTGCATTGGCAGGTGGATTCTTAACCACTGCACCACCAGGGAAGTCCCTATTCTTGAATATTTTATATACTTGTTTTATAGTCTATATTATATTTTGATATAATAAAATTACCTATGTGGAGAATTATAGTAATATATATTATAAGTGACTTGTACCCTGTATGGACATGAATTAAATCTCTTTCTGTGTTTTTGCCTTAATTTTTTATCTGACATCTCTGTTGCAACCCTTTTGTTTCTTTTCTTTTTTTTGGCTGTGTTGGGTCTTCGTTGCTGCACGCGGGCTTTCTCAGTTGCAGCGAGCGGGGTCTACTCTTCATTGTGGTGCACAGGCTTCTCGCTGCAGTGGCTTCTCTTGTTGCAGAGTATGGGCTCTAGGCGTGTGGGCTTCAGTAATTGTGGCTAATGGGCTCTAGAGCACAGGCTCAGTAGTTGTGGCGCATGGGCTCAGTTGCTCTGCGGCATGTGGGATCTTCCCAGACCAGGGCTCAAACCCGTGTCCCCTTCATTGGCAGGCGGATTCTTAACCACTGTGCCACCAGGGAAGCCCAATCATTGGTTTTAAACCTTTCTTCTTTTCTAATATAAGCATTTATATTAGAAATAGATAAATATATAAATTTCCTTGAAACACTATTTTAAATGCATCCCATAAATGTTGATATGTTCTATTTTCATTTTCATTGAGTTTGAACTGTTTTCTGTTTTTTGGCCACGTGGCATGGCGTACAGGATCTTAGTTCCCCGACCAGGGATCGAACCCGCGCCCCCTGCAGTGGAAGCGCGGAGTCTTAACCACTGGACTGCCAGGGAAGTCCCGAATTTGAACTATTTTCTAACTGCCCTTTTGATTTCTTCTTTGACCCATAGGTTATTTAGAAATGTCTTGCTTAATTTCCAGATATTTTGGGATATTTGAAATATCTTATTATCAACTTCAAATTTAATTCTGTTATGGACAAAGAGCATACTCTGTCTGATTTCAGTCCTTTGAAATGAATTGATACTAGTTTAAGGCCCAGCATGTGTTGGTGAACTTGAAAAGAATGTTATTCTGTAGTTTGGTGTAGTGTTCTCTAATGCCTTCAGTCAGCTTTTTAAAAAAAAATTTTGTCCACAATTTTTCATTATCATCAGCAAGAGGGTTAGTCTGATATGAGCTACTGTGACTACCAACATTATTATTTAATATATTGTTTCTTATTTATTCTCTTTGAAAGCATTCTGGTGGCAGATATATTAAAATATAATGTTATAAACAGGTGATAGTTCTTGTGATTTGATGTCCAGGTAAATATTTATCCAGTACATGTGGTTTAAAGCAGTTATAAGATCTATATATATAATGGTATTGCTTATTCATTAGTATGCTTACTCCTACTAAAAAGAAAAGCTTTATTTTTTATGCTTTATTACCTCAATTAAGGATGTGATAGAATATATATTATTGAGCAACACCTGGTACAGACCTGATATAATGTTTGGTGAATTTTATTAAAGATTTATCTGTTTCTCAAGGTACACTGCATTGTTCCTTCTCTCCGCGGTGGTCTCACATCTGAAACATGGCTACGGATTGGCTGGGCAGTATTGTGTCCATCAACTGTGGAGATAGCTTGGGTGTCTATCAGGGAAGAGTATCAGCAGTGGATCAGGTCAGCCAGACCATTTCTCTCACCCGGCCTTTCCACAATGGAGTGAAGTGCCTTGTGCCAGAAGTCACTTTCAGGTGAGTATCCTGATTCTTCCAAATCCAGTCTGGTGATCTGTGGAGCTTGACCTAGGTCTCATTGCCAGTATTCTCTTGCATAGGGCTACTTTTGAGTAGAGTCTTATCAGGGGTGAGATTTTGCAATCTTAGATGTTATAGTTCTACTCTTTCAGCAGAGACTTTGTGTCGTAATTAGCTTTCAGCTAATGATTCAGGGTTTGTGAAACATTTTTCTTATCTCTGTCAAACATGCAATATTAAATGCGTCAAATTCAGAATAATATTTCTGTTTTCTTTTATGGTTTCAGATTTCCTTTCTCAGTTTTGTATTATTTGTGCTTTCTTACGTCTAAGGTCTTTATTGATCCCCCCCGCCCCACCATGTAACTATCTCTCTTTGTAGATTTATATTATGATTTATCTCCAGAGGCACACTGTAGCCAGTAGCTGAAGTTCTTAGCTACAGGAATGTATTTTTCTTAGTGTTTGCTAACAGATCTCAACCTTAGATGTCTCCACATCCGTCTTTTCACAAGTTTGACAGAAACCTCCCTTTCTTATGTTTTGTTTTGTTTTGTTTTTTTTAAAAAAGAGACTGGGGCTTCCCTGGTGGCGCAGTGGTTGGGAACTCACCTGCCAGTGCAGGGGACACGGGTTCGAGCCCTGGTCTGGGAGGATCCCACATGCCGTGGAGCGGCTAGGCCTGCAAGCCACAACTACTGAAGCCTGCGTGCCTGGAGCCCGTGCTCCACGGTGGGAGAGGCCACTGCGATGAGAAGCCCGTGCACCGCAACAAAGACCCAGTGCAGCCAAAAATAAATAATAAATTAATTAATTTTAAAAAAAAAAGAAGAGGGGCTTCCCTGGTGGAGCAGTGGTTGAGAATCTGCCTGCCAATGCAGGGGACACGGGTTCGAGCCCTGGTCTGGGAAGATCCCACATGCCACGGAGCAACTGGGCCCGTGAGCCACAATTACTGAGCCTGCGCGTCTGGAGCTTGTGCTCCGCAACAGGAGAGGCCGCGATGGTGAGAGGCCCGCGCACCGCGATGAAGAGTGGCCCCCGCTTGCCGCAACTGGAGAAAGCCCTCTCACAGAGACGATGACCCAACACAGCCATAAATAAATAAATTAATTAATTAAAAAATAAAAAAATAAAAGAACATTTAAATAACCAAAAAATCTTTAAAAAAAAAAAAGAGACTGTCTGGCAAGAGCTTCCTTGACTTCCTAAACAACATCCACATGTAACCTTTTCTGTAGGTGTATCCATTCTTATTGCTTATCTCCTCTGAAGTCTTCATGGAAGAAATATCCTTTGTGTTCAGGGCTAACGTTATCGTGCATATGCTTTACGTGCTATCCTTTTCTATCTCCTTTTCTTTTGTGTCCTCACTTGCAACCTTTATACTGTCTCTTCTCTTCGCTTTCTAACATTCCCAGGCTTCCCCCATAGTAAAAACACTCCCCCCTGCCCCCCCCAACACACACCTTGCATTTGCCACTAGGTATTGCCCTGTCATTTCCCTTCTCTTTGTTCTCACAATTATTTTCAGAGCAAAATACAGTTGACCCTTGAACAATGAGGAGGTTAGGGCGCCAACTGCCTGCACCATCGACAGTCTGTGTATAACTTTACATTTGACCCTCAGTATCCATGGTTCTGTCTCTGCAGATTCAACCAACCATGGATCATGTGGTACTATAGAATGTGTTTAGTAGGAAAAAAAAAATCCATGTATAAGTGGACCTGCACAGTTCAAACTGTGTTGTTCAAGGGTCAACTGTAGTCTGCTTTCATTCCCTTTGTGGCCTGGTCCCTCTAGGCCCTCCCTACTCCACCATTGTCTTTTTTCCAACTTTACCATCTTGCTGAAGTAGCTTTTGCCAAGTGCCAAATGCAGTAGAGTGTCTCAATTCTAATCTTATTCAAATGTGCCCTAACTGTTGGAATGGCCTCTTCTTTTTGTTTCTTTGTCACCCCTTGGGTTTTCTTGCCATATATTCCTCCATTCCTTTATACACCTTTCCCCCCCCCACCCCCAGATTCCTTTTCTTCTCACTTTTTAAGATGGGGTTAGTCAAAGTTCTATCTTTGGCTCTTTTCTGAGTCTGTATTCTCTCTAGACAGTCTCATGTGTACCTTCTTACACATTAGTGAGATCCCAAATCTTTAATTTAGACCCATTATCTGAGTTCCATACACTTTAATTGTCTACTGGTCATTTCCAGGTGGATATCCCACAGAATATCCTAAATTTAAGATTTTCAAAGCTGAGCTCATTATGTTATCTGCAGATTTCTTCCTCCCAAGGTGTACCCTTAATTAGTGACTAACGACACCTTTCACCCAAGTTAGAAGCTTAGGAGTCATAATAAATTCTTTCTCTTGATCTTCATGTTCAGTTAGTTACCAAATTCTGTGGATTCCAAGTGTTATTTGGTTCTGTCCTCCCCTCTCTCTTTGCATTGTCACTTCCCCTCTTATTTCTTGCCTCATCTCCTAACTGGTGACCCTGTGTCTAGTTTCTCCACCTTCCTTACAGCCACCAGGAAAATCCAGTGTGATTATGATCTGATCCCTAATTTCCTCCACAGCCTTAGCTCCTAATGGCCCTCCATAAGCATTTTGCCCTTCAGTAACACTGTGACATTTGCAGGTCCTCAAATGGCCCACATTTTCTCAATCTCTGAGCCTTGGCCTAAGATGCCCCTCTCCCTACCATACTCTGCTTGGCCAACTCTTATTTTCCTTCCCCGACCAGACTTAGCTTAAGCGCTTCATCTATCTCTGCCAGACTCACATGTATTTTGCTTTGGGGAGCTCTAGTCCCCTGTACACACTTCTGTCATAGTATTTAACACTTTTGATTACCTACTTGAATTTTCTGCCGACCAGACTGCGAGTTCCTTGTGGGCATGTAATGCTTTTCATATCTATATACCCCACTCCTAGTACAGGGCTTACCATATGGTAAGTACTCTGTGTATACCTATCGAATGAGCAGGTGAGTGAATGAATGAAAAAAAACTATTAAGCAGTCTAGAAATCTAAGATGTTAATGATAGTTTTGTGATTAACAATAGGTCTCTTTATTTTTTACTGAAGTATAGTTGATTTACAATGTTGTGCTAATTTCTGCTGAACAGCAGAGTGACTCAGTTATACATATGTATACATTCTTTTCTATACTCTTTTCCATTATGGTCTATCCCAGGACACTGAATATAGTTCCCTGTGCTTTACAGTAGGACCTTGTCCATCCATTCTATATGTAATAGTTTGTATCTCCTAACCCCAAACTCCCAGTCCATCCCTCCCCCTCCCCAACTCCCCCTTAACAATAGGTCTCTTTAAAGGCCAGTGCTGTGTCAGTTGAATGTCAGTGGCTGAGCCTTGTCTTTAAGTGCTCTACTACCTTTTCTAGGTTTTGCCTCTGATGACTCATTGAAATGCAGCCCTGCAAAGGTGTAGCTGGTTGCTATTGATCCCAGTTTCATCTCTGTTATCACTATTATAATTTTGAGACTTGGACTCTTTTGTATATTTCAGGGCAGGTGACATAACGGAATTAAAAATTCTGGAGATACCAGGTCCTGGAGAAAACCAACATTTTGGAGACCTTCATCAGACAGAATTAGGCCCCTCTGGTGTTGGGTGCCAAGTAGGTGTCAATCAGAATGGCACGGGCAAGTTGGTCAAGAAGCCAGCCTCTTCCAGCAGTGCCCCTCAGAACATCCCTAAGAGGACAGATGTGAAGAGCCAAGATGTTGCCGTCTCTCCCCAGCAGCAGTGCTCAAAGAGCTATGTGGACAGGCACATGGAATCCTTGAGTCAGTCCAAAAGTTTCCGTCGTCGGCACAACTCTTGTAAGTTGGATCAAATTAATATGTCTTCTTAATCTGATGTTTCCTGTCCACTTATCCACTTCTGTTCTTTAAATAAGTCATCTATTACCCTAATAAAAAAAGGATGCTGGCAGAGCTTCACAAAAATATAGCATGTTTCTTTTCTTCCGGAGCTAGTTCGTCAAGATATTAAAGGGAAAGGAAATGAGCTGTTAGAGACTCACACCAGCTCCCTGCCCTCTCCCACCACTTCCCTTCCTTCAAAAAAAGTCAGTGATCTGCCTAGAGTTCACATAGACAAAAGTGATGTTGTTTTTAATCTGGTAACTGGTGGTAGTAGTGATGTCTGGGTTGAACCTGCACTAAAGCTGTTCTGGGGATTCTTGAATAACTTCTCTTTTTGTGATTTGACTCCCATCCTCAGTTAGAGGAGAGGAAGGGATGGGCCTAGACATCTCTGTGATCTTACAGTTTCTGACAGACACAGTTTTAAATTTGCTGTGTTCACTGTCCCTGCCGGCACACCAAGGAGGGCATACACTGGTGTGTGTTAATGCCCAGTTTTATTTGGTAACTGACAAATTGTTGAATGTCATTTGCTCATTATAGAACCATAGTTAATTCACTAGAATCAGGTATGCTCTTTAACATATTGAATATTTACTAGAATAATGTTATAATAATGAATTATAGCAGATTCACTAGAATCTGTGTGGCCCTTCAGAAGCCAGCATTTTTAAGTTTTGAAAGTGCCTGATTCCGTGAATAAACTATTGAAATTTTGAGGAAAAAAAAAAAGGTATTTCAAGGCACTTTTCCTTCATTGCTTCTTAAATAACTCTCTGAATTGACAATGATTGAAGATCTGAGACTGAAATTGAGTTGTTAGTTCTTCTGTATCCTTTGAAAAACTGTAGAATTATTGGATACAAAATGACTTTTTCTATTTAGACTTCAACCTTCTGTACTTTGCTTCATTCTCTCTTTAAGAAAAAAACAAAACAAAACTTTTTTCTAAATAAATAAAAAGGTAGAACCAATGTACTGAGCTTCGAAGTTGATGTACCTGCCCTTTAAAAAAAAAAACAAAAACACCTTTTTTCTTTACCAAAAAATTAACTCTTTGTTAAGTTCGAATGTTCAAGCAGTTTATAATCTCTCATGTACTTGTAGATAATCTTCATTAGCAATTTGTAAATTACTTTTTTCACACATATTTTCCCCGTTATTAACATCTTAACATTAGTATGATACATTTGTTACATTTAATGAACCAGTGTTGATACATTAACCAAAGTCTATATTTTATTCAGATTGCCATAGTTTTTACCTCATGTCCTTGTTACAGACTCTCATCCAGCATACCACGTTACATTTAGTAGTCATGTCTTCTCTTAGCTCTGACAGTTTCTCAGACTTTCATTGTTTTTGATGACCTAGACAGTTTTGATGAGCACTGGTCAGCTATTTTGTAGAATATTCCTCAATTGGTATTTGATGTTTTTCTCATGATTAGACTGGGGTTATATGCTTTTGGGAGGAAGACCACAGAGAGAAAGTGTCATTTTCATCACATCATATCAAGAATATGTACTGTCACCATGGTTTATGACTTTTGATGTTGACCTTGATTGCCTGGCTGAGGTAGTGTGTGTCAGAGTTCTCCTCTGAAGTCACTATGTACAGCCCACACCTAAGGCGTGGAGACTTATGCAGAATATCTACATAAGTTACTTGGAATTCTTCTGCATCAGAGGTTTGTCTCTTCTCTCTCATTTGTTTTTATCATTTATTTTTATCAGTATGGACTTATAAGTATTTATTTTATACTTTGGCTTATAATTCAATACCACTTTATTTTGGTACTCAGATTGTTTCAGCTTTGGATGCTGAGAGCTCTTCCAGTTGGCTACTGTGTACCTTTGACATGCTCCCATCATTGTGGGTGGGTTTTTTTTTCCCCCCCAGTACTTCCTTACTTTCTGGCACTACAAGGTGCTCCAGGTTTATCTTTTAAATTTCCTGCCCCAACCCTAGAATCAGCCATGTCTCCAAGGAGCCTTGTTTCCTTTTACTGGAGAATGGTATTACAAACCACAGTCTAGCCACTAGATGTGCTCATTGCTACTGGGTGTCGCCCTTCAGCTGACAGAGCAGGAAAATATATATGTGTATACTCAACCAGTGTATGTACACATATCTGTAAATACTTCTATATGTAACCTTCACTACTATAATATTAAGCTAAATATGAGTTCATAGTGATGTGTCCAAGTCTAATCCATTACCACGTGGATCATTCTAGCCTCCTCCTTATCTGTAACCTCTCCCTCCAACTGTGAGAAACCCATACTATCTGCCATCCATTGACTTAAATTATTCAATTCCAATATACAGTATCAGAATTACTAACCCTAATCCATACTCCCACCCCCTTCATTGACTTGTTTCATGTATTCGTAACAGATTGTTTCCTTACATTCAGCATTTCATCCTTGGACCCTCCAACCTCCTCAGTGATTTTTTAAAAAATTTGCATGCATTAATAAGGCTCACTCTTTGTGCTCTAAAGTTCTGTGGGTTTTAACAAGTACATAGTGTCTTGTATCTCTCATTACAGTACTCTGCAGAATCGCCTGTGTTTCACCTATTCCGTCCTTCCCCTTTTCCCTCAGGGACCGCCCGCCGCCCCCCCTCCCCCAGCAACTACTGATCTTTTTACCCTCCACCTCTGTAGTTTTGCCTTTTCCAGAATATCACATAATTAAAATCACATAGTATGTAGCCTTTTCAGACTAGCTTCTTTCACTTGATATGTATTTAAGATTCATCCATGTCTTTTTGTGGCTTGATAGCTCATTTCCTTTTATTGCTGAATAATATTCCATTGTATGGATATATCAGGATATCTTGGTGGCTTCCAGCTTTTGGTGATTATGAATAAAGCCGCTGTAAATATTTGTGTGCAGGTTTTATGTGGACACAGGTTTTTAGGTGAGTTGGGTAAATACCTAGGGGTGTGATTGCTGGGTGTTATGGTGAGACTGTCAAGTTTGTTTCTTTTTCTTTTCTTCCCCCGTTACTAACGATTATAGCAACTCTCTTGAAAGAGTACAGTTAACTTCAAAACAAGTAATTTATTTGATCTTTAACAAGTCACTCTGATATAGTAAAAAGTGGGGTCACTCTCAAAAGTATACTCTGGTTGGGCTTCCCTGGTGGTGCAGTGGTTAAGAATCAGCCTGCCAATACGGAGGACACGGGTTTGAGCCCTGGTCCAGGAAGATCCCACATGCTGCGGAGCAACTAAGCCCACGCGCCACAGCTACTGAAGCCCACGCCGTGCCTAGAGTCCACGCTCCACAACAAGAGAAGCCACTGCAATGAGAAGCCCGTGCACCGTAACAAAGAGTAGCCCCCGCTCGCCGCAACTAGAGGAAGCCCACGCGCAGCAACGAAGACCCAACGCAGCCAAAAAAATAAAACTAAAAAATTTTTTTTAAAAATTTTAAAAAAAAGTGTACTCTGGTTGACACTTCTTCTGCTTTCGCTGTTTGATCCATTCCCCTTTCCTAGATTATTAAGTGCATGTAAATAAGGTAAAGAGATCATGGGCAGTAAACTGTTAGACTCTCTTTTCGAGAATTTCTTTTGAATCCAGATTTGTGTGGAAGATGTCTGTGGCCTGGGAATTTGATGATGTGATGTGGCTCAGAATTGGTTTGTGATAGAAAACAGAGTTACATTTATTTATCTGATCAGTGAACCCTGTAAGGTAAGTAGGAAGGTCTGCCGGAGATTGACTGACTTAGCATTTATGTAGCATTTTAAGGATTCCAAGGAAGTAGATTGGTTTCTTCCCACCACAGTTGTAATGTAGATTATTAATGTTTTTTTCATGGATGAGTGAGAAATGGAGATTAAGTATTTTTCTCATTAGAGATCTGTAAATCAAATTTTCTCTGGTATATGTACATTGATGTTGAGACTAATAGATTGATAAAGCTATAAGAATATAATCTCTCGTTGATTCTGGCTTTTAATTGTTCTTTCAAAGTTAGTAATAAGTTGTTGACGGGTTTGTTGGTTCTAGTTACCTAATCCAAAACTGATGAGAGATTTAGCACAAGCAGATTTTAATCTCTTCTTTTAGGTTGTAAAAGAAGGGGGGGTGGGAGGGTGGTTATAAAGAGTAGTTCCTGTGACCTTGGTCGTTGAACTGACCACTTAGAATATTTGTCAAGTGGATGAATGGAGCATCAGTCCCAGGGAGCAGAGGGAAACCTCCTGAGGCCTGTTATATGGTCTGTTTAGTGTAACAGTGATCCCACCATCTGAGGCCCTAAAGTTATTTTTTGCTAAGTTTTCATGGTCCTTCTGAGGTTCTAATGTGACTTCTTAACCTCCTTGGATGTGCTTCATATATCCACCAGACTTGAAAACCCTGGTGCTGCTGCTGGAGCCCAAGAAGTTGACTGATTACCAGGGCCTGGAATTTGGGAGTTGAAAACAAGGTACCAGATACTCTCAGGAACCTGCTCACAAAGCCCATTGAGTCTGGCACTAAAACATTTGTAATTTGACCTTCAGGTGCCCTTTAGCGTGCTGTAAGTGCAGGACAAAGTTCCCCTTTACAATATGTGTGTGACAAAAACCAATAAATAAGTGGCACTGAGTGTTACACAACAATGGGTTTGTTATAAGTTGTCCTGGCCAAAGGGCCTCTGTGCCAAAGGCTGGCAGCAAAATGGCACGGGAAGGCGGCCAGCCTCTAGTCTTAACACACACTTGGCCCTTGTAATTGAAAGGTAAAGAAATCTGGGAAGCATTGTTTATCTTTTCCAGAGGAAGTGCTTTTCTCTCCTAGTGGCCAAAGGCCAGTTTAATACAGAGCCAGGCCCTTTGGGCTGAATAAGCCAAGTATTGAGACAGCTTATTGACCTAGGACTTCCCAATATTTGTTTTAAGGTATGAGGGAAGGGAAGAATAAGAGACAACTGAGAATTTTAGCCTGCCTTTCATTTACTTTATATTCTCTTTTTCTTGCTGACCTATGGTGTCAGTATTTCCTCTTGGAAATTTTTTTCACTGTCTGCTTTCCTGACAGTATTTGGAACATAGCTGATCCTTAGTGTATCTTTGTCAAATGAATGAATGGAAGATCTTTAGTCAGAGGGAGCATGAGAAAATACTTGACACTTTCTAAAGTCAGAACTGTGGGTTTGTAAGTTACGTTTGTAGAGTCTGTGGCCAAGCCAAAAATGATTTCCCGTTTTGCTTCTTTTACTCTGTCTTCTCTACCATTGATTAACTGCTTGTCTTCATCTGTCATTTTGATAGGTCCAGGATAGTTCATTGTCAGTTCATAATGGACATGACTGAACTGCTTTCCTGTGAAGCCCTTGCCTCATACTCCCTCTTGAATCATTGTTGACTTCATCTTCCTGTCCTTTTCAGTCACGCAACACACTTGGCATAGTTTTTGCTGGTTCCCTTTCTTTCTCATAGTCTCAAGTTGTCTTTTTTTTATAACCTCTTTAGAGGCTTTTGTTGTTTGGGGTTTTTTTGTTTTGTTTTGTTTTTTGATGTGGCTGTTTTGATTTCATAATTCACCAGAGATTCTTGTTTACTTATGGTGGACCAGGCATAGTATTGGCTGACAGGTCTGAATGACAAGTGACACACTTAACACCTTGAATAGAACAGAGATTCAAAGAATTCTGGTTACATTCAGTTAATTAAAAAAAATTATTTTTTATTTTAATGGCAGTCATAGTTGGAGAGAATACCTGTGAGAGGCATGATGTAGAGCAGACTGAGCAAACTTTTTCTGTAAAGGATCAGATATTAAATAGTTTAGGCCTTGCAGGCCATAAGGTCTCTGTTTCAAACATTTAACTTTGTCTTTGTAGTACATAAGCAGCCTTAGACAATATGTAAACAAATGAATGTAACTGTGTTCCAGTAAAACTTTATTTACAGAAACAGGCAGTGTTTGGGCTGGATTTGGCCCCAGGGCTGTGATGTAGAGTATACACTTAGGGTGAAGTTAATCAGTGGTAGTCCATATGGATTCATATTTGGAATAACCTTGATTACTTTTTAATTTGGGAGGCTGTCTTCTTAGATCTGATTAGATTAAATTTTTAAAACAGTCTGGTTAAAGAAGCCTATAAGAGAAATAGAGGGGGCTTCCCTGGTGACGCAGTGGTTGAGAATCTGCCTGCTAATGCAGGGGACACGGGTTCGAGCCCTGGTCTGGGAAGATCCCACATGCCGCGGAGCAATTAGGCCCGTGAGCCACAATTACTGAGCCTGCGCGTCTGGAGCCTGTGCGCCGCAACAAGAGAGGCCACGATAGTGAGGGGCCCGCGCACTGCGATGAAGAGTGGCCCCCGCTTGCCACAGCTAGAGGAAGCCCTCGCATAGAAACGAAGACCCAACACAGCCCAAACAATAAATAAATAAATAATAATTAAAAAAAAAAGAGAAATAGAGGAAGTGTTATCTCTGCCATTCTCTTGTTCACTTATAATTGCATTATTAGTATTATCTTTAATGCATAGCTGCTTTTTTTTTGTTTGTTTGCACTGCACGGCATGTGGGATCTTAGTTCTCCAACCAGGGATTGAACCCGCACCCCCTACATTAGAAGCATGGAGTCTTAACCACTGGACCGCCAGGGAAGTCCCAATACATAGCTTTTTTATAGGAATCTTTTAAAGCGACTTACTCATTTTTGTATGCTTTAGTAGTTAAAAATGTATATAGCTGCTCAGTGTGAATGTACTTAATGTTATCGAACTGTACACTTAAAAATGGTTTAAATGGTAAATTGTATGTTATGTATATTTTACCACAATTTAAAAATTTTTATGTAAATCCACTTGGATGGACACACTTCTTATTATGGAACATCATTCATTCCTCAGATAGTTCAAATACTGGCAGTGATTGGGTGGCATGAAACCTCATAAGGGTGCCAATTTCCATCTGTACATTAAGTTCATAAGGCTTAATTTCTTCCTGTTTTTAGTTAAAAGAAAGAATAAATAAAATATTCAATATCTTCTCCCTGCATCCCAGTGGATCATCCTTTGCACTCCTGGGTATGCACACAACCACTGGAGAGAGACCACTGGGCCAGAGACCTATTTCCTAATAATCTTGATTTAATATTTTTTATTTTTTCAAATAAATTTACTTATTTGGCTGCGTTGGGTCTTCATTGCCGCGCGTGGGCTTTCTCTAGTTTTGGTGAGCGGGGGCTACTCTTCGTTGCGATGCACAGGCTTCTCATTGCGGTGGCTTGTTGTGGAGCATGGGCTCTAGGTGCATGGGCTCAGTAGTTGTGGAACATGGGCTCTAGAGCACAGGCTCAGTAGTTGTGGTGTACGGGCTTAGTTGCTTCACGGTATGTGGGCTCTTCGCAGACCAGGGCTCGAACCCGTGTCCCCTGCTTTGGCAGGAGGATTCTTAAGCACTGTGCCACCAGGGAAGTCCCTATTGATTTAATATTGAGGCAATACATTGATAATCCTACAAACTGGACTTTTTTCTCTAGTTCTTCCCTTGCCTACATATATTGCTAATGGTGTTATCCTGACCTTGTATTTTCATTCGTTTTTTTTTTTTAAACAGTATTTAACAGTATTTACATTCTAATTAGACAATCTCTGTCTTTTTTTTTTTTTTTTTTAATTTATTTATGGCTGTGTTGGGTCTTCGTTTCTGTGCGAGGGCTTTCTCTAGTTGCGGCAAGCGGGGGCCACTCTTCATTGCAGTGCGTGGGCCTCTCATTATCGCGGCCTCTCTTGTTGCGGAGCACAGGCTCCAGACGCGCAGGCTCAGTAATTGTGGCTCACGGGCCTAGTTGCTCCGCGGCATGTGGGATCTTCCCAGACCAGGGCTCAAACCCGTGTCCCCTGCATTGGCAGGCAGATTCTCAACCACTGCGCCACCAGGGAAGCCCTGTATTTTCATTCTTGTTCTCCCATTCCTAACCCAGCTCTGTTTCTCATCCATATTTCTGTAGCACTTTATATAAACTTCTATTATAATTCTCATTATATTGTATTTTAGTTATTTGCTTATATATCTCTCCTCCTTCCTTTTTGGGTAGCATGTCTTGGTTATGTACTATATTCCCGGTACCTGGCTGTGGCACACAGCATGCTCTCACTAAATGTTTTTATCAAATTATCAGAACTAGAACTTAACCCAGACTTTGACAAGCTTCTCAGTGGTTCGTAATCTCAGCTGTTCATGGTGACTCAGCCAACTCTTCCTCCCCTTCATAATTTTGGTCAGCCTTAGGTTTTTCTCAGAGGCCTAAATCTCATCCTAACTGCCAGCATAGCCCTTTTCCATACCAATATTTGGCATTAGGAAGACTTAGACATGAGTTATATTTGCAGAGTATACATCTTTCAGAATAATTATTGTAATTGATCTTGCTGATGTTGATTGATAACATTAAACAAATATTTATTGACTGACTGCTATGTACTAGAAACCCTGCTGGGGGTACCACAGTGATCATTTTACACACAAGGAAATTGAGAAGTTGGGTGATAGGTATAAGATTATACAACACGCAAATAGATCCTAGGTCTCGTGACTCATGGTCCATTGGATAGAAGGGAGTTGCTGTGAGAAAAGTTAGAGCAGTATAGTTGGGATGATACGTGTGAGGGGGTTTGCTCATGATCATCCTGACCTCTTCTTGAGTATTTTCAATAATTGAGGAGCTTGTTCTCACAAAAGGAAGTGCATGATGTTTATCCAGACTATGTTGGCAGTTCCATTTGCCACACCAGTCAGCTGGTCCATCCTTTCAGGGTGATCAGATGGGGCTCAAACTATAAATTCAGTTCAGGATTCTCTGGGAAGGGATGGTTTGGAGAATTCTGTGGGGTCTTCTGCCTTGGCTGCTAGAGGAGTAGTTGACTGATATGTGGTGGCCAAACAGAGTTTCAGAGACAGAGAGTGACTGACTGCTGTGGTGTTGATATGCATCTTGGTGTGCCCTCTACAGGATCAGGTCAATATGGTCCTTGTCGTCATTTGATGGTTCAGAAATTGCCTTCCTAGAAGTGGTAAAATTTTGAGAAAAGAGTTCACATTAACCAAAAGATATAAAAGCAGGCCTGTAAATCAAAATATATCAACTTATAATGGTAGATGTATATCTGGCTCAAGGTCTGGAATCTGTCTAAACCCAGGAATTCCCTCCTACTGGGGTAGCCTGAGACTGAGTTAAAAAATCAGAAGATTGCTTGCTTGGTAAGCATGGAATTCAGAGCCACTTGAATAAGATCTTCCTGTGAGCTTCAGGTTATGAGGACTTGGCCTTCTTTTACTCTGGGGGTATTTCTCTCTTAATTAACTGCTGGACATTCAGAATCAAATCACCCAGACCTGTGGGAAGAGACTGCTGTATTCTTGCCCTTCCACTTTTTTGGTATATTCAGTTGTCAAAAAAGCCTCAGTCATTACCAATTCCCTTATGAAGAGCAGAGCTTAAGATTTCCAGACGCACTGCTTATTTCATATTCACTGTTAGTCGGGTAATATACGAAATCTATTATTCCATGAGATTTGTGGTAATTTTTTCTACTTAATGTGATTTAGGAATAGCTTTACCTTATACCATTTTCACATTGATTCCTGTAACACTGTCCACAAAGGACTAATGTATTTTCCACTTACAAATGAGCACTTTATGTGGGCACACTGACTTTAGTCCCTTTTTTTTTCTGCAGGGTCATCTAGTAGCAGGCACCCAAATCAGGCAACTCCAAAGAAAAGTGGCTTAAAGAACGGCCAGATGAAGAATAAAGATGACGAGTGCTTTGGGGATGATATTGAGGAGATCCCAGATACAGATTTTGATTTTGAAGGGAACCTGGCCCTTTTTGACAAAGCAGCTGTGTTTGAGGAGATTGATACTTATGAGAGGAGAAGTGGTACCCGTTCCCGGGGCATCCCAAATGAGAGGCCTACTCGGTACCGCCATGATGAGAACATCCTGGAGTCAGAGCCCATCGTCTATCGTCGGATCACAGTGCCCCACAACGTGAGCAAGGAGTTCTGCACAGGTAAGTTAACCCCATGTCCCACTGGCTGCTCTTCCTTTTTTTTTTTTTTTTTTTAATACTTGAAACAGAATGACCCAGATTCTGAGTCAGAGTCTTGTAGTAGGAGTTAACTCAAGGGGCATGGTGGTTGGCCCATTATATTGTCTTTTAGAGACTGTGGCCAATATAGCATCCTACCTACCACTAGGCTGGGGTGGGGGCTGATTTCTCTACATGTCCATTTTTATCCTGTACCTGGCAGGATCTGGTCTGCTGTTAAGTATGTTATGATTAACAACTAAAGGCATAGAGGCTGACTATCTAGATTGACATAGTCAGCTCTATTTTTACTTTGGCTTCCCTGTTACTGCCTGTAGATTTTACCAGAAGTTCAACTCTGCTTCACTGGTTGTTTGCTGGGGTAAGAAATAGAGCTGAGTAGTTGAAACCATTGGCTAAAATTAGGGTTTCAATAAATTACATTTGTTTACTGCACTGTCCTCATC
Source organism: Balaenoptera ricei (assembly GCF_028023285.1). NCBI lineage: Eukaryota > Metazoa > Chordata > Mammalia > Artiodactyla > Balaenopteridae > Balaenoptera > Balaenoptera ricei. The sequence goes on from NC_082640.1 coordinate 62,512,960, forward strand.
TCCTGCTAACCCTGGTCATTGAGGGTTGGCTAGTCATAATGCTTATGTGACAGTGTAGTGCCTTGGTAATTAGGTAGGTCACTGTGTATGATAGCCTGGTCTGTTAACTCAGTGATTTTTAGGTTTGTGGTTTTGTCTTATCTTTTAGCATTTGGATCTTTTCTTCAAACATGGCATTTGAGGCAGCTGTAGGACAGGTGGTCTACCTCATCCCTGTCTCTGTCCCTTCCCCCCAAACTTATTATTAACTGGGCTTCTTAGATTACAGATTGAAACTATTGTTGTTAAATGATCTTAGGAGCTAAAGGAGGAATCAGTCATTTTAATAAGTATAATAATCATCTGAAGTCTTGGAGTCTTGAATATAGGGAATATAAACCTTGAATGCTAGTAGCAGTTACAGGGAGATTTATGGAGACAGCTTAGTTACATATGGGGGAAGATCAGAGATATGGCATGGCATTTTTGTAAACATCAGTAGGGCTCTGTGGTATTTGGTTTTGCTGAGTGTAAAAGCTTCCATGTGAAAAAAAAGAAATAAGCAGGTTGTCAGGTTAAGAAAGACTACTAATTTCTGTCTTTCACTATCAGACTCTGGCAGGCACGCCTCTTTACTAAGGTAGTTTCCTTAAGTGACACTGACAGTGTGAGTTGCTGAACTCCTTTGATTTTTATCACCTATGTTAAGGCAAACAACCTAGCTCAGAATCAGGCTTAATTTAAATTGCCAGGTTTTAAGCTTTTCAAAGGCAGCTATCATCCAGCAGGTCTGGTTGTATACTCAGATCCTGCCGTCCATCCACTTTTTTTTTTTTTTAACATCTTTATTGGAGTATAATTGCTTTACAATGGTGTGTTAGTTTCTGCTGTATAACAAAGTGAATCAGCTATACATACACCGTCCATCCACTTTTGACTGTTCTCCTTTTTACTGCCCTCAGTGGCAAAATAAGCTGCCTCTACTGGTAACTCTCTGGAAGCTGAGGTGGTTGGGTCGTGCCGTATGTGATTTCCCTGAAATTCCTGAGCTTGGGGAGATTATAGCCTGCCTTGGAGTGAAGTGGCTAACAGGGAGAGAATAGCAATAAGAATCAGGAAAGATTCTCAGATCTAAAAGAGCCTAAGAAAACATTTGCCAAAGTAGACAACAGGAGAGGTGGGAATTTTTCTTCCTACATACTCTTATCTCCCCAGCTTAATGTTCACACTTTGTTTAATGACAGAAGTGAAAGTTCCCTCCTCTCATATTTTTCCAGAATTGCCATTAACAGACATACTACAAACCACATGTGCTAGGCATTGGCCAAGAACTCGGGTATGGCGGCTTGTGGTGTGTAGCAACCAGCTGTGTTTCACTGGAGCATGACAGTGAGGGTACAAGAGGCCCTATAGCCTCATGCCATCTGGTTTTTCTCTTTGTTCTCAGCAGTGATAAGGAGTGGAAATGAAGTCCTTTTGCCAAGCAGGATCTATGCTGGAAATAGAGCAAGCAAGCAATTATCTTGCTGAGCAGCTTCTACAGGTGATTTTGTCTCTGTTCCAGCTCCAAGGCACAAGTCTCAAAGCAGGTTTTTACTCAATGTTATTCACGTAGTGCTTGGCTGGGGACACTTTTCCAGTTGGATTTACTGTCCAAATGTTAGTATCGGAATGAGGCAAGCTATCTGGAATATGTGGGGAAACATGCTAGGACAAAAAAAAATGTTAGTGTTAGGTTACTTGATCACCTAGTATAATTTTCTCATTTAACAGATTGAGGACATTGAGGTCCAGAGAGGTAAAGGCTCTATAAACCTTATCTATCACATTTCCTTTCCTTTTCTGAATACAGATATGTTAAAGAGAAAGAAGGATATAAGAAGAGAAGGGCAGTTTAATGGCAATTAGACTATATAGTCTTTTCTCTTTAGTATTCCCTCAGGACTAGACCAACTTAGATCTGCAGTTGTAGAGAGTGGTTTGGCTAGCTCCCCAATCTAGCCTTGTGGCATTCATGTCCTGGAACCCCAAATACTTATTTTCTGCTAATTCCCAGAGTAGCAAAAGAACATGTTTACTACCCATTTGGTAATGGCTTGGGTTTCAGAATTCTGGCAGCTTGCTGCTGGTATCCTACACATTGACTGCATGCTGAGTGGTGTCAACAGTTTCTAAGCTGTTATTCTCTAATTGCTCATACTCCTCTTGGCAATACTCTTTGCCAACTGTGTGCATGGAGGGGGGCAGTGTTATAAAAGGTCTATTGATTGGGAAAACACATTCAGGAAGCAGCTAAATTTAGCTCTTTGTTTAACCCAAATCTTTTCTCTCTGGAGGGTCCCTTTGGGTCCTTTAACAGTGCTGCTATCTCCAACAGATTGTCAGACATTCCTCCAGCTTGGACCTACGCTGCTAAATAATGGTACCCTGTGGTTGCATACATGTTGGTTAAGTTTGCCTGTAAAATGCTAGATGCATGTGAGCACTCTGTGTTCAGAGGTGAGAGGTCCCCAAAGAACACCGGTTAGGAGAGTGGTAAGGCTTCAGAGAAGAATCTTTGCTCAACATTCATAGTATTCTCAAAGTAATTTTTAAGACAGTGTGGGCCAGTAGGAACACTGTGCTTATTATATGTAAGTCACTCTAAGACAGTCCTTGTATCCAAGTAATTAAGATGTACTAGGAAATGGAAAGATACCATATATGCCTGGAGTCCAATGAGAGTGTGGACATTAGCATTGGGTGTTGAGAGGCACGAGAGGTCTTGAAGGCTGGGCTGATCAGGAAAGGCTTCACAAAGGGAGCAGGACAGAAGCCTTGAAGCATGGGCAGGATTTCACCAGAGACGAAGAGGAAGATACTTATGGGTAGGCTGGGCAGGTGCTGGTGTAGTGTGATAAAGGCTGTGTGGGAGATTGGCTATTGGCTGGTTTGGCCAGGGCGGAGATTTTTGTGTGGGGGAATAGCAGGAATTAAAAATAGCTTTAGACCAGAGCTCAGAGAGCCTGTGTGCTAATGCTGCCCCTTGTTTTATGGCCATGAGGAGCAACTGAAGGATTCTGAAAAAGACATGATCCAAAATCTCTTTTAGGAAAATTTGTTAGTCTTTAGCAAGACTGGTCTCATGATAGAGTTCAGAGTAGAATTTGAGGAGAGAGACCAGAGCAGGAAGATAAGTTAGACTGATGACATAACTAATATGCCAGGGGTTTGGACCTCTGAATGGAAAGGAAGACAGAGATGTGAGAGAAGTGACAAAGGGGAATTTGATAGGATTTGATGATTGAAGACAGGTTGAAGAGGGTTGAGTGAACAACAGAATTGAAAAGCATTGAATCTGTGGGGTGTGAAGAATGGCAGCGAGTCTAGTTATGGAACGTCTAGGTTTTAATGGGCCAAGTTTTTGTGATTTTCTTCTTGCATTGCTTTGTGGCTGAGCCCAGAGAAAGCAATTAGTAGAGTTGCCACACTGAGGGACTTACTAATTATTCAATATTAAAGGCTTCAATGAGGAGGCTTCTGTAGGGTCAGAGAATTGAGATATGTAGCCACGTGGGGACTACTGAGCCTGTTTCCTTGTCTGTAAAGTGGGATAATATTTGGCAATTAAATGAGATCACGTGAAAAGCAACTAGTGCAATGCCCGGCTTATAATTATTATTCAGTCAATATATGACTTCAATGTGAAGTGCAAAGGCTGTCTCAATAAAGTTACTTCAAAGCGTCAACATTTATAAAACTTTTACTATGTGCCAGGCACCGTTCTAGATGCTCTGGTAAGTCATTGTCCATCACCTCAGGGGCCTTACATAGGGTAACCAGATGTGTAAACAAATAATGGAAGTGTGTACAAGATTTAGAGGTGGCAGAAAAGGAAGGGTGAGTGCCTGGTTCAGGAGAAACAACATTATGATCACCGTCATAATATTGGATGTTCATTGGGTATTTACTGTGTCCTGGGCACCATTCTAAGCACTTCACATGCTTATCACAGTTAATTTTCATGGCATCTCTATGAGGTACTGTTTTCCCCTTTTTGTTATTATCCTCATTTTGTTGGAGTTAAGTGTTCCATTAAATCTTTCACCAGGAATGACTTCAAAGTGTCTAGAATTCTTCGTTCCCTGGGTTCTAATAAATTCTTCTCAGGTTCATTCATTCAAGACCCCTTCATTTTGGGTAGAATTCTGATTTAATTTCTGCCATTTTTTTCCCACTCTGTAGCCTTCTTTTGTCTTCAAGTATATAGAAGCCAGATGGGAGGCAACAGGGTGCTATTGGTACAGGCACTGAATCTCCACAGTTGTCCCATCGGCTTTGCCTGAAGGATGTTCCTCAGCCTCCACACTATGTGTCTGCTGAAGTTTGGGGAGTAGCAAGTGTATGAAGATGACCTGAAGTAGAGTTACTGCTTACTGTCTTGCAAAAGGATCAAGTCAGAGTTTGAGTGAGGCACTCTGGTTTGAGCTCCCTTAGTTCAGCACCACTTAACGCATACTCATTTTTCTCAGTAAAAGCAGTTCTAGTTCTACTCTGAAGGGGAGTAGCTGGTGAAGCCACAGTTGGCTTGTTTCTGCTGCTTCTGGCTTGCCTCTTTATTCTTCTCTTTGCGCTTCAGTAGCACTGTATCTTGCTCTCAGGACAAGCTCTGCTTTCACCATTCCAGGCTGTCAGTTGTTTTCCACAGCTGGCGTTCCATTTCTGCCTCTGAGCCCTGTCTGCCTTCCTCTGCTTCTTGTCCCCAGAGGCCCTCAAGATGTGTCCTAATGCTTTCAAGACGAGCAGTGTTTTTTACCTCCTGAAGAACAGGTAATCAGGAAATCTGTTTTGGGTTAGTTTATGTGTTCAGAAGGAATTCAGAAAGAAAGAAATCTTTGAGCTTAGAAGTGGCCATTGAGGAATTTTACCCTGAGGATAGTGAAGACTGCCTTCAGTGGCTATCGTGCTCCTGAGGAGGATCCTTCTCACGCGGAGACTCGAGTGTCTGCTGCAGTGGAACTGGTCATGATCTCACTGCTTTTTCAAACCATTGACCCAACCCACATGGGTTCTTCCTTGATCTCCCTTCAACCCTCATTCCCCTTCCTGTGTTTACAGATTAGACCATGTGCTACAGGGATGCCATTCCCGGGGAGGCACCTCTTTTACATTTCTTATCCTAAGAGAGCCACAGGGGAGACATGAGGAGGTAACGTCTAGGAGGTGTTCTGGACCAGAAAACCTGCATTAACAATACCTGTGCTCCTGCACCAAGTGCCGCCACAGCTTTTCATTGAGCAGAGCTGATGAGCCTAGTTTCTGAAATTGTGTCTCTGCAGGCAGACTTCCTTGACAGTGACTTGGTTGATTCTGGGGAACCTCAGGTTCTAGCAGATCCTCCGGTGCCAGGAGTGGAGGGAGTAGTTATTTCTTTTAAAATTTATTTATTTATTTATTTATTTTATTTTTGGCTGTGTTGGGTCTTCGTTTCTGTGCGAGGGCTTTCTCTAGTTGTGGCGAGCGGGGGCCACTCTTCATCGTGGTGCGCGGGCCTCTCACTGTTGCGGCCTCACTTGCTGCGGAGCACAAGCTCCAGACGCGCAGGCTCAGTAGTTGTGGCTCACGGGCCCAGTTGCTCCACGGCATGTGGGATCCTCCCAGACCAGGGCTCGAACCCGTGTCCCCTGCATTGGCAGGAGGATTCTCAACGACTGCGCCACCAGGGAAGCCCAGTTATTTCTTTTAATGTGGAATCCTTCAGAGTTTCTGGGCTTGGATAATCAGGTGGACACTTGTCATCAGCCTGAAGGGCTTGGTTGTCGTCCTTGGCACTCATGAGGTTTTAGAGCAGTACTGTTAAGACAGGTGTCTTGGCTTAGACTCTTCCCCCAGTAATGAACACTTGTGCTTCCTACAGTCCTACTGGAAAAGGTCTCATGGCAACTTGCTGCCAGAGTTTTTTTTTTTTTTTTTTTAAGTGTATGTCTGTATTTTAAATTTTTATTTATTTATTTATTTATTTTTGGCTGTTTTGGGTCTTCGTTTCTGTGTGAGGGCTTTCTCTAGTTGCGGCAAGCGGGGGCCACTATTCATCGCGGTGCACGGGCCTCTCACCATCGCGGCCTCTCTTGTTGCGGAGCACAGGCTCCAGACACGCAGGCTCAGTGGTTGTGGCTCACGAGCCTATTTGCTCCGCAGCATGTGGGATCCTCCCAGACCAGGGCTCGAACCCGTGTCCCCTGCATTGGCAGGCAGATTCTCAACCACTGCGCCACCAGGGAAGCCCTACTGCCAGAGTTTTTTAATTTTAAGAGTTTAAGCTCAAACTAAGGGCTGGGGGATCTGGAGCCAGCACATGATGGCCTGACACCTGAGTTTTGATGAAGGTGCCAATTGGTCATTTTAGAAACTTGAGTTGGTCTCTGCAAATGTGATTGTTTTTGCTATTATGTGCCCTTTGCCATTTCACAGCCACACGCGTCTGGCCAGAGCAAGGAAGGGGTTTGATTTCAATGTATCCATCATCCTCCTTAAATTCAACATATCAAAGCTAAATCAGTCATTCACCCCCTCCCATAGCTTTGACTCCTTAGCATTCCCATTTCTTTCAGTGGAATCACCATTTTTAAAGTGTCCAGCATGAAACTTTGTGGCTATCTTTGCCTCTTACTTCTTATAAAAATTCATGACTAGAGGGCTTCCCTGGTGGCTCAGTGGTTAAGAATCCACCTGCCAATGTGGGGGACACGGGTTTGAGCCCTGGTCCGGGAAGATCCCACATGCTGCAGAGCAACTAAGCCCATGCGCCACAACTACTGAGCCTGCGCTCTAGAGCTCGCGAGCCACAACTACTGAGCCCATGTGCCACAACTACTGAAGCCTGCACACCTAGAGCCTGTGCTCCACAACAAGAAAAGCCACTGCAGTGAGAAGCCTGCGCACTGCAACAGAGTAGCCCCCGCTTGCCACAACTAGAGAAAGTCCACGTGCAGCAATGGAGACCCAACGCAGCCAAAAAAAAAAAAAAATTCATGACTAGAAAGAACGCTGGAGGCCATTTTTTGCTAATTTAATAACACAATGATTCCTTCTGACAAGGAGTTTTCCTTTATCCTCAGTATTCATTCTGACTCTAGATTCTCTTCTTCCTCAGTGGTCCTTGAAATTGTCATGACCTTTTACTTTTTTATGCTACCCCACAGGTTCCCTTTGTCCCTTGAAATCGATTCTACATGGCCTTCTGCCCTCATTTTCTAGCCCTGTCAACTTCATCCTGTATAAAACAACTTGGTTTTAATGCCTTCTGAAGTCTGGCCCTGCCCACTACTCTAAACTAGCCTTCATGGCAGTCTCTGGGCTCCAAGCCAGGGTAGTTTTCATCTGCTCATGTCACACCCTTTCCAGCCTCTGTAACTTTGTTCATGGTTCCTCCGCCACCTCAGGTGCGCTCCCTTTTCTATCATTGTGACTGTAATTCTGTCTGTCTTGTGAGGCGTGGTTCAGATTGAGGATTTGACACTACCTACAGCTCCTGGTTTGAAATTCCTATTTTACACCTGTGCTCAGGATGACACAGTTTTTTTTCTCTGATGTTTGCACATATATATTTTTTGTTTCCAGCTAGGTTGTAAGACTGGGAATGTGGTTTGTTTTCATATTCTTTTTATTTATTCTGTTTCCTGCCATTCCCGCCCCCCACCACCACTGGCTTGATGTATTATTACTCTGCAAACATTTGTTGATCGTATTTGGAGGCACTTTACTCTTTTTTCTCTCCAACTTTTTATATTGAAAAAAATTTCAAACTTTCAGAAAAGGTGCTAGAATAGTATAGTGAACAACCATATGTCCTTCATTTAGATTCACCAGTTAACATTTTGCCACATTTACTTTATAGAAATGCACACACACACACCCCTGAACAATTTAGATTTAGTTGCACTCATTACATTTCACCCGTAAATACTTCCATATGTATTCAGTAGGATGTTGCTCTCTACAGCCACACTACAAGATTGCGCTCAGGAAATTTAAAATTAATACAAAAGTATTATCTAATTCCATATGCAAAGCTTTCCAGTTGTCCCAATCATGTCCTTTATAGTTGTTTTTGTTTTTTTTTAACTCATTTATTTTTTGGCTGCGTTGGGTCTTCATTGCTGTGCACGGGCTTTCTCTAGTTGCGGTGAGCGGGGGCTACTCTTTGTTGCAGTGCGCAAGCTTCTCATTGCAGTGGCTTCTCTTGTTGCACAGCACGGGCTCTAGGTGCACGGGCTTCAGTAGTTGTGGCACGTGGGCTCAGTAGTTGTGGCTCACGGGCTCTAGAGCGCAGGCTCGGTAGTTGTGGCACACGGGCTTAGTTGCTCCACAGCATGTGGGATCTTCCCGGACCAGGGCTCGAACCCATGTCCCCCCACATTGGCAGGCAGATTCTTAACCACTGTGCCACTAGGGAAGTCCCTATAGTTGTATTTTTAATCAACCATTGCATATTACATATAGTTGTCAGATCTCTTTCATTTCCTTTAATCAGGACAGTTCCCACAACTTTTGGTGTCCTTTGTGATATTGACATTTGTAAAGAGTCTAGGCCAGTTGATTTGCAGAATAACCCTTGGTTTTGATTTATTGATTGTTTCCTTTTGATGTGATTCATGTTGAACCTTTTTTCCAGGATTTTGGTGGGACTCTGTCTCTCTTGGAGCATTACATCATACAGTACACAACGTCAGTTTGTCCCATCACTGAGGCTAGTTTGATCACTTGGTAAGGTGTTGTCCAACAGATTTCTTCCTTGTAAAGATACTTTTCCCCTTTGTAATTAGTAATCTTGTCAGGAAGTCCTTTACCTCTTGAGTCCAAAGCTTGTTCCAGTAGAGCTTTAACCTGAGGGAATGAGATCCAGTGTGGATAGGAGGTTGTTCTAGTTGTTAACGGGGGAAGGAAGAAGTGGGGAAAGAGTCAGAAACATCTTACCCGCACTTGCCTTTGGTTACAGCTGGACTCTTACCCAGCTGCAGAGAGGAATGCCCTGAGGCTGTTATACAGGTTTCCTTCACATTCATTCATTAATTCAACACATATTTATGTAGCCCCTCCACTAGGCACTGTGCACTGAAGGCACAATGGAGAGGAAGGGGATACAGCAGTGGACAAGACAGTTACTGCCCTCATGGAGCTTACAGTTTCGTGAAGTAGATAGTCCAAAAGGAAAAAAGAGTTATTTACAAATTGTATTAAGCACAGTGAAGCAGGTAGGCAGCATGCTGAGACTGAGGGATCTTTAAACTGAGACCTGAAGAATGAGGAACCTGCCATGTGTGGTGTCAGGGAGCATTGGAAGAAAGAAGAGAGTGCCGGAAGAGGGAAAGCATGTGAGGGGACGTGCTTCCTGAGGCTGGGAGGAACCTGGAGTACTGAGGAACCAGGAGGCAGCCCCGATGCCCAGAGCGTGGTGCAGGTTGAGGCCCGAAGTAAAGGGGCTGAAGTGCACAGGGGCCAGATCACGGGGTGCCTTGTGGACCCCAGTAAAGAGTACTAGGGGTATTTAGGTTTCTCGTAACAAATTCCTCTTTCAAAGGTATGCTTGACACCAAATTGCGTTTTGTGGCAGCCTTAATATAAGTCTACAGGGGCTGTCTGTACATTGGGTCTAAAGGTATGCGTTTACCAGTTGCTTTATACTCCAAAAAAGAACTCGTCTGATATTGCTGCCCGATTGTGTGACCACCACAGAATGGAATCAGAACTCATAGTCCTGGAGAAATCCCCATGCCCAGTAATGGGCTGTGCTCCTCATTGATAAGACATAGGATACAAACAGCCTTTCCAACTAAAAGGCCATGCCAGTGTGAGGATTGAGTTTGGATTTGAGATGACGCTTTGTTGTGGGAGCCCTGTTACACAACAGAAAGGCTGGGAGGTATGAAGGACAGGGAGGGAATGTACATGCAGAGGCTGCGGGGGAAGGCTTGGACGTGGTGCTAGAAGGTGTCTTGAGGGTGGGGAAGTGCGATGGAGGGTGTGATAACATGCATATGTGTCCGTAAAGGAGGGAAAGGCCCCAAATAGTATGTACTGGAAGGAGCAGTGCGGAAGTGACAAAGACATGAAGAAGGGGCAGCACACATGGTGCTGGGCCGCGAGGCTCCATGGCCCTGCTTCAGGCTGTGGAATGAGCTGTGCGGGGAGGAGGCATCTTCTCTCCTGGCCTGTACTGGGTGTGCTTAAGCCGTTTTCCTTGATATCCTAAGATTAATCAGATCCTAAGAAGTGCTCTGCTTGTCACGAACTGGCTATAATTATATCTCTCTCTTGTTTCACTGACAGCTCTGAAGTACATATTAATATTAAGAGAAGCCCTACCAACTAATTTTACTGCCTTGGTTCCCAAACAATAAAGATCCACCTTCCAACCAAAATATAATTGGGCTTGGCCCATGTTCAGGCTTTGGTGATGTTATTGTTTGCAGTTTACACGCTATGTTCTTGGTTCCCTTCCTTTGGAGTTTATTTTATTCCCTCTGCCTGTTTCTGATAAGCCAGTCTGACTGGTTGGACTCTGTGTGTAAATGTTGAAAAGGAACATTTTGTGGTGCTAGCATGTTCCTTTCAGAGATACAGAGTAGAATACAGTGAAGTCCTAGACCCTGCGACCGGCAGACTAAGCAGAAAGGATTCCTGGCTATATCTTTCCCTAGGCTACAAAACATGCCAGTTCATCAACAGGACCCCTTCCCTGCAGCACAAATCAGTGAGATGTAACAGACACACAGTTTCCAGCTGCAGCATTCAGCCAGCCAGCATGGAGTAAACTCTTCTCCGCCTGTGCCATGAGTTTTGTACCCCTAAGACTGAGGAGGAAGGTAGCAGAAAACACTCAGCCTGCCCCCAGAGAGCCCTCAGAACCGGAGAGGGGGTGCCTATACGCAGAGCACAAGACCTAGTCCCAGAAAGAAAGTTTGATTAGTGGGGTGGCAGGCCCAAGACTCACTGCCCTGATCTGTTTCAAATTCACCAGGAAGGGAATACGTAGGTGAAGAAATGCACAGACTTGAGGGAAAGCTCTCCCTTGCGTGACTCTGCAGGTGAAGAGGGTGTTTGAAGTAGGCAAGTGCATGACTTGTCTGACAGGTTTAGAGTTGTTAGTGGCTTAGGACTCCTGAGAATTCATTCAGCTTTTTCACACTGCTGTCAGTGGTTCCTAGTTAGTTCTGATAACATGTGCATGTCTGGAGCAGGCCATAAGAAATGGCTCTTTTAATCAGCGGTTGACTTGCAAGGTCAGGCTACAGCCTCCAGCATCGGCATCCGGGATATCAATGACTGACATTTCACAAAGGGTGAGGGGAGAGGCGAAGCTCACTGTTCGTTGTCTCTGCCCCAGGCAGGAGTAGGACTCATACAGGTGGAAGGGGTCAATTAACCGACTGGATAGTGTGAATTTTGACATGGCGATGGTTTTTATTTCATTATTACATTAAGTTATTATCATTTTGCCTTATTTTGCCTTCCCTTGAGAGGATACAGATGTGGGTGCTTTAAGTTCAGTCTTTATGCTTGGATTTCTGTTGTTAAAATGTACAGCCACAGTCTAATTCTGTGTGGTTTTAAGAATCCATGTAGGCAGGATTGGATATCTGATAGAACCTCAAGAAATTTCTCCCGAAAGGATCAGTGAGGAAGAGAAGTTTTTCTATACAGGGTTCTGGAACCAACAGGATGATGATGCACTTTCTGAAAACTTCTGCCTTCGAGTTAAGTAAGCCACACAAGAAATAACAGTAGGTTTGCATCATTTATACGTTTGAGTACCTGATGAGAACTTGCATCTATTGGTAAATAACTACAGCTGGGACAGTATAACTGAGGTGGGGGCTGAGGAGGTAAGAGGCTTATTTCCTACTTTGAGGAGTTTACAGTCCAGTATAGATGAGGACACAGGATCTAAAAAGGCATGTGATCCAGCCAGACAAAACTAATTACATGCAATCCCACGATGACTTGCTGATTGGAATCTGTGTTTCTTGGTCTGCCAGTGAGGCCAGATGGGGCTGTTTGGCAGAGGGTTTGCTCCCTTGGGGCCAGCCCAGTGGCTTTAGCCTTTGTAAGATGGCATTGGTTGTCAAGGCAAAAGATCACAATTTTTGACTTTGTTGTCTCTTTCCTGTCCTGGTTTTCTGGGCCCTGAAACGGCACCTTGCTACTGATATGTATAATACTATGGACTCCTTCAAGTGTACCCAGCTGCTGCAGACTTTGACCTTGTAAAACCAGGTATCAATACTTTCCATGGTGTACTTTCAATGACTATGATTCTCCCTAACCTTTATAGAGTTCTGTTTGTTTATGGTGAGTAAAAGATTCTTCTGAGTCGCTTAAAGCAAGCCATAGGTTACTTTCCGTGTACTCTTTCCCTGTGGTAAGAGTATTGGGTTACAGTCACCCCAAATGGGGAGAAAATGACAAAATTATTTAAGAAAACAAGTTCCTAGTTGAATTTCTTCAGCCAAAAGGAAGGGCTAAATAGAGGACAATAGGAGGAAGAAGATGTGGGGAGCAGATGGGATGAACAAGTCATCCTGCCTTGAAACTGAACAGCAGGGACCAAGAGGGTCAGGAGGGTTAGCTAGTGTCTGTTCCACTCTGGGGAAGGATAAGGGGGTCTGCTTGTGAGGAAAACCTCACTGCCAGGAACGGCATTTCCCCCACTTTGAGAAAAGCATGTTTTCTTCTAATGTGGTTGATAGATTGCAGCCTTTTCTTGATAGTACCAAATACATCTTCATGGATTTGGCCTTTGTGGTCTAAAGCTACACTTCTAAGAGAGTTTAAGTTCATCCCTGCTCTGTGGTAACCTGAAGAGGTTGTTACTCAGTTCCCCATGCACTGCCTGAGCTCTGTGGAGAGCGGCATAGCACGCCTAAGTCCCAGATTAGGCAGATGGGCTGGGGAGGGTCAGTCTTAAAGTCTTGGCTGTCACAGATCAACTACACCCATTTGTGGAGCTGGTTTCCTGTAAGCACTTTCCCTTTTTCCTCACCTCCTTTCCAACTGCAGACTCTGGCCTGGTTGTCCCAAGTATTTCCTATGAGCTGCATAAAAAGCTGTTGTCTGTGGCTGAGAAGCATGGCTTGACTCTGGAGCGGAGACTGGAGATGACAGGCGTGTGTGCCAGTCAGATGGCACTGACCCTACTCGGAGGACCCAACAGGTAAATGCCTCCAGATCGGCGGGGGCTGAGTGTGGGGTGAGGCTGCTCTGCCTCAGCACCACCACAGTGCGTCACACACACAGTTCATCAGACCGTTGCTGTTCCTCTAACGTGAGTACCTCTGTGAAGTCACTTTCCTGGATGCTACAAGGTTTTTGTTTGCCTCTCTCACCCTTGTCCTGGAAGTCCTCATTCTTCTCCCAGCAAACCACCCTTTGATCCTTCCTTCGTGGTAACAGCTGACTCTCAGACTCCTGCTGACTACCAGAGGCTTGCTTTCTAAGAACCTTCAGAGACCCAGCCTTTGGAACTCGCCATTCACTCAGAGGGCTGGGATAAAAATCAATCCTCAGTTCTATACCTGAGAGCTTCTAGAATAACCCTGACAACTGGGTATAAGAGCTAGACTTTGGTACCTTTCCACTTGCCCTTTAGGCTGCTATATCAGGGGCAGTGCTTAGTTTTGTGGATGTTTACTGATACCATGTACCAGACCTTGTGCTAGGGCTAGGGATACAAAGAATAAGAAAATACTGCTCCTGTCCTCCAGTAGCCTAGTGAGGTCTCCAGAAAGTCCAGTGCTGTGGTAGAGGAAACAGAAGACTCTCCAGGAAGCCACATTTCTACTCCAGGCTGGAGAAGCCACTCACCACCCTTCCTAGAGCAGTGGCATCCAAACTGAGTCCTACAGAGCAAGGGGGAGTTCACAGCGGCGAGCAGGAAGGGGGAAAAGTAAAAAGCGTGTGCCAAGGGCAGAAAGGATCAGGAGACTGTGGATCCATAAGTCATTTTGTGTGGCTGGAAAGTAGGGCTTTGGTACAGCTGAGAGATAGGGAGCTGCTGAAGGGATTTCAGTAGGGCTGTAACATGGTTAGTCTTGTGTTTTAAAAAGGCGACTTTGGCCAAGTAGATTAATGGAGGCAAGACTGGGGCCATGAGACCAGTTAGAAAACTGAGCCAGGGGCCAGATGATGGTGGCCCCAAGCAGGGAAGTAGGGATCAGAGAAGTGGGTGGATGAGGGAATTTTTAAAGGTAAAATCAGCAGGGCAGGGTATTGAATGGATATGGAAGGTGATAGAAAGTGAAGTGTCGGTGATCACTGAACTTAAAGCGTTCTAGCATGGACATCTGGTTGGATAGTGATAGCATTCACTGTGATAAGGAACGTGGGAAGAGGGGCAGGTTTGGGGGAGATGATGGATTTTGTTCTGGATATGCTGGGTTTAGGAGGCCTGTGAGACATCCAGATAAACCACTGGCAATCTGGATCTGAAGTTTAGAAAAAGGTCTGAGCAGAAGATAAAGATCTGGAAGTCATCATCTGGTACATGGTATAAGAATAGGCAAGCTCCTCTAAGGAGAGGGTGTACAGGGAGGAAAGGGCCTAGGGTGGAATTCTGGGGAACATCAGCATTAAAGCAGAGTTACGAGATGAGGAGCCTTCCAAACTAGCTAAGAAAGTTTAAAGCCAGAGAGGTAAGAGAACCAAGAGGGTAGTGTGTAAGAACCAAAGGAATGGTGTTTGAGGAATAAAGGGATGGTCAGCAGTGGCGATGCTGAGAGAGCAAGCACAATTAGAGTTGACAGGTATCTGCTGGATTTGTCAATGAAGAGGAGGACTTTGGTAGCCTTGTGGGAGAGTGGTGTCTAAAGTGATCCACGCTGGCTGTGAGGTTTCCCCTCCTGGCTGCTCCACTCCCCTCACCCTATAGCATTGTGTTCATTCCTCCTTGTCCCTTGATTTAGGCCTGCTTCCCAACCTGGATCCCTGGCCTCTCCTCTGCCAGGAAAGAGCCAGTGGAGACCCCAAAAGAGGAAGTAGTGCAAGCTGCTCTCTGAAGGACTATCCTGCCCTTGGGTCTGATGACCGTTGAACCTTCTCCCAGAGCAGCCATTGGGGCAACTTGAGGAATAACCCCTGTGAAGGGAGAAGTACTCGTCATATTTCCGTAAGATGCAAACACGGTGAGGGAAATGAATGACTCGGTGTATATGTACAGTACATTACCACATTCCCCCAAATGTATTTGGAGAGTGGGGGTTTCCTCTTTGGCTTGACAACATCTGTCTTCCTCTCTTTGGGGAAAAACAGTGACTGTCACTGCTCCGCCCCTAAGCAGGGGCCTAAGCCTCTTTCTTGCTGTTCATCTCCCCTTCCCTTCCTGCCCTGGGGTCAGACTGAGTCGGGCACAGCTCTAGGGCTAATCCTCTAAACCTCCTTACTTGTGGCTGAGACCAGAGAGGTCTCAGCTTTGAACGGCAGGAACCTGGAAGTGACTTCATCAGGAAGTGGGTGTCCAAGGCAGCTACCAGCCTAGGAGGCCAGGAAGCCCCTAGCCTGCCCGCTGCCTCCTCTGTGACCGGTAGTGTAACAGTGCCAGCATCGATTGAGTACTTTGTGTGTCGGTTCCTGTTCCAAGTGCTTTACATCCATTCATCCACCCAGCGTCCTGTGAAATAGGTACTATTAGTATCTACACCATTGCCCTTATTAGCTTACTGGCAGCTCAGTACAGAGAACTTGGACTGGCAACTGATTGAGGATGTTTAGAACTACCCTCTTGGGTACTTGCTGTGAGTGTCTTAGGAGTTGAGCCAGAGTAATCGTAAAAGGGGTGGGTCAGAGTTTCACAAGTGAAGGGGTTTCTGGGCAGGGGAAATAGTTGGAGCAGAAGCAAGAAAGAACCTTACACGTGCAGCAGAGAATGATGAGACCAGTGTTCCTGCAGTGGAGCAGGTATGTCGGGGAAGAAGAGCAAAGAAGGCTGCAGAGGTAGAAAAGCCTCTTTGCTAAGAAGAGTTTGGACCTAATAGGTCATACGGAGAGAACAGTAAGTGTCCTTGGTCAGAAAGCAATGTTCTGGCAACAGTGTTATATGGAACAAGATCTGGGTGAACTACCTAATGAGAGGACCCAGCAGATGACGTGACACCGGGATGTGGGACAGTGGGAGTGCCACCCTGTAAACCTGGCCTTTAGTGCATTTTGTCCATCCCCCTCTGGAACCTGGGACTAGCGAGAACTCTGAGAGCAATAGGTGCCGAGAGGCACTTGCCTGGTATATGATGCAAGGGATTGGCAGGTCTGCAGCTGATAATGCTTCTTTGCCTTCTGTTCCAGGTTGAATCCCAAAAATGTTCACCAGAGGCCTACGGTGGCCCTGCTATGTGGGCCGCATGTGAAGGGGGCTCAGGGTATCAGCTGTGGGAGGCACCTAGCCAACCATGATGTCCAGGTCATCCTCTTCCTGCCCAACTTCGTGAAGATGCTGGAATCCATTACCAACGAACTGTCTCTCTTCAGCAAGACCCAGGGCCAACAAGTGTCTAGCCTCAAAGGTGAGCACTTGCAGAGAGCTGGGCTGAGGCCCTCTCCGTCCTCGGTGCTTTCACTGGTCTGGCGGTGCCGCCCAGTGGTGACAGGTGGAAAAGCACCACAAGTGTAAAGAGTGCTTTGCCCGCAAGTAGTCTTAGTGTCTAAGGAAATAAATACCTTTGGTGTCGACTTGCCTACTTCCTATCCCTTCACCCTCCTCCTTCTCCCACTACTCAAATGGAGAGGTGGGGACCCATTTATTCATTTCACAGATATTTACAGAACGGGCACTGTTTTTGACACTGGGGATATGGCGATAGATTTTTTTCTCTAAAAAAATATTTATTTATTTGGTTGCATTGGGTCTTAGTTGTGGCAGGCGGCTCCTTAGTTGCAGCTCAGGGGTTCCTTAGTTGCAGCTCGCTGGCTCCTTTGTTGCAGCATGCGAACTCTTAGTTGTGGCATGCATGTGGGATCTAGTTCCCAGACCAGGGATCAAACCCAGGCCCCCTGCATTAGGAGAGTGGAGTCTTAACCACCGTGCCACCAGGGAAGTCCCAGATTTATTTTCTTAATCCATGCTTCCGTGGAGCTTACATTCTGGTTAGGACAGATGACAAGTAATATCTCTATCGGGTCACATGGCAGTAAGTGTTATGGAGACAAATAAAGCAGGGAAGGAAGACAGAGAATGTCGGAGGGTTGGGTGGAGGGTAGCAGACTTAGACATTTCAAGGTCCAGTTATAAAGGGCCTGTGGATCACTGTGAGGGTTTGATATTTTACTCTGGGTGAGATGGAGAGTCACTGGAGGAATTAGTAGAAGAAAGATATAATCCAACTCGGGTTCCAAATGATCTTTATGGCTGTTGTTTGAGAGCAGACTGTAGGCTTACAAAGAGTTATTAAGGCTGTTGTGATAATTGGAGAGAGAAATGTTGGTGGCTAAGACAGCGTGGAAGTGATGAAAGGTGGTTAGTTTCTGAAGCAATATTGAAGATAAGAGTTTACAGATTGGGTGTAAGGGACGAGAGAAAGAGAAGGGTTAAGAATGACTCTAAGGTTTTTGGCCTGAGTAACCGGAAGGATGGAGGTCCCATCACTGAGATGGGAAGAGCTGGGGGGGAGGTTTGGGGAAGAAGAGCAGAAGCTCAGTTAGAGATGCCTGTTGGATATGCAGGTGGAAATGTTGATTGATGGAGAAGAGTCTGGAGTTAAGGGATCTGGTCTGGAGTTACAAGTGTGTGGGTGGTATTTAAAGCGATAATGAGCCTGGATGAGATATCTCCTAGGAAGAGAGATTAGATAGAGAAGTTGTTAGACTGAGTTCTTTGTATACAAGTCAGGGACTTGAGAGACCAGCTAAGGAGACAGGGAAAGAGTGGTCAGTGAAGGAGAAGGAAAACCCGGAGGGCCTGGTACCTGAAAGGCAAGTAAAGAAAGAAGGGTGTGTTCAGCTATGTCAGCAAGCCATTCTAGGTTGCGTTACTCTCAGGCCAGGCTCCTCCTGTGGGCGTTCGGAAGATAAGATGCCGCTCCCACTCTTGAGAGCCTCAGGGCCCACAGGGACACCACCACCTCCATCCGTAGTGGCCTGTTCTGAGTAAGGAAGCCATCAGTCTCTAATTGAGATGTGTCATTACTTAAGGCTGAGACCTGGGGAGGGGTTCTCGTATGTGGGTTCCCCCCTTGAGATCTATAACATGATGCCCTTTTCCAGGCAGTTGGTTCTTCCTCTAGCTGCCCACAAGCCTTTCTATCCCAACTGCCCCAGGAGGCAAGTCTGAGGATGCTCACCTTTGAGTTTGGTCTGATTTCCACTAGTGTCAGTTTAACCTCTTGGGCTGGTCAAGACTTACATACTTGTTGAGACATCTGTTCTTACACTGTCCCAGAGGCCTGGTTAGAGCAGAGAAGCCTTTTAAAACATCTGGGAGAAGTGATAGATTTCTTCCCCGTTCTTAAGGTTGGGCTGTAAGGAGGACTCATTTCCAGGATAGTGAGAGGGGCCAGCAAGGCCAGGCAGTCTGGAGCAGGCCAGCCTGGTGTAGAATGAGCATACTCTTGCCTGCTCACACTTCTTGGGCCGGACAGCAAATGGCAGTCAGCCCATTTCTCCTGAGCCCTAGGCACGGTCTCCCTGTGAGGGCTGACATGGCAGTAGAGCCCACCTTCCCAGAGCTTATAATTTACCAGGGAGTCAGTCAGATGTGCGGAGGAGGCAAGGGCCTTGTGTCCTGAGAAGCTCTGCACACCCAGCAGGACAGTGCTTCAGCCTGGGAGCTCCATGAGGACAGTGGTCCATCAGGCTGACACGCCCTTGGTCTCTAGCACCCAGTCTAACCAGGCCTTGGAACTTCCGGGGCCTGAGTACTGACCCAGCCTTGAGAAGGCTGGCCTCTGGAGAGGCATTGGAGTGGTGTCTGAACAAGACACTCTTGGGGGCCACCATGGTTCTAGTCCCAGCCTGGGCTGCTCTCTACTTTATAGGGGTTTTCAGATGGCACTCTTTCCACTTACAGATCTGCCCACCAGCCCTGTGGACCTGGTGATCAACTGCCTGGATTGTCCCGAGAATGCCTTCTTGCGGGATCAGCCCTGGTACAAAGCAGCTGTGGCCTGGGCCAACCAGAACCGGGCACCAGTACTCAGCATAGACCCTCCTGTGCATGAAGTCGAACAGGGCATCGATGCCAAGTGGTCACTGGCTCTGGGCCTACCTCTGCCTCTGGGGGAGCACGCAGGCCGCGTCTATTTGTGCGACATCGGCATTCCCCAGCAGGTATTCCAGGAGGTGGGCATCAGCTACCACTCGCCCTTTGGCTGCAAATTTGTCATCCCATTGCACCCTGCCTAGAAGGGCTCTGGGCAGGCTGGACCCTGCAGTCCCCTGCTGCTCCTGACAACGAACGCCTTAAGGATGTGAAGCTTCATGGATCTTGTTAAGTTTTTTCTCTTTTTGGTTTCTTTCTTTGAGAGAACAGCTCATATTTAAAACGGACTTGTCACCTGCCCTTAGCCAGGGAAGGCTTTCTCACTGGGTGTGCGGGGCGAGTGGCAGGCTCGGTGCACAGTGGCTCCAGGCATCGCTACACTCGGCCCCCTGCGTGATCAGGTGGGGCTTTGTTTACAGACATAGGCAGCTCACAGACTGTGTGTCAGGTTTACAGCCACTGGGCCTGGGCGAGCGCCTCGCGGGGTGGGGCAGCCCTGTTTGGGGCCTGAGCTGGCTCTGTCTCCCTTGCTTCCCTCACAACCCCAGCTAAGCGGCCCTTCCTCAGATCTTGTAGAACTGGCTGCGCTGCAGTTGTCCACTAGAGGGCACACTTGCAGTCTCCGTTCCGTTGAGGGCTTTGAGGCCTTCCCTCAGCCCTGCCACAGGTTGATTTGGGGGCTTTTGACCCTTTCTCTTGAGCTGATCCAAGTTTTATGCTGGGGTTTTTTTTTCAAGTTTTTTTCCACTCCATCACTCTGGGAGGCAGGGAAGGGGAATGGCATCAGAATGGTGTTACTGTACTGTATTGGGATTTTTTTTACTGTTTTTCTGTTGTCTTCAGCACAGGTAGTATAAGGTTATGTTACTGTAGAACCACAGTGCCCATCTTGCCAGCAGTGCCCCCCAACCCCATACTCTATAGCTGGGGGCTGAGCCTTTGCCTGGTCTGGGGCCAGACCCCTCAGGGTGCAGCTTTAATGTTCAGTATTGGGGAGGCCCCTGGGGGAGCCTGGTGCTGAGCCAGAAGAGGCTCCCTGGTGCTTCCGTCCTAAGCCACCACTCCCCACCCCTCCTTGCCTGCACACACACCCCCTACGCTCTTCTGCCCCCTCTGCCCTTCCCCTGAAATGGTCCCCGGCAGCTGTGATCCCAGAGCAGGACGCACGTCCCTCCCATGTGGGCTCTACCCCAGCTTTTACAGTCTGGGCCTTGAACCCTTTATGATTGTTGTCTCTAGATGAGTGGGCTCAGGGCCAGCACCCTGTCTCAAAGATGCCAAAATGAGGCTAGTTCTGGATGAGCCAGCCGGTGGGGCTCAGCCTTAGGAACACACTGCTGCTCAGATCCTAAGGCACTAAGCCCCCAGCTGTTCACAGGCCCAGGCCCTGAAGGCTGGTGGAACAGGAGCCATGCCCTGAAGTTCCTGAGAGGGGCCCTTGCAGAAGGCTTGTGCTTTAAAGCCTTTTTCAGGGCTTCAGGCTTCCTTCTGCTCTGTGCCCACCCACTCTGGTTAAAGGGGTGAGTGGAAGGGCTTGCCAAGGATCATGGACACAGGGTAGGCCCTGGTACCACGGGTTTCAGGCTACTTATCACTTTTCTTATAGGAGCATAGCCAGGAGCAGATGAGGCAGGGGAGAGAGGGCTGGTCCCTCCTTTCCTCTCATCTTCCCTCAGATGTTAGTTAAATTGTCTCCAGCAGTGGAAGGCCAGCGACTGTGAATCCCGTGCTGTGTATCCTTCCTGAGCCTCTGCTCACTCTCAGGACCAAGAAGCTCCCAAAATGGGGCCCTCTCTTTAGAGGCAGGGCCATAATCTGAGGAGCAGTGCTGGATTACAGGCATTTTAGTAAGCAACCATTAAACAGGTTCTGGCTGCCTGTTAATGCAGTGAGGTCTCCTAATTGGGTACAGTGAAAAACGAGCTAGAAGAACCCTGGCCCAGAAGACTGTGCTTGCTCCAGTAAGTCACAGTGACCCTGGGGTGTTGGCCTTGTGTTGAGGGGCCACTGGGAGTTGGTGCCCAAGCCTCTCCCTGTTCTCTCCCCAGGTGGCACTGGAGCCTCTTCCTGCCCTCAGCCTGGGCCTTCCCCAGTGGTGGTAAAGATAAGCATGATTCCTCTCTCTTCAGCTCTTTTCAGAGGCACCCTGCCCACAGTGCCCAGTCCCAGGGACCCCCCGTCAGGTGGCCAAGATGATCACTCATGCAGCTCTTGGGGAACCAAAAACCAGCACGAAAATAAAGCTGAATGACGGAGTCCTGTGCTCTGTGGTAAATTGCTCGGTATGCTGCAGTGAAGCACTGCATCCCCAGCCCTAGGAGCCTGCGTTGCTTCTCACACTTCACTTCATTAAAGTTATCGGGCACATAACAGCCTAAAGTCCCAGCCAAAGACAGGGCTGGAAGGATAGGTAAAACCAGTGGGCCATTTCCCTTACGTTCCTTGGGGCTGAGAGGTAAAGGGGCCTGCAGTCCCCTTTTAGGACTGTTCAGCAGACCTACCACTGCTCTTCTGGGCCCAGAGGGACACCCGAGCTTCTGGCTAGCCCTTCTGTGCCTGGCCCAGTTCACACTTAGCTCTCCACAAGCTGAACTGCTAAGAAAGACTTTATTAATAAGGTAGGGAAGGGAGAAGGCAAGGAGCCTGGAGATGGACACACTGGTACCAGGGGTTACAAACAGTAAGAAACACTTTATTATAACTTTACAACATATAAATAGCTTGGGTCAAATCTGTGCTTTCTGGCAGCTGGGCATCAAGTCTCCTCCCCTGTAGGCTCCTGCCTTCCTTCACATTGCACTGTTCATTGGGTGGCTCTGGCCCTGGGGCCGGTGGTAGAGGTTGGAGAAAAGGGGCCGGGCAGCCCAGTTCCGCTCTCCATCTCCCAGTGCGGTGGCCTGCGCCTGTCATCTGCTTGGGTTGCGGCTGGTGTGGAAAGACCGCTCCTCAGGGGTCAGACCAGCAAAGAAGGGATGCAGCAGGGCCTCCGCCAATGTGATGCGCTGGGCAGGGTCAAATTCTAACATCCGTCTCATCAGGTCAAACAGCTGCACGTGCTCCGGGGAGTCTTGGAGCATATAACTCTGCTCAGGGACACAAGGTGTCTCAGTGTGATGGCAGGGTCGTGGGAAGCCACAGCAGGTCCCCTTGCCTCTGGGAAGCCTTGCTGCGTGGCTGAGGAGGCAGGGATGCCTCCCTGGAGGACTACTTCTCCCCTCCTGGACAATGAGCAGCTCTTTTCTTTTTGTGCCTGTAATAATGTTTGCTCTGAACTTGTCAGGCTACTGGGTGTCTTGCTGGCTTGGTGCCTCTGCCCCCAAGTGCAAAGTTCTGACAGGTGGGTAGAAATCACCTCTGTGGAATTCACTTGTCCAAGCACCAAATGCAGTTGACAGAGGCTTCCTGGCCATGTCTAGGTCTTCCCTACCCCTCACCTCAGTCCTGCCTAGTTCTTCCCAAAATTGAGAGAAGAGGGGGCAGGAAGTAGCACGGTCTCTGACATCTGGCTCTTCTGGTGTTCCCCAATTACATTCACAGCCACCCTGTGGGGAAGGGGTAGAGCTAAGGGCCCCTCTGGGGCAGTTTGCAAGAAGCCCCACTGCCAGCACCCAGCAGCCTTAGGCACAGCCTCCCATAGGGCCGGAACCAGGAGGCAGCCTGTAGCTGCCTGGCCTGTCTCTCTGCTGTGTGTCTGCCCAGTGCCTGGGGTCTCCTTGGCATAAGTTGAGCTGGGGGAAGCCAGAAACTGACCTTAAGAGGTTTGCAGTTCTCCTTCACATACCGGCCATCAGAGCTGTTCTCATCCCAAACCAGGCCCCCTTTGTAAAAATATTTCTGCTTCCTGAAAACAAAGGACAAGAAGGGTCAAGTCCTAAATGGGAAAGACAGCGGCAGCCGGAGGAATGGCAGCAAAGCAAGGCAGGGGATCCTGGCCTGACCCAGTAGGAAGGTCTCGGCAACAGGTTTGCCAGGTCACTCCAAGGTGGGAAAGGCCCCTAGGCCAGCCCTGAGGGAGCAACCAGGGCTCCTTACCTGGTACGGTGGATCATGTGTGATGGGATGGGCCCTAGGATCTTCTCCATCATCACCAAATGCTCTCGGTTTTCGTGGGTCTGTGGAAGGTTAGGGACACAGCAAGTGGGGGTCAGTGCCAGCCTCCGCCCCCTCAGGGTCCCTCAGGGAATAAAGGACAAAAAAGATGGGCAAGTTCCCTTCTTGCCCCAGGAGATGCAAACCCACCAATGGAATAGCAGTCCCAGCCTTTCTGACCTGGTGGCAGCCTGGGACCAGGGATGAGGCCAGCCTGTTCTCTCAGGGTCACGGTCAGACTCCTTGACCCTTCAGGTGCACTGCATAACTACACACCTCTTTCTGGCTACGTTCCTCACTCTCTCCCCAGAAGGTGCCCTGCCCCAGCCCATCTCCATGCCCTCACGCATGCGGTGCCCCTTGCCTGGAATGCTCACTCCTCCCACCCCAGTCCTCCATCCTTGATGGCTGACCACAAGACTCCCTGAGTGTTCCAGCTACCCTGACCTCTTCCTTCCAGCATCTACAACCCTCAGGAGACAATCTCGCAACATGCTGACTGGTGGGCAGTGGTCCCACACTAGGCCTCTGCAGCCTGTCAGAGTAGCAGCCCTTAGGGTAGTGGGGTGATGTGGGAGAGGCCTTACCTGGAAGAGTGTGAAGCCCCGGTAGTACTCAAAGAGAATGCAGCCAATGCTCCAGACGTCGCAGGGCTGTGCCCAGCCCAGCTCTGAAAGCCAAGATGGGACAGGCTATGAGATCCTAGCCTAGAGGTCACAGCACAGCTACCACACTGCCTGGCGAGGCTCCTGCCCAAAACCCAGTAGAAGTCTCTTTCTTGGTAAGGCCAAGTCAACAGCCACAGTGACTCAGGACACTGGCCTCAGGTGGTGGACAGGCACCTCACTCCCTGTTTATACCCTCCCAACAACTGCCCGCTTTATCAGGGTTGGGAGCTACACAGTCACTCACCCAGGATCACCTCCGGCGGGCGATAGTGACGGGTGGCCACAATGGTCGTGTGATGCTCGTGGTCAAAGGTAGCACTGCCGAAGTCAGCCACTCGGATGCTGGTGTTCTTCACCGACTTCTCCTCACAGCTCTGAAGGGCAAGGAAGGTGAGCCAGGTCGAGTCTGTCCTGGTGGGTAACGCACCCTGGAACAGGGCCTCAATCTTTTCCCCCACCAATACCTTGTGCTCATTGTAGAGAGTTTCAAACTCAGAATTCACAAACAGGATGTTCTCTGGCTTCAAGTCTGTGTGGGTCAGTTGGTTCTCATGTAGAACTGGGGAAGCAGGAGGGAAGCAGACACTGAAAACCTGGGCTTCCTCTCTGGCGCACCTGCCAGCACTAGGCCAGCTCCCTCCTCCAAAGCCAGCCTGCCAGAGCCCCTCACAGCCCCTAACCTCAGCAGTGGGCCAAGGGAGCAGACCGAAGTGCCTCTGTACTGGCTTCCCTCTCTAGAGTTCTCTGTGCTTACGGTCTTGGAAGGTTCTGATTCTTGAGGGGGCAGGGGAGACTTTTTCCATTTATAAAACTTCCCTCCACCTCTCTGCAGGGGACCAGGCCTCCTCAACCTGTCTCTCACCAGAGCTGCAGCATCAGCCTTGGGGTGGTTCCCTCTCCCCAGTACCAGCTATGTAATTTGCAAGGCGCAGGGCAAAATGAAAATGCAGGTCTTCTTATTCAAAAGTTAAGAATCTCAAGATGGTAGCAGCAGAGTATTAAACCAAGCACAGGGCCCCCTGTGAAGCACAACAATGAAGCCAGTCCTGCCTCTCCTCATCCCCAGCCCCGAGCAGGGAGAGGTCTGCCTTCTTTCTCCAACTCCTGTCCCACCAATGGTGGTACCCTGCCACGCATCACTTTTCCCATCTGGCACTCAAGACCCTCACAACGATGTGGCCCATCTCTCCCAACATGGGCCCTCTCTTCACCAGAATGAGTTGCAGCACATGCCAGGCTCTGGGCCGTCGCTGAGTGCTCACCTGGCTTGGAACACTCTCCCCTGTCCCATCATCTATGCAGACCCTGTAGTCTAGCTCTAGGTCTATCCACCTCCTCTCCAACGAGCCTTCCCGACCTGTTCCAACCACTGCAAATCCTGCAGTGCTGAGCACAGGCACCACCAGATATGCTCTCAAAGGTTGGCAGACAGATGGGAAATGACGGTGAGACAGAGGGTGTCTATGTTGACAGGACCTGTGGGTGGGACCTGCCAGGTCAGTCTTTGACCTCTTCATCCTATGCAGGAGGGTAGGAACCGGGGTGGTACGGGGCTAATTCTAGAGCGGCTCTTTCCTTTTATTTTTCCCGAGTGCCTGGGGGCAGAGGCCAGCTCAGGAGGCCCCTGGAGGGGACTGCAGCCTCTCCATCCTCACAGATTCCTACCTGAAGGCCTTTCAGCCAAAGGGGCCCTGGTGTCTCTGGCCCAGCAGAATAGTTAACGATGTGCTACAGCGAATGATGGAGAGCAGGACCACCAGATGACTTTGCTGCAGATATGTGGCTGACCCATGCTCCATTTGAGGGCGGAAACTTACACCTAAGGGCGTGGCAGAGCTGGTAGGCCATGTGCCGGACATGTGGTAGAGGGTAAGGCTGGAAGTTATTCTCCTTTAGGAACTCAAAGGTGTTCTTGCCCAGGAGCTCAAAGGCGATGCACATGTGACCATGGAAGTTGAACCAGTCAGACATCAAGACGCACAGGCTGGAGGAGAAGGATGGATGGGGCTCAGGGTCTGCGCTGCGCGGGGCTGGCTGCCTCACCCCCTCTCCTCAGGTGACTCCAGTCCCCACTCCCTCCCAGGCTGCTGGGTCCCACGCAGGATGCAGATACACATAGACAAAGAAAATTATGGGCACAATCCCTGCATCTCAGAGAAAGAGGTGGGGTAACAGCAGTACACTCCACAGAACAAGCATTGCTTTTTTCAACTCCCTCAGCTGAGCTTCCTGAGATCCTGCAGGGCTCAGCACAGTGCTTGGAGGAGGGGAAATGCTCAGTGTCTGTGTGCCAAAGGTGGCTCTCCCTTGGATATCTCTGACTATATGAGAGCCCCAAACAGCTTTGGGTTTGTATCTTGTCTAATGCCCACCACAACCCAATGAAGCCCCCAATTCACAAACTCAGGGCGGGGAGGCCCGCCTCAGAACACAGAGCTGGTTGTGGTGGAGCCTAGATTGAAATCCAAAGGTTCCTTCCAGCAAGACTCACTCGCCAAACTCCCCTGGCTCTGGTTGTCAGCAGAAGGCATGGTGCCAACCAGGTGAAAGGGCACTGCTCAGCCCCAGTGGGTCCAGGCAGTTGGGGCCGGAGTGGACGCTGCCCCCTAGGAAGCTTCCCTCCCATTCCTTGCCGACACTCACAACTTGTTCTCTTTGTCCTTCTCCTTGATTTTTTTGAGAACATTGATTTCTAGCCGGGCGGCCTCCCGGTACTTGCCCACGTTGCGGATGATCTTCAGGGCAACCTGAGACTTCCCTCTGGACCAGGGAAGGAAGCAGAATTTCTCATGAGAAGCTGTGCAGCCCTTCCCCCACCCACCACCCCAACCCAGCAACTCCTGGCAAACACTACTCAGGTCTCTAGGAACAGGGCCTGCCCTGAAGACAGCAGATTCTTGATGCCCAGCCTACCCCTTATAACACTAGACCTCTACCCTTATAACAACAAGTTGCTGTTGGCATCCGTGCCAGTCTTAGGCTTTTATGATCTCAGCCACTGCCAGCTCCCGGGGGGGTGGGCAGAGGAGTAGAGCCCTATCCTGCTGACCAGCGCCAGCCCTAGAGCTCACTCAGTAACCCAACCTGTAGGCCAGTCCGTTGATCCTGGCCAGGCGGTCCCACTCGGAACCCTCTGCGGCACCTCCTGACCTTCCAGAGCACATCTACAACTCTGGGGTTCCAGCATGGAGTGAGGGCCTGGCAAGAGGGTAAGGGCCCCAGCAGCAGGCTCTTCCCCCTGGGAACCCCAGGGCCGATCCCTTTAGCACACCACCCTGGCCCCACCTGCCTGCCTACCAGCCACGGCATTTATCAGAGACCACTGACTGCCAGGAACCCTTGTTCAGTGTCCATGAGGATTTTAATAATTCCTGCTCCACACCTCCCACCCTTACCCCCAGCACCACCCCTGTAGGCCACCTGCAAAATCTCAGCAGAGAATATCTGCTGAGGGTAGCCTGCTAGGCCCAATGCTGTCAGGAAGGAACAGCCAGAGTCCAGATGCCCAGTGGGATACTAGAGTGATAAGTGTTGGCCCACAACGGTGTGGCCTTGAGGCCTCTGGGAAGCTGGCCTCGGTGCCTGAGGAAAGGTTTACAGGCCCCAGGGCAGAGGCATCTTCTAGAGAACACCCTGCTTTTCTCTCCCTATCCCATTTTCCCAGATTTTCAGGGCAGGAGAGGACCTCAGGAAAAACCACCACTCCAGCCTCCTAGAACAGGATCCCTCAAGGGCATTCCGACCCTCGACACAGGGAGCTTGTCACTTCCACACAGCTACTGCCAGGCTTGGACGGCCCTTCCTTTTGCTGAGCTGAATTCTGCCTCCTCACAACAAGCCCACTGGCCGACTCCCTCTGGACTCCCTAAAGGTCCCCCAAGCCCTGTGCCTACCCACTAGTGACTTCAAAGGCTCACTTTCCATCTAGCTGCTCAGAGTGACACAGCCCAGAGAGCCCCCATGTGGCACAGCTCTCAGATCTGCCACATCTCTCTCTGGTCACTGTATAGTCTACATGTCCCTATGCCCACTGGTCCCGGCCCTAACCTCTTGGGCCACACGGGGTCTGAGGGGTGTTTAAATGGGAACTGGGCGCCCAGGGAGGCTTCCTCAGTGATAATCACTACCTTAAATTGGGGCCACATGGCTGGCTGGGCTGCTGGGTCTAACTGTCCTTTCCGAGCAACCCTCTGAACGTGGGAGCACCGAGCACAGTGGTACCCGGCTCCTCCATTCAACAGCTGGGGGATACAGTCAGACCCCAAGTGTGTTTGTTCATCTCTAAAATAGTGCAAGTCACATACGGGCAGCACGTGGCTCAAATGAGACAAGGACACAAGCACTTTCTGGTCGAAGCACCAAACCAAAGAGAGGGCCATTAAGGCGGGAAGGCAGTGGGCTCCCAGGAGGTAGCCTCCCAGCCTAAGGTGGAGGAGACAAGGCTTCTGGTCTTGAGGAATGGCAAGGGGACAGAAATGTTTTTCACTGTTCAGTCTAGAAGGGAGCAAGGTACCCCCAGGAGCACCCCTACACACACGGATGCACCCCTGCTCTAGCTCGGCACACTCAAAGGGGCCCAACCCTAGCCACACTGGAGAAGGCAGCAGCCTGCCTGGTGAGAAAGCCCAGGGTCTTTTTCTCTCAGCGGGGGCCTGCACGGCCTCTCAGGCAGACCTTCAGAGGGTGAGGGCTCATGCTTGAGTCGGGCTCAGCAGTACTCTCAACCCCCTGCCAGGCCCAGATTCTAAGAGATCACAGGAAGCAGATCCAAACCACGGAGGAGCCAGGTCCTTGCCCTGTTCTGATATCCGCAACCACAGTCCTGGGGAAGTGGGGAAACTGGGGCAGCGCCATTCACTGACCAGCAGTTCTTGGGCAGAGATGCCACATGCCTATGGAATCCCAAGAATTTCTCCCTAGTTCAGGGGATCAGCACAACCCCAATATGCACAGGTCAGAACTCTGCTTTGGTGCTACCCTTTAAAAAGAAAGAGGTTAAGCTCTGTCACCACCTTCAAGAACCTCAGGCCAACTCTTCCCAGGAAGATGGCTCACCTGGCATGGTCCAAGCACTCCACCACCTTGCCAAAGGTGCCTTCACCCAGGTTCCCCACGATCTCATCTAGGAGAGAAAAGAAACAGGGCATGAGGATCTGGAGGACAGAGGATCGGCAGCTCCTGCAAGTTCACAGCATTCAAATTCTCAAAAACAAAAAAGGTTTCTCTCTCACTGCTACACTCTTAAAAACAGAAGTTGCTAGCGTCTGTGTCATTCAGGCAATTACTGGTGGCCCCGCTAAGGCGCCACGCGCACTAGAGGCCCCTCCAGGCAGGAGAGGTCTCGTCTAACAAGGGGGGTAGAAAGTAGAGAGGTAAAGTTTTACGAAAGGTGGCTGTACATCGCTCTTGGAGCCAATCGCCGATCCGGCACACCAGGTGGCCCTCCTTGTCATCTTCCACACTCCGGCTGCTGCGCTTACTGCTCTGTTGGCTTCTCTGCATGCACCGCCCCCCGAAACGCCATCCGACCAATCGCATGGTAGGCGGTTCCGATTGACAGATTGAGGTGTCAGTCAAAGGCAGAGGTGGAGACGGTGAGGAGCCGGTGGGTTGGTTGATTGGATTTTCCAGATCCCAGCATTTCATAAGGCACACAGCATATATAACGATAGGGATATTGCAAGGGACACGTCAAGACACAAACTGACTTCAAAAACAGAAAAGTAAAAACAGCTACAGGTATGTAAAGAAAACTCGGACATTATCTAAGAGAAGGGTGCTGCAAATGCTCAGAAAGACAACCAGCCTCTGCTGCTGAGGGGCTGCCGTGTAGGGAGTCACAGGCCTGACTCCCTCCTCCACTGAGTCTCCCCCTCCCGGGCCCTCCCATGATGGCTTCGGCCAGGGTGAAGACGCAGTGAGAACGGCGCAAGAAGATGGCTGGCCCAGCCTGGGTCCGATCACCCAGAATGGTCAGAGGCCACTCTGGCTGGCTTCAGCTGCAGAATGCCCAGCCTGCCCTTGCCTGCCTCTGTTCGCCCACGCAGTCCTGCACATGCCCGACAGCTGCCACCTGTCCCTAGACGGCATCCGTGGCCAGACTTAATTAACATCACCAGCAGAAACGGCCTTCCGTCAGCAGCCCTTGTGCCACCAGCCTCGAGCAGGGAAGGAGCCCTGGATCCTCTGGGCCAGTCGACTCTCCAAGGCCTACCACCACGATGGCCCACACAGGCCCCAAGCCAGCTCCTGCCCTGGCCTTGGCACCTATGCTACTCACAGGCCAGGCCCGGCCCATCCTGAGCCTCATGACGACAGAGGGCACCAAAAAGAGAAGAAGCAGAGCCACAGACCTGCACTACCATCCTGTGGCAGTGTGCAGAGAGGCCACCGGGCCATGCCGGGTGCCCAGTCAACCTCAACCCGTGGCCACTCAAAGAACCACAGGAAAGCTCGGCAGAGAAGACGCCTGGCTCCCCTCCACTGCTGCACCACTACTCCTCAGGGGCCTCACGGCCGGCAGCGAGTGAGGGAAGGAAGAGAGCTGGGGAAGAGAAGAGAAGACAGCATATACCCTCAGAGATACACAACTGGCCTTCCTTCCCAGAGGCCTGAGCGCAGTGTGGTTTCCTGGTCTCAGCAGAGACCCTTCTATACAACCCTTCACATTAAGGATGTTTCCAGGCCCTGCTCTGGGCATGTGGCCTGCAGCTGGACAAGGCCTGGAGCTGCGGGCCTTTCTGCCATTTCTTCACATGCCCCACCACACAGGCAGCTCGTCCCCCTTGCCTTGACTGCCCCTCACGTGAAGAGGCTAGGCTGCAGAGGACCTGACTGGAGGTTAGAGGGAAGGTCCCAGTTCAAGCTAATTGACGGGCCCTCCCCTACCCGTGGGCACTCCAGCCTCCGGGCCTTTGTTGAGGGGTGTGGAGAAGAGACTGCAGAGGTGGATGCAGTCCATACCAGTCGGAGCACTCAGCTGTGTGTGTAGGGCAATCTCTGGGTGGGGAGGACCAGGCCATACAGCTCCAGACCACGTACCAGCAACCCTATTAAGGATTCTGAAGAAGTGTCTCTGGCTACTTGCGCATGTGGCCTGTGCCTGGAGTGGTGTGGAGACACAGATAGGCTGGGGACCAGCCAGCGCCGGAACCAGAGCCCCTAAGTTGCCACTGCCCATGGGCCAGAAGATAGAGGAGCCGGGCCCCCTGCCCAGCCCTGCACCTGGACCAGACGACACATACACACACACACACACGCACGCACACCAAATGCACGTGCGCAGGGCTGGCAGTACTCACCCAGACCAGCCAGCCTGAGAGAAGGCTAGACAGAGACGAGGCCTTTAAGCCCCAGCCAGCACACTCTGGCCACCACTCACCGAGGAGGCGCTGCTACAAGACCTGGTGCGGCGTTTGTGGCAGTGGTGGGCATGCTTGCGGGTCCGGTACGGCTCCCTTTCCCGTGACCGCCGTCGATGATGGCAACGTGAAGATCCATAGTAGTCCTCTCCAAAGGATGGGCTCCGCTCTTCACACCGGTATGTGTCGCTGTCATGGTGCTCCCGGTATCTCCTCTGGTAGGGCAGGCGGTCATGGCTGCCAAGACGGGGATAGGGACACTGGTCAGAGCCTCCTCCCACCAACCGGGCTCCTGCTACTAGTCAAGACTCATGTGGTGGGGCCCCTGCAAAGCGCTCACAAGGGTAGCCTGTGGGAGCAGAGGCATCCAGACTAGGGGAAGTGGGGGAGGGGGAGCACGTGTGCGTGAAATCCAACATCCAGAACCCCGGTTCCTGACAGCACCCCTCCAGCGCCACAGGAGGCAGAGCACTGGGAAAGGTGAGCATGGTGGAGGACCTCTGAGGGTCCCCCATCCCAGAGCTCTCTGTGGCCTGCAGAGACTGTTCTTTTGGTCTGGGGACTGAGTTAAGACCAGGGACCAACTTCTGGAAAGGGCTGAGGTTATGTTCCCAATCCACAATGAGGAAGGCTCAGAGGTTAGCAGGGGAGATGCTGGCCTAGAAAACGGGGTAATGTGTCAGGAGAAGGAAGACTCAAGGATAGAGAAAGAAGGGTTGGCACGGATGGTGGTGAACTGAGGCCAGGGAATGCAGGTGAGATCAGGGGAAGAGCCTGAAGAGGACAGGGCAGTGATCAATGTGCAGCCGGGCAGAGGCGGCAGTCACCTGAAGAGGCCCAGGGCTGCCACAAGCCTCCAGGCTGTCTCCCTAGCCCGGAAGTGGGAAGGAATCCTTTCTTCCAACCTAGTTCCCTCTTACCTTCTAGACCGAGATCTCCGGGGCGGAGGCTCCCTTCGAGAGGGGTATCGCAGTCTCCCTTCATGCTCCCGACTGTAAGACCTCCTCCTCTTCCATCGGTAGCTCAGGTACGGGTCTGGCTCAGGGGAGCGGTATCGCTTACAGTGATGCATCTAGGCCATGAGAAATAGAAAGCCCTGCTAAACACGCAGCCAGCCACAGGGCTGCCCAGGCAGCCTAGGTGCTCCTGAAGAAGAGGCCCATTGTTCTGTCTGGGGGCAGCCCCTCCCAGGGGTTCATGAAATGAAGAACTCAGGTCACACTGGTCAAACAGCAGACAATGGGTAACACCCTTCTCCACCAGAGAACAAAGAAGCAGCTGCCTCCCCAGCACAGCATCATTGGCCTGGTGGGCTGAGCACTCAGGGAACCTGGAGAGCCAGGACAGGTGCCGAGGCAGAATGCAGGGAGGGGCTGGTGAGCACCATCACAGGAGACCAGGGCCAAGTAGAAAGGGCGCCTCCTGTGCTCAATTCCCTCCTGACTGTCTGTAGAGTCCTATGAAGTGCCTGCTCCATCGAGCCAGAGGCCAGAGTCAAAAGGCTGCTGGCAGGGAGCCAATACACAGGAGCAAGGGGTGAAGGCCCTCGAGTTTGAGAAGCCAAGTTGCCTGGCTGAGGCCCTGAATTGTACCCTGCTCAAGGACCACAAATCAGTGTGAAGAGCCACAAGCAGAATCAAGAAGACCAGCCCTTGGACAAAGAGGGTCCCACAAACATTCCCTAGCCTACCTGAGGGTCTGGCCAAGCAGACATGGGGGTCTCTGCAGCCCTTGTTGGTCTACATTCAGTCCTAGCATCTGTAAAGATGCCAGGGTCTTCAGAGCAACCAAGTCACTTGCCCGAGGCCTATTTAGCACCCGCAGACCACCTGTCACTGGTGCCATGCCAGGCAGTACCTCACCTCCAACAGTACCATTACTGTGCCCTCTTCTAGAGTCCCTGCTCCAGTATCCTCTTCTGTGCCCATCTCAAAAGAAGTCAGAAGGCTGGCTGTCTGGCAGGCTCTGGGCTCGGGGAGGCAGGCCAAAAGGGCCCCACCTCACTATTCCTGGTTCAGTCGGGACTTACACCCACCACAGAAAATTGCCAGATTGGATCAGCCATCAGCTGAGAAAGATGGCTATGTGAGGCCAGCTCCCTGTTCCACCCACACCCCAAACCCTGACACTGCCTCCACAGGAGGGCTGGGCCAGAGACCGTAGCCAGCCTTCCTCCCAACCCTTCACTTGGCCATAGCCAACCAATGGTGGTCAGTCCTGGGCTTGCCTGATCAAGCACATTTTGGACAAATCCACTGAGACTGTCCCATCTTATGAGAAAGGTCTGTCTGGAGGAGAACAGAATGGAATGGCTCTCCGTAAACGAGCAGGTCAGGGAGGCATATCTGACAAAACCCCTGAGAGCTTCTCTGCAATCCTGAGAAAGTCACTGCCCTCAGTCTCCCCGCGAGCAGCTGTCTTCTGCCGTCTACCTGGAAGCCCAGGCCACAGCAACCCTTGGAGATAAATACTTTGTAACAGCTCAAGAACTGTTCTGTTCTGACTAATATTTCACTGTTTCCCTGCAATTATGGCTGGGTCAGGTGCCCAAGCGATGGAATGAAGGCACTGTCTCACATCTCAATAAGTGACAAGGAAGATGCTCCAATGGCCAGGACAAAGGCCCTGCCCATCCTCACTGGGCAAAGCACCAGACCTGGAAGACATGGTCTAGTCTACAACAGGCCAAAGACTCTCTCCTGGGACCTAGAAGATTCTTATGTATGCTCATGTTAGTGGAAAAGAGCACAGCTTCAGATGTCAATCTGAATCCTGGCACTGCCACCTCTAGCTTGTGCCTTTAGGCAAGTTATTAAACAAGTCTAACCTTCAGCTTCCTCTTGCAACAAGGGGATAGTAATCTCTTACAGGGTTCTGTGCAGATTAAATTATATCACTCCTTTAAGTAACATGCGTAGTACATGCCTTTAGGTCAAAGGCCTAGCACAGGTCTGGGCCCACAAGAGGTACTGAAGGCAGCTTTTCATTACCAACATTAAAAAGGTTCCAGGTAACACCTCTGGGTCTGTGTTAAATGCCCTAAGGGCATTAAGGACATTTTTAAGTCCCTTCCAAGGGACCAGAGGGGAGAGAGATCGGGTAGAAAACCTTGAACAAAATCCCAGTGCTGCCTTACTGGCCTCGTGACCTTATACACTGGGCATTGGTTACCATACCTGGAAAATGGAGATAACACGACCTCCCAGCCAACTTGGCAAAGGAGATGACAAGTATGAAAGCTATGTAAGACATCACACACAAGGCAATCATAGAGGATATAACTTCTCCTTTAACACATTCTAGGCAAGTGAAATATTAGGAATACCAGATGCTCCTCATTATCTTCCCAGCTAGGGCTCTAGGGCCCATTTCTCATCAATTATCTCTGATTCTCTGAGACCTCAGCAAACAGGTTGTTAAGCTATGCTCTGGAAGGCTCTGCCTCTGCACAATGAAGAAAAAGGTAAGGTGAAGGAAACCAGGCGGAGGATGCCAGCTTTTCTCTGAGCACAGGCCTAGTTGTCTTCTCATTTGCTGGTCCTGGCCAGAGAACTGGGCTGACAAGAAGAGCAGCCAGCCAGGTCAGTGGCTGCCCTCCCGGATTCCAGCCACCCCAGCGCCCCATGGTTATTTTTGGCTGACGCTGCCCCACCGCTGCAACCTCAAACCTGCCACCTTGCAAGCCGCCACCACCGGGTGAAACGCTCCTCCTTTTCAAGGGCATGGAGGAGGGAAGCTGGAAGGCCGCCAACTCCGCCTCGACGGAGCCCTGGCTCAGGCGATTCCCACCCCAGCTCCACACGAGGACACCCGCACCCGGAACTAAAGCACAGAGATTCCCGGACCGAGGAGCAGCCCAGGCATTTGTACTGTCAGCTTGGCCGGGCCCCTCCTCCGGGCTGGAGCGGATCCAGCATCACAACAAAACACGCAGGGGGCCTGAGACCCTCGCTCGCGTCCCCTCCTGACGCCTCGGTTCCCACAGATCTCAGAGCCCCGTCCCCCGTAACCGCCGCCAGTGGAGGCGAGGGGAGACCTGGGGGAGGGGGAGGGGGGAGGGGAGGAGAAGGCCAGCTTGGGCCAGAATCAAACTCCAACCCGCGCGGGGAAGAGGAGTGTGCGAACTAAGCCTCGAGCCGGGGGTAGGGGAGTGGTCTGAAAGCCCCTCCAGGCTATCCCAGGTAGGACCCCGACCCCATTCCGCGGGCAGGTGCAGGGCCCAAACAGGATCCCTGCTGGGGCCTCAGAGACCTCTTAGGCTCGGACTCCGACACGCGGGATCGAGAGGTCGGGATCTGCGGTGACCGCCCTCTGGGGGAGAAACGACGGGTCAGGGGTGAGAGGTCGGGTCCGCGGCCTGAGATAGACCGAGAAGAAAACGAAAGGGAGTAGCCCGAGACCGAACCGGGAGCCCTGGGATCCACACGCAGCGCGCCCACGCCTCCGGCTCACCGCCCGCCACCGCTCCCGTCGCGGGCCCGGACCCCATACTCACCGTCTCCCAGGCTCCGGCTGCAGCTAGGCCCCACTCCCCGCTCCGAGCGCCTCTTCCGCTTCCGGCTCCGGCCTCCGCCCGTGGCAGCCCCGCCCCTCGCGTGACGCAGCCGTCGCCCGCCCGGGCTCGACCCGGCTCGGCGGCCTGGCCGCTCTAGCCCTCGACTCGAAGGCTATGGAGGACCCGCCTTCTCAGGCCAGGTCGGTGAGGCAGCTGCGGAGCCTGGTTCCTGGAGGGCCGAGAGGAAGTCCCCGGCCGCGGCCCGCCTCCCGCCGTGTTGCGTCGCACGTAGGCCCCAAAGACGCGACGGGGGCGTCCCCGGCCCACGGCGCCGGAAGCCAAAAGGTGGAGCCCCAACCCCGCCTGTGCCCGCCTGTCCCTTCCTGCGTGCGGGGAGGAGGGCATTGTTCCCCTGTCGCCCCAGTGAAAACCAGGCGGGCCTTGAGCGCCCGCCTGGCTCCGGGGCCCAGGAGGGCGCTAAAGATCACGGAAGGCTCGGGAAGGCTGTCCCGGCTCCCAGTTATGTGGAAGAAGCAAATGAGACCTTATTCTCTTTGTGTGGAGGTTTTTTTAAGCCGTGGCGGCAAGCCGTAGGTGCACAACAGTTTCTGAGAAGATACCGGAGAGTCACGTAGGCGGGGCCTCTGGAGGGATGGGGTCTGGAAGAAAGGGGGGGGGGTGTCTCCTTTTCCTTGAGCATCCTTGGAGGACGGCACTAAGCGGACCAGCATTGTTTCTCAGTTTATAAACCCCTGCCAAACAAAAGCCCTGAGCCCCGCCGCTGGCCGACCCGGCTGACATTTCTCCCCGGAGTCACTGGGCGACCCCTTTGCCCGGGCCGCGAGCGTGGGCTCACCAAAGCCCCGCCCACCTACTTGTCCCGCGCATGGTCAGAGCGGAATAACGAGGCCCTGTTTCCAGATGAGAAAACCGAGGTTGGGTCCTTTGGAAGACCTCACTGTTTGTGAGGGCCCCACACTCCCCGCCCCCGGGCTCTAGTTGGCGTCGCTCAATAAAGAGGGCGGGAGCGTCCTCTAACTGCCCCCGCGCCACGCCAGGGACAGAGCATGCCTCCAGGCCCCACCGCTCCCCGGGACAGCACCGCAGGGCCTGGCCGCCAACCTTCCCTCTCCCCGGCCCCGCCCCCGGCCCCTCCCCAATGAGGCTGGGCACGCCCCTGGCGCGAGTCGTCACCTCGCAGCCACTCAGGCGCTGTCGGAGCGGAGCCGCCCCCTCAGGAGTTAGGGAGGGCTGTCCAGTCTCTAGCCTCTGGCTCCCCCTTAAACTGGGTTCTGACGGCGTGGCTTGAGCGGGTGCTTGGTACCCCCAAAATCTCCGTTAGTTCCACCATCCCTACCGGAAGTAAACAACAGAAGTTAAGTAAAAACGGGATGCTTGCTACACTGCTGCAGCCTCAAAACCGGCTCCTGGTCCCCCTCCAACCAAATGCACCCATTCTCCCCCAGTATAGAAAATTCAGCAGCTGCTTCTAGTGTGCAGTTGATGACCAAGAGCCCGGCTGTCTGCGCCCCTAGATCCCGCCCCTTTAGGCTCCTGCCTCAGGGGTCGGAGCTTCTGAGTTGCCATTCTTTCCTGGGCCCCAAAGCGTGGCCTATGGCCCGCAGCCATACCAGCCGGGTTTCATCTAAGGGTTTCACCCACTCAGACAAGGCGGGAGGACTCTGGTGTCTCCTCCTCCCACCTCTTGGTGTTGCCCGCAGTTTCCATGGCTCCTGGAAGCTGCGATTGCGTCAGCAGCTGAGGGTGGAGGAGCTCAGAGAGGCTCCTGTCCCTAGCCCTGACCTGGGCGCCAGGCTCTGAGGGGGTAAGTCGGGCCCTCTTCCCGCTAGCCCTCCCACCATCGAGAACACAG
Source organism: Balaenoptera ricei (assembly GCF_028023285.1). Classification (NCBI taxonomy): domain Eukaryota; kingdom Metazoa; phylum Chordata; class Mammalia; order Artiodactyla; family Balaenopteridae; genus Balaenoptera; species Balaenoptera ricei. Next base: position 62,550,647 of record NC_082640.1, read on the forward strand.
GAGTCCCCGCCTCCCAGTAAAGAAGCAGAGCTTTCTTTTTCAGAAGTAGGATAGGCGCCATCTCCCAGCTCCCCCTCTAAAATCTTCAGTCCAGCAGCTGTCCTGCCTGAAATTCTGCCTTAGAGCCTCATTCTTTTGTCTCTTTGTTCCTAAAAGAACTCACACCTAGAAGAAAGAGAGGCACTTGGGAAAAGTGAAGTATGGGTAACTCCCCCACCCCCAGTTCACCCCACCCCACCCCCCTCATTCCTCCAGTGCTGGATGGCTGAGACCTTGGCAACTGGTGGCTGGGGAGGTCAGGGGCCTGGACCACCTTCAGAGAAGGTTTGCTCGACATCCTCCGCCCCTCAGGTCCACGCTCTTTCTCTGGGCCTCAACCCATGTGCCCGCCAAGTCTTTTCTGTGCTGGTTGAGGACACCAAGGAGATGCCTCTGCCCTGTGCCTTGCCACCAGCCACCTGAGCCCCACAGCAACTATGGCCCCCTTGATCTCCCTTTGGCCCCCCTGTGCTCTTGGCTCAGCTCACCTCTCCCCCCAGGCCCCACCTTCTCTGATCCCCTCCTTGTCCTCCTGCCCTTGCTCTCTTCTATCTGCCACATCCATCTTTGCCCTTTCCGGGGCAGTTAATTCACCTTCAGGCCTTAGCCCAAGGGTCACCCTGGAAAGCCTTTCTGGGAGCCCCAAGGAAAGGTCAGACTCCCTTCTCTCTGCTGCCACGGCACTTGGTGGCTGTGCTTCCCTCTGCACTGGCTCCACAAGCTCAACAGCCTGACCTGTACCACTCCCCACTCCGGTAGACCATGAGCACCCCCCGCAAACCAAGCCAGACAAGCTCAGGGTCTCAGTAAGGGCTAGGGGCTGCCCATAGCGAGCCCCTGCCTCTAAGTGGGAAAGACAGAGAACCCAGCCAGTGTGAAGTTGTGGGTGCTATGCAGGGTGTGGAAGGAGCGGGGCAGGGACTGGTCCTCATGGTCCATTTTGGAGAGGCCTTGTGTGTTGGTGAAATGGAGGGAGACAGCACAGGAGGGAGCTACAGTAACCTGAGCCTGGAGTCAGGGGAGAGGAGAGAGTCAAGGTGTCTAGAAGGGAGAGGGCCTGGTGGGTGGTGCTACAATCCTGAGCGGGGACGGGTCTGGGAATGTGAGGAAAAGGCAGGTCAGTTACGGGTCAGGGCCCCTGCCTTACAGCTGAAGCTCTGAAAGCCAGAGAGGTACTGGAGCAGTGACTTGATTTGAGGGCTTCTGACCCCCTACGTCAGAGCTAAAATACAGTGTCTCCCCAGATGTTCCCCAGCCCCGGCCATTTCTAGGCTCCCACACTGGGAAAGAGAGCAGCAGGATGGGGGAATGTGGGCCCAGTTTGCAGTGGACTGACTACCTGCGTGACTCGGGGCAACTTATTTCCCCTCTGAGCTTCAGTCCCCCCACCCCAAACCCGGGAGGATCAAATGAACCCGTGTTTGTTCAGCAAGTAGCTGGGCCATAGCACCCACAGATCATGGAATCTGTTGGAAATGAGAACTGTTTATCGAGGTTGAGGCTGGTGTTTATTTGAAATCTGAATCAACAGGGAGAATCCTGGGCGAAAGTTTGGGGTTGAAGGGTTTAAGTGCCCACTCAGCCCCAGGGCCTGTTTCTGCAACTGAGGCAAGGCCTCAGAGGCTGGTGCTCTGGGAGGGCAGGCGTGCCCCAGCTCCAGGGTCTCCCCTCTATCCTGCTGTCAGGACCCACTGAGTCAGAGCCCCACGGACCTGATGCCTGGTGCTGCCTGCTGTTTCCGGCACTCCCATCACCCCTGGCTACTGGACTGGGCTCACTCACTGAGCCCCACTGAAGGATGCAGGTGAGTGTGGGGAGGCTGGGCACGGCAGTCCCTGGGGCCTGGGCCGAAGCCTGACTGCTCTTTCCCTGGCAGGTGCTCTGACAGGGCCTCTGAGGGAGACTGGGAGCGGTCAGAGAAGAACCTGTGGGTGTGGCTGGCAGAGAGCAGGTGGCAGCGGGCTGAGCTGGCTGGTCGCTTGCGGGCAGCACTGGAGGCCCTGTCTGAGCAAGCACAGCTGCTGCAGAAGCGGGAACGTGATCTGGGACTCAGCAGGATCCAGTGTGAGTTGCTGGCTCCGAAGCAGAAAGTGAGGCTCTGGTCCTCTCCTCGTGGTCTTCCTTGCTTGTCCACAGCCCCAGGGAGGTCCCCCGAGCTAGCAAGTTCCCCTTACTAGACTGAAAACCCCAGAATGCTCAGGGCTGATGCCCATATCTGGTGTCATATTCTCAGGAAGAAGGCTTGTCAGGGCCTGGGGCATCCAAAGGAGACAGAGGGAAATTGAGTCCCCAAGAGGGCTACCATGTTGAAAGTGTCATCTCTGTGAATGGCACCCCCTGGAGGTGTGCAGTGCATTGCCTGGTGTGGCTGGGAGCAGTGGATAGAGGCAAAGGAAGGACCAGGGAACCTCTGCCCTTCCCTTCCCAGGTAGAATAAGAGGGAAGGAGGTGGCTGGTTTTAGCTCAGTGGACAGAAGAGTTTCCTCCGAAGCCCAGTCACCCCTGGTGAAGCTTCAGTCCCCAGGGAGGGAGAGAGGGTTATGCACACTGAGGCTTCTAGGGGAGGTACCCAGCATCCCTGCCCCATGTGAGAGTATGGACAGTGCTACCCTGTGATGGCCTAGATACCTAAGCCTTTATGTGACCTGGTGGTCTCAGCGCACAGCTGACCCTCCTAGAGCCACTGCTCCCTACCGGCCAGGGAGGACCCTGCGAACCCAGTTGACATGCCTGCTCACTCTCCAGCATTCCACAACAGCAGCCCCTGTACTCTTTTTTGTTGTTGTTGTTTTAAAATTTATTTATTTATTTATTTTTGGCTGTGTTGGGTCTTCGTTGCTGCACGCGGGGTTTCTCTAGTTGTGGCGAGCGGGGGCTACTCTTCGTTGCGGTGCGCCGGCTTCTCACTGCGGTGGCTTCTCTTGCTGTGGAGCACGGGCTCTAGCCACACGGGCTTCCGTAGTTGTGGCGCACGGGCTTAGTTACTCCACGGCATGTGGGATCTTCCCGGACCAGGGCTCAAACCTGTGTCCCCTGCATTGGCAGGAGGATTCTTAACCACTGCGCCACCAGGGAAGCCCCAGCCCCTGTACTCTTGCTGGAGCTCCAAAGCCATCAGGAGCTGGGCTGGAGAAGGTGATGTGTCTTGTGTCCAGCTGGAGGTGGAGGGTTTCACATCTGGAGCCAGTGGTGATAACAGCTGTGCAGCTCCTCAGAGCTGCAGGGCACAGTCCCTTGTGTACAAGCCAGGGCACAGGTCCATGCTGGGCCCCCAGCTGGGCTTATCACAGCTGGTGGAGCAGGCAGGGCCTTGTGGAGTGAGCCTGCTTTATCAGGGGCTGCAGATGCTACCCTGCCGGGGGTGGGGAATGTGTGTCGTGAGACTGGGCCAGCCCTCTCCAGGGACTTGTGCTGCCTTCAGCCCTCCCCCCAGCAGGTGGAATGCTCTGTGGCCTGCCTGGAGCAGGAGAGGCTGTGGGGATCTCAGAGACAGAAGGAGTGGAGGAGGCCAGACCAGGACGCAGAAGACAAGTGAGGGTGCTCAGAGATGGGGGAGGGGCAGAGTGGCAGAGGACGGGCAGACAGTCCCTTCTGCCCCCATGATCCTGCTACTTACTGCAGACAGAAGTGGAAAAGGCCCAGCAGTGTTTGGACCAGATGGGCCGACAGTCCCTTGGCCCAGGGCTCAGCCTGGGGCCCCCTGAGGTAGGGATGACCAGAGCCCCCCCCTCCAAGTGGGTGCATGGCAGGGCCCTGAACACTGGCCCTCCCACACATTCGGCCCTCCCTATACTTCATTCCCAGGTCTTCATTCTTGGAGCAGTAGCTGGGGAAGTAGGCCAGTGCAGGGGCTTCTGTTTCGCCCAAGAGGGACGCCCCTCTCCCAAACATTTGGGAAGACCCTGCGATCATCCAGCTGACTCCTCTCACGGTTCAGATGGGAAAACAGTCCGGATGGTAGGGAAAAGCTTGTTCAGGGTCATAACAGTGTGGTCTGAAGATTGGGAGGAGCCCCCTAGACTGAATGTACCTGCAGGAGATGCTGGTGCCAGGCCTGCAAGGCCAGGAGCAGAGTTGGGATGGCAACAGGGCACAGGTACTTCAGGACCCAGATGGGTTCTCGGTGGGGGTAGCTGAGACCCCTGCACAGGCTCAGGATACAGCCTTCCTGCAGGAACGGCTGCTGATGCTCACCCAGGTGGGTCAAGACAGGGAACTTGTCAGCCCTGCAGGGAACCCAGGGTACCACATGAGCCAGGCTATGCCCACCTGTGCCAGGGAGCAGAGAAGCAGGGGAACCTGGGCCCTGTGCTTGGGGGATTCTGAGGTTGAGTGGCCCTAAGGACACCATGGAGAAGAGAACGACCAGGAGGGACAGCTTGGAGCAGGGCCCCCACACAGCCCAACTCCAGAGAGCACAGTTCACACCCTTGTCCACCAAAACAGCACCCTCTGCTGGTGGGCAGCCAGGGACTGTCCAGCCTTAAATCATTTGGTCCAGAGTTGAAGCCTGGAGTTCTGAGAAGCCTCTGTGGGCCGGGGTGGTCAGAGAAGGGCTCCTGGAAGGGTTGACTCTCAGAGGATGCGGAGGTCAGGAACTCGGGAGGAGGGAGCTGCGTGGGTAAAGACCCACGGGCTAGCTCAAGCAGACAGATCCCAGCCAGGGGAGGCTGAGCCATGACTCAGGATGGAGCGGGGTCTTCACAGGTAAACAAGAGACTCCGAAGAGCTGGGCCAGAGCCACCAGCAGCCAGGGGCTTGCTTGGAGCAGCTGCAGCAGCTGCAAGGAGAAAAGACGGTGTTGGAGTGCCACGTGCAGGCCCTGGAGGCAGAGCGTGTCTGGCTGCTTGGGGAGAAGTCGGTGCTGCTAGCAGCGCTGAGGGCAGCCCTGGGCCAGGAGGCCTGGTAAATGGCTGCTCGGGCCCACCCCTCAGTGCTCAAGCTGGGCTGGGGTGGGCGGTCCCGTTCTCACACTGGGTGAGATGGCCTGTGGGCAGGAGGTGGGCCAGCCTCTGTCACAGCCGGTAAAGGAAAGGAGCCCAGAACCCCAATCCCTAAATCATGTGGCCAAGGCCAGACTCCCTTCCCCAGGTATCAACACTCCTGGTTGTCACATTCTGGCTCATTTATGGGAGCATGTGGGAAATATGTCAGCTTCAACAAGTCCTGTCTCCCCTACACATGGCTGAGCCCTTCCTGCTGGCCCAGGGCCAGGCTCAGGGGAGGTGAGATAACCTTAGCTGCTGAGCTCAAGGCAGGATGATTGGGAGTGGAAGTGCTCAGGACAGAGGGTTTTGTGTGTACAGGGAGCCGTGAAGGAGCAGTCTCTGTCCCAGTCCCCATCCCTGCCATCAGGACATAGTGAGGACACCCATGCAACTTGGAAAGGAATCATTGAAAATGTATGAAAACAAGGTGTGGGTGATCTGAGGTCCATGCTGTGCCCAGACCACCCCATTTCTACTAGCACATTCAAGGTCCACGAGGTACCAGTGCCCCTCGGGAAAGAGCAGGAGAAAGAATCACATCCCAGGCTTCATGAGAAGGTGGCTGAGCACTGGAAGGCATGCTGGCACCAGGTAGCAGTTGCTCTGAAATTCAGAGGAAGAACTACAGAGACTTCAGAAGCAGAATGAGGCCTGACCTCCCCAGGTTGGTGCATTCTGTCCACCCCTTTCCTCTCCCTCCCCGTTCTCTTCCCCACCGCCCTGTCCTTCCTCCTGCATGCCAATGAATCTCTTCCCCCTTCTTAGGATGTCCCGGCTTTGTCCTCCATTTCTTTCCCTTCTGCCTCTTCCTCATCATGCTCCGTCATTCTCCATTCATTCATTCAGCATGCATTTACAAACCACCCACTACGTGTCTGGCCCTCTTCTGTACACAGTAGAACCAAAGTAGGAGCAGACCACTCCCTGTCCCCAAATGCTTCTGGTATTGGGGGTGGGGAGAATCAAGCAGGCAATTATAATTTAATGTGCCTAATGAGGGGAGAGGCACTATAAAAGCTATGGGCAGGGCGGCAGATAGCAAAGTCCTCCCCCAAGAGGGGGCTGCTGAGCCTTGAAATCTTCGCTGAGGGATGAACAGGCATCTTCAAGGAACAAAAGAAAAAAGGGCATTTCAACAAGAGGGAAGAGCTCATGCAAAGGCCCAGAGAGGAGAGGCATGGAGGCGGGGGGGTTGTGAATAGTCCCTGACCCAAATGAGAAGTGGAGGAGGTGAGGAGTTGCTGTGAAGTGTGGGGGCCACAGCAAGGGCTCGGGGGTCCCAGGCCCTGTCCACCCGACTTTACCTCTAGCTCCTCCTGGAGGAGGCCTCCTGCTGGCCAGGACCCTCCCTTAGTCTCCTGGCCAAATGCCTGTGTGCACGGGCAGACAGACAGTTGGACACACACACACACCAAGATATACATCAGACACTCACCCAGAGACACGTGCGCTTGCTCCCAGATGTGCCCACACAGAGACACAGAGAAATAGATACAGACACCGAGGAGATGGCTCAGAGCCACAGGGATGGAGAGTTGTAAGGACCTGGATGGGATCCACGCTGTGCAGCAGGACCCCAACCAGAGGTGATCTGTTGCTATGGCTGGAAGCAGAGGGAGAGGGGTCTCAGCAGCAGTGCTTAGCTGGCCCGGGCCTCATAGAAGGTGGAGTTGGTCTAAACTGGTGAACCTGAAACTGGGGTCCAGAGCTGGGCTCTGAGAGGGCTGTTAGTTCCTCAAGGAAGCAAATTTGCAGTAACAGTCTGCAACTGCACATTTGTACAGAAAAAAATCTCGGTTTTTGTCTGTTTCTCAACCCAGACTCTTGGGGGTCGGAGATTGTCTCCCTGGGGCCTGGAGGGACTCTGTTCTTTACGGGGTGTGCAGTGGGTCATGTCAGCGAGAAGGTAGGGCACTCAGTGACCAAGGGCCAGGCCCTCTGGTCAGATTCAGGCTCTGGGAAGGCGGGAGGTGGTGCCAGGGGAGCCCTATGCAAACACCATGCAGTTGGCCCGTAACCAGTGCAGATGTGAGCCCCAGCTCTAGGATCTCCCAGCTCCGTGCCCCTCAGGGACTGCCCTGCCCTGTCTCCCTCTTTCCAGTCCCTGGGAGCTCCTCCCAGGACTAGGACTCACCTGTGAGTGAATGGGTGCCCCAGGCCCTGTGCTTGTCCAGGGAAGGTGACCTAGAAGTTGACCCTGCATCATGGGCAGGGGTCCTGTGTAGAGCAGCCAATGGGCCAAACACAGCAGGGAGAGGGGGCAGCAGCCGGACAGGGTCTGATGCTGCATCAACATCTGGCTGCAGGGGACGTGAGGGGCACCCAGGGCCTCCAGCACTCTCCACCTCTAGTCCCATCCCCCACCTCAGGCTCCTTCCACCCTGACCCTCTCTGGGTCTCTACCTCAGTCTGTCTTCCTCTTCAATCCCAGAATTCTGTGGGCTTCACTGTCCCCAAAATAGTGGTTAAGACTGTGGGCTCTGGAGCCTGCCCACTGACTCCACATAATACTAGCTGTGTGCCCTTGGGCAAATTACTCCATTTTTCTGGCCCTCATTTGTAAGAACCAAGAACAGCAACAGCTTTCCTTCCCCAGCAGCTGGCTGTGAGGGTTAAACTGGACAAGCATGTTAGAGGCTCAGTGCTGTGCTGGACACGTGGCACATAGTCATGAGATGTTAGCTGCTACTGTTACAAACTTCATGCTGCTGCAGGCCTGGCCTCTTTGAGGCAAAAGTCTCCCTGCTGAATCAGGGTCCCTTTGGGGCCAAAGAGCTGCCATGGGGGTTTGATCTCATTCACCCTCTGTGTTAGCTTGCTAGGGCTGCCATAACCAAGGACCACAAAATGGGGGGCTTAACCAACAGAAACTTACTGTCTCAAAGTTCTGGAGGCTGGAGTCCGAGATCAAGATGTTGGCAGGGTTGGTTCCTTCTGAGGGCTGTGAGAGAGCATCTGTTCCTGCCTCTCCCCCAGCTTCTGGTGGTTGCTGACAGTCTTGGACATTCGCATCACCCCAGTCTCTGCCTTCATATTCACAGAGGACTCTCCCTGTGTGTATGTTTCTGTGTTCAAATTTCCCCTATTTATAAAGATACCAGTTACACTGAATTAGGGCCCACTCTAATGAGCTCATTTTAAATTTACTTCTGTAAAGACCCTGTCTCCAAATAAAGTCCCATCCTGGGGTAGTGGAGGTTAGAATGCAAACATACCTTTTTTTGTGGGGGACACAGTTCAACCCACAACACCCTCCAATTTGCTTCCTGCTACCTTCTTGTTGGGTGGGTTGGGTGTGACTTGGGATCTTGGGGACCCAGCTGTTCTTTGTCTTGTTTTTCCCCTCCCTTAATCCCAGGACCCTGGCACAGCCGCAGAGGGGCTGGAGTGTCCACGGGAGGGGCCGCTCAGTGAGCCCCCAGGCACCTCATCCACATACGGGTGAGGGAGGCAGACTGGGGTCCAGGCTGGAAATCAGGCTCCTCTCTGCAGGCCGGGCCCTGCCCAGACTCAAGAGCCTGTGTGGGGGTGTCTGTGGGCATGAGAGGATGGGGGTGGGGGCTCCCCTCAGATGGGGCTGCAATCTGCCCTTCACTGCCTGGGCCTGGCCAGTGACAGGAGCAAGACGCAGGCTCTGGAGAGGAAAAACAACCAGATGACTGCCAGGATCCAGAGGTGGAAGGTGGGAGGAGCTAGGGGCTGCCTGGGGTGGGGGGAGTTGGGGCCCACCTGGGGTCAGGGCCCCCAGAAGCCCTTCCTGACGACCCTAGAGTCTTCCCCAAGCCTGAAACCAGGGACCTAGTGCAAAAAAGTAAGCAGCCCGGGCTCCGTCACAGGCACTAGCCCCTTCCCCTCATGGTGCCTCAGCTTCCCTGTCTGTATAATGGGTCGCAAACTCCCTGACCTGGCCCCTGTAAGTACCTGGGGGCTCAGGTCCAGGGTGTGGGGCCTCTTGGGCTAAGGCAGCCCTTCTGTCCACAAATGGACGAGGGCCTCTCACTCCAGTCTGAGCTGGATGCCTGGGGGCAGGAGCAGGACTCTGGGTGCAGCTGGCACCGGAACCTGCAGCGTGAGCTACTAGGGGCAAGGGTAGGTGCCCTCGGTTGAGTGTGGCCCGGGCCTGCCCACACCCCAGGACAGGGACATGAGAACCTGGACAGTCCAGCCGGCTGAGAAGGAAGGTCAGCCGCCCAGGTGTTCCTGAGTCCTAGGCACCCGCCCTCTTCCCACAGGTGCGGGCCCCGGCAGAGACCCCAGGCAGGCTCTGAGTCTGTGCACGCAAGGTGGGCTCCACCCCATCCCCAGCCCCCTGTGGAGGTCTGGGCCCAGCTTGGCTTCTCTCTGGGGACCAGACTGGTATTTACTGAGTAGGCACCAGCCAAGCCCACTCCCCTCAGCCTCCAGTCCCATAGTCTGCAGGGGAGGCCACTGTGGAATCCTCCCTGGGCCTCTCAGGCAGCAGGGTTTCCAAGAACACAGAGATGGGGGTTGTGGCCAGGTGGCCTTGGACAAACCCTCTGCTGACTCTGGGCTCAGGTCCCCATCTGTGCACTGGGCCTGGTGTCGGCAGGACTCAGGGGTTCCTGACCCTCACTGATACTGTGACCCTATTTAGTTTACCCATTAGGTTGCTGTCCCTGGGTCACACTCCAGATCTTTAGGGCCTGTGTCCCAGTGGAGTGGCCCACTGTCCTTGGTTGGGCTAATGACATTCAGAATGGGATGTGGGCAAGGCCTGCCCCAGGTGCTGCCAGAGCCGAGGCCTGCAGAGAAACCCAAGCAGTGTCCAGGGACCACCCCCCCCCCCCCCCACCAGTGGCAGAAGGGAAAGCTTGGGAGCAGGCAGGGGCAGAGCCACTGCAGCCCCACTGGGAGGTGAGAGCTGGCCTGGGTTGGTCCTGGCTGCCCTCCCTCAGGGCTGGGGACAGGGCCTCCCAGGCAGAGGATGCAGCTGTGTGGACTGGGCCCTCTAAGACCACACTGGGTCCTTGTGGCCCGGAAACTGAGGCCGAGGCCACCTGGAGAGGTGAAGGTAGGGTGAACTCCGGAGGCGGGGAGGGGAAGGCTTATTGGAACCAGTGAATCGGGATCAGGATGTCTCCTCCGAGGGCCAAGAGCTGAGCCTAGACCCACTGCAGGCTGGACCCCAGGCTGCCCTGCTCTTGCATGGTCTCGGGGTGGCCCTGAGTGGGGACCAGGCACTCACTCCTTGGCAGGGTGGGCTCACCAGTCAACACAAAGCAAGTGCATCACGGTCAAGGCTCTGTGGGCCTGGCCTGGTGCACAGGGACCCAGTGCAGGGAGAGAGGGGAGGATCTGGAGACAGAGGGGGATTTGGAGACCGAGGCCTGCCCTTAGGAAGCTCTCGGGCTGGAAGGAATTAGTCATACAGGAAGCACTGAGGGAGTTTCACCCATCAATATTTTTGGATTCAGGGAAATTTTTAGTCACCTAAAAATTTGGAGGGGAAGAAAGAGGCCATCTTGCTCCTTCCCCCTAGTGCTGATCCATCAGCTTCTCCCAGCACCTGATAGTCATCTGTCCCTTCTTTGGGTCAAGGCATAGTCCCAGGCAGGCCCCTGTGAGAATGGAGTGGGGTGATGTCCTTGGAGAAGCACCAGATCGAGATAGGAGCCAACGACCGTCCCCCCACCCCCAGTTCCTGCAGACTTCGCTGCAGGAGGTGGGCTCCGAGCTGACCCAGATGCGGCCTAAGCTCGAGAAAGTCTGGGACGTGCTGAAAGCTCAAGCCTCAGAGCTGGAGGCTCAGCAGCTGGTCCTGGAGGGTCCCCAGAACCAGGGGCTCAACTCACCCCCACCTCTGTGCTGCTGCCAGGCCTGCATGCCCAGGGAGGGACCCACAGTCTCCCCTGCCCATTCCTGGTCACACTGTGGCCACTGGCTTTCCCTTCCTCGACTCCCTAGTCAAGTCCCTCCCAAGCCCTCACTGCCCCCTTCCCGACAGGGCTGAAGCCCTTGAATGTGCTCACTGCCTCTCCCCACTGCCCCTCAAGGTGGCAGAGAGCCTTGCTGAGAAGCTGAGGCTGGAGCAGCAGCTGAGGACTCTGGAGCAGGAGCTGGTGGGAAAGTGAGGACCACAGGCGGTGAGAGGCACCCGGATCTGAGGGGCTCAGGGGGAGAAACCCCCCTCCCTCACAGAGATGCTCACCAGGCCCCACAGCTCTTCCCCTGCCCCTGAGAATCTGGGGCAGGTGGCAGGGGGCGTTTGGGGACAAGCTGTTAAGTGAGCCCTCTCATCCCCTCGGGGGATACTGATGGGCCTGGGGCCTGATGTATCGCCCTGTCTGCCTTCTCCTCTCTGAAGAGGGGAATCTAGGGGAAGAAGCAGGAGGGAGCGTGGCTAGGTGGGTTCTGGGGGCACAGGGAGTCAGGATGTCTGGGTTCCTGGGCCTGGCGTCAGAGATTGAAGGAGAGTGGCCTTCAGAGCTGAAAAGTCCTGTGCTCGAGTCAGCTTCACCACCAACCAACTAGGTGAGCATGAGCAAGTCTGCCTTCTCTAAGCCTCAGTTTCCTCATCTGCAAAATGGGGATACTGACAGTACCTACCTCAAAGGACGATGTGAGGATTACACGAGACAGTGCATGGAGCACAGTGCCTGTTTCCAGTCCCCCTAAGCTTCCTGATACCTGGGGTCCAGTTTGGGTGAGTCAGTATTAAAACCATAAAACCACAGAGATGTGCCCAAGACCAACTGTGTATGAGGCTTCAGTCACAAAGTCTATCCATTGTTCCACCAACTAGGCATTGTTTGCACTTCTTATTAAGTTCAGGAAACAATTTGATATAATGTGCAGCCACCAGTGATAGACAATGTAGCAATGCCCACGACCAGGAGCTTGAATACTGTTAGTTCTTGGATCCTATTTCACTCTTACCAAGGGCCTCATCTTTATGACCCTGCATGGAGGAGCTGGATGGGGTGGGGGATCCTGTCTTTTGCCTCAGCTGCTCTCTGGGGATCCCGGGGGAAGGGAGGTAGATCCGTCAGTGGACCCTCAGGCTGGGAACTGTGTCCACAGGGAACAGGAGCTGGTGCAGCTCCGAGCATCAAGGGCTCCAGCGCCGGGAGGGCAGGAGCCTCCATCCGCCTCTCAACTCCTGAAGGTAGCATTTGGGGATTCTCCAGAGGGACAGGCAGAGTGACCCCTGCCTCCCTGTGGGACCCAGGCCCAGTTTCTCTCTCTGTCTTCGTCTCCCTATCCGCAAGTTGGAGGGGGAAACAGAGGCTCGAAGGGTCCCTCCAGCTTGGACCTTTGCTGGTTCTCCTGGATTGCTCAACTGCCCACCCTTCCCTGGCAGAGGTGGAGCTACCGCATACCTGGTACCTGCCCTGCCTCTGCGCCCTCTGTGGGGGTCAGCCTCTGCCTCTGCCTCATCTGCTTCCAGATCTTAGCCACAGCCCTGGAACCAGAGGAGAGGAGCATCTGAGAAGCAGCCAGGGGCAGTGCCCAGGCTGGGGAAGAAAGGTGGCGTGGAGACTGAGGCCCAGAGCCACGAGGGAACAGATTCACAGCCTCGCTCTGCAGCATAAGAGATTGAGGTCAGCCCCTGGCCCAGCCCCAGGGAGCCGGGCAGTCCTGGCACAGAGGGCCTGCATTGATAGGCCTCAGGAAACCAAGCGGGGACAAAGACTCTTGGGGAGAGGGGAGGCCCCGGTGGCTATGCCTTTAGCCCCCAAGGCCAAAGTCTCTGTCAGGCCTATTGTAGGTGGCTGCAGTAAGAGGCTGTCATTGTCCCCCACCTGCCACGGGGCCTGAAATGCTCATGCCGGCACAAGGTTCCTGACTCTCAGTGGTTGAGGCCACCTGGCTCTTTCCCAGGGGGACCCTGTGGCTCAGAGTAGAGCTGGGCAGGGAGTGGCCAAGTGGGGATGCTGGGGTCCTTGTGGGGCTTGGTTGGCCCACTCATTGCCCCAGTGCCAGCAGAGTGATGGCTGGGACCCTCTGTCTTACTGGTGAAGGCCTTGGGCACTGGGCTTTAGGCTTTTCAAAGTGAGTTTTCATTTACTTGTGCTTCATTCAAATCACTCTACAGTTTCCATTTCACAGACAGGAAACTGCCCAGAGAAGGGCAGTAACTTGCCCTAGATCACACAGCAAAACAGCAGCTAAGCCCCCTGGTTCCCTAACCTGTCCCAGAAAGGTGGTTTCTCATTTCACACTGCCTATTCTGAGCTTGATAGCAGGACCATCTTCAATGGCCACAGGCCAGGCCTGCTTAGGGTTGTCATCCCCCTCAAGGTCATCTGGCCATTTTTCTTTTTCTGAACTTCCCTCCCCACCCTCCTCTGTGCTTCCTTCCCCTACAGAGCTCTGTCAGCTGGGCCACATGCCCCCCAGAACCATCCTCGATGCTGTCACTGAACGCTCCCCCCATCTACTGCCTTAAGTGAAGCAGGGTTTTGCAGAGGGGGACTCTGGCAGGGTGATGGGACAGAACATCTTTGGGATTGTTTCTCCAGCATTGTCCTCCACAAAATGTTTTCTGCCCTCCCTGCCATATACAGGCTACTGTGGGGGCTGCCAAGTTCTCAACTGATTGGTCCAGCACTGGGTGCTGAACCCAACTGAACCAATGGTCTCCTTCCTGGGGTCACTGGACTTAAGACAAAAGAGTAATCTTTCCAGAGCTGAAGACTGGACACATAAAACTGGGGAGCTGTCAACCGCCCTGTTTTTCTCTGCGGAAAAAGTTGTATTTCAGTAAGAGCAAATGGAGCTGATGATTCCCAGAAAGTGAAATTGGGATGGAGAGATTTTGGTTCAGCCCAGGGGGTCTCATGCATGCAGAAGACATAAACTTGACCTTTGGGATGGTCATCTCACCTTGCTCTGTAGCTCAGGCGTCAGGCTGAGCTGGTCTTCAGGACAGGAGGGGAGGAATACCTTCCACAGGCAGCGCTTCTGGGTTCCAGACCCTTCCTGAGGCCAGCCCCAGGTCCCATTGCCCTTGGGCTCCTCCACACACCCTGGTGTCGGAGAATAAATACCCGTCCTGTCTGCTCATATGGGCCTGAGCGATTTGGGTCCCTTACGAGGGAATGCCTCCAAACCAGATGGCTGCCCCCCTGTCCCAAAGGCCCTCCCGATAGGCGGAGCATTGCCCTCCACCGTCGTATCTCAGACCCGGCTCCGGTTTCTTCCCCTGGCACAGAAGGCCACCCCACTACCCCTTTGCCTTCTTGTGTGTCCCTGTGTCCCAGCTGCTGACGGGGTTTGTACTCACTGTCTCCAAGCGCAGCGGGGGCTCCCACTCTTCCCAGTCCTGCTGGTCTGGTCGGTTCCTTCTCCCCTTCCTTCCGGTGGTGATTACAAACCTTCTCTTTCAGAAGTCCCAAGCCACCAACTCCCCCTCCTTTCCGGGCAGTAACCGGCACTTCATTTCACAGGGAGGCGCGCGGAGACGCTGTCTGCCCCAGGCGCTTCCCAGCCGCCCCCCACCCCCGCTCGCCCCATTGGCTGCGCGGAGGGCACATGCCCAGCCCTGGCCAATGAGGTGGGGGAAGCTGCGGCTCGTGGCTGGGAAAGCTGGTCCCGGAGATGCTCATGTCCCTCAGGTGACCCCCCTGTTGTGCGAGGCTTGGGGGGTCGGGTGGAGCCAGAGCCGAGACGTGGGATGATCAGACCCCCCTCCCCGCGTCCTCTGCTTCCCTCTCGTCACCGCGCTGGGTTACCCCTGACCTAACTGAAAAGAGGCATCTGCGGGAGAAGTTGGACAGCTGCATTAAGAGTCCGTTCCCAGCCCTGCCATTCACTACGTATGTGACCTCGTGCACACTTCTGCTCTTCAGTTTCTTGATCTGTAAAATGAACAAAGTCACTGCCTCACAGGTCTATGGGTGCAGTGTTAAATGAGACACTGAGCACAGAGTGCTTTGCCTCGCTCGTGGTTAGGGCAGATTCTGGACCCCGTAGCCACCGACTGCTCTTCTCACAGCTCTGGGACCTCGTGCTAGTTACTCAACCTCTCCGCGCCTCCAAATTCATAAATGTGTAGAGGAGCAAAAGAGTTAATTTATGCAAAGAACTTAAACCACACCTGGCATACACCAGTGTTCAGTAATTGGTAATTTCACAGCCTTCTTATTACCATCAGTGCCATCCCATGTCCTGGGGCACACGTTCAGAGTTCCTCTGGGGTACAAACCTGGGAGCACAATTGCTGGGCCCCAGGGCATGGGCACGTTCCACTTTACTAGGTACAGCCAAAGTGTTTTCCAGAGTTAGGCTAATTTACACTCCCCCCGGCAATCTGTGAGAGTTCCCATTGCTCCCCATCCTTGCCAAGGCCTGGTATTTTAAGACTACGGTTTGTGCCAATCTGATGGTGTGGAATGGTTTTTTGTGCAATTCCCTGATTACTAATGAGGACCATTTTATTTCCTCTTCTGCCAGACACCTGTTCATGACTTTGCCCCCTCTCCTCAATCCTTTTTGCTTTTGTTTTGCTTTTAAATAAGCATTTAAAAAAGAAAGAAAGAAGTTCTGACTAGTTGTGTGTTACAAGTATCTCCTCCCAGTTTGTCTTTTTATCTATGGTACCTTTTGATGAACTTTTTTCGGAGGGTCTAGTTTGAGGAATTCTTCCTTTTCTCGAGGTCTTAGATATTCTCCTATATTTTTTTCTGTTAATTTAGAGTGGGATGGAATTGCAGTGGCTCAGTGCCTTGTTCTTCTCAGATTCTCCATCTCTATCAGGAGGCTTATTCAGCTGCCACTTCTCCCTCAGCATCCCCTCACATCTACTCCATACTTTTTCTATCTCATATGTCTCTGGACCCTGCTTCTCCTCATCTCTGGGCCGCCTCCTATACCAGGCCCACTGAATCTCCATGTGGCAGCCTCCTGGTGTGTCACAGGAGGTTGTGATGTGTGATCCCAACTATTGCTTAGTAATTAAAGTACTAAAGGGTTGGTTATTTCTTTCAAAAGATTTTAAAGAATCAGTGAGAGGTTCAAGACTGTCCCAGTGTCACCCTCACTTTCTAGCACTTCAAAATGGCAGAGAGAACCCCACCTGTGCCTCAGAGGTTGCAGACAGGCGAAGTATATGTTGTTATGGATGGAGGAGGGCAATCACAAACCCACCCAGTGCTTTACTTCTCTGCCCATTTCTTTTGGTTTTGCCAAAACCAGGTTGTGCCCATACGATGCGCATCGTGGCAGAGAAAAAGGCTGAGCAGTCTGGGTATAGGCCTGTTTCAGTGGCAGTGTCCCAGGGTGTCCACGCCTAGAATGTCTCCCAGCTCCAGATCACCCTTCTAGAAAAGCCTCTTTCTAAGCCTATGTCCTCCTTAAAACATGTCAGCAGGGTCCCGATGCTCAGAGGATGGTGCCCAAATTCCTTAGCCTGGGCTCCATCCTGGCCCCAGCCACACTTCTTTCCAGCACACCCCAACCCTAGGCACTGCCCACAGTTCCCCAATGGCAGGTCCTTTGATGCCACCGAGCTTCCACATGTATCACTTCCTCTGCTCTTCCTCACGTCTCCAGTTGGCCACCTCATTCTTCTAGCTGAAATGTCCGCTGCTGGGAAGCCTTCCAGAGATTCCCTAGTGAGCTGCTCCAGCATTTATCTACCCCACTGGTCCCAGTCATGCTGTATTCTAAAGACTCGGTTTTTGTCTAGAGTCGTGTGTGCCTCCCAGACAAGAGTGTGAGCTCTGTGAGCGTGGGGACTGTACTTATTCAGCAGGAGCTCAAAGAGGGCTTGCTCATGGAGGAGACCCCTGGCCCTGTGCCTGCTGGGACCCTCGCGTGACACTAGGGGAGTCAGTTTTGGTGATCATGCAATATCAGCGGTGCCCGGCTAATACAGAAGACAGGCTGAGAGTAAGCACTTTGGGAAAACGATGGGTGAGCAGTGAAGAAGAGAAGGGTTAGGAAAAATGAAGGGATCAGAGGAGTAGTTCACTTAGCCCCTTTTATTCTGAAGGTCCTCGCCTCTTCCCTAGTACTGTCAAATGAAAGAGTCACTGAAAGCGCCCGCGAGACCTGCTTGTGTGAAGAGGTAGAGGTTTATTGAAATATAAACATTCGAGAACATGTAAGATAGAAAATGACCACAACATATACAGACACTTGCTGCAAGAGGACTTCTGAGGTATTTATCCACTGCCTAGGCTACCCATGTGCTATCACATTTTTTCCTGGTTAAATACAAGTAAGATGGGGAAGGGGAGGGGACGGAGCGGCCCTGGCCAATGGCTGCCATGTGACCTCAGGGCTGCACCGTCAGGAGAGCTCCTCTTGGCCCAGGGCCCCATTCTGGGGGCACCTGCCTGCGCTCCCACCCTCGGGCTTTCAGGCTGAGACCCTGCTGTTGCCCCTGAGGACAGCGAGGGCCTGCTGAGAGGGCAAGCTGGGCAAGCTGCCTGAGGAAAGGGAGAGGATCCAACAACCAGGAAAACACAGTGCACCACCCCTGTGTCCTCCAGGTGGGAAGAGTCCATCCTTTGTGACCAAAGCCCTGAGAAAGACACACTGGCCAAATGTCTGCGATGCCTTCAAGTGGGCCCAGCGCCAGCCAACCGGGCTCCTCCCTGACACAGACCTCAGAGGCCCTTCTCTGCCAGGCCCTGCGCCGGCCTGGTGAGGCCAGGAGAGGGTCAGTCCCCAGTGGATGGGGCTGTGTGTGTGAGTATGTGTGAGTGTGAGACAGTGTGGAGGGCTAGGGAAGGGAGAGAAGATGCAATCAGTGCAGCTGCAGCTCACTGGGCTGAGGTATGCGTTTTGTGCTCAAGCGTATGATTTCCTTTCCTAGATGGACTGAGCGTTAGTTGTGCGTGGGCTTGTGCCACCATGGTCTCCCAGCGCGACGATATCACAGCGGGTGGGGTTCCACTGAACACTGCAGGGCTTACTCGATTGAGAGGTGAGCCTTGTGTGAGAATCACCTCTTTTTTATGACACAGGAACAGCCCAATCCACCCCAGGGTCCAAGAGGAGAGACAGAGCTCTTTCAGCATCTCCTCACTCTCTGGGGCACCTCGACTTCTCCAAGGCCCATGGCCTCCACAGCCCGCTCCTGCCCTGAGGTGGGAATGTTGAGTGAAGGGAAGATGGCCTGCCCCCACCCTGGCGAGCTGGGCGCTGGGGTTTGGGACTGCCCTGCTCTGGTGGGAAATGGGTCAAGGGCCATCTTGAGAACCGGTGTGGTTTCACGATCCAACCTGCGTGAGAGTGGGCCTCTCCGTTCCACCTCCTCCTGCCACTGTGATCCCTGAGTCATCTCTCCTGCTGCCTCGCTCGCACCCTCACTGGGGTCTTAGGGAAGGGCCGGAGGGGCTGGGGTACCAAATCATTTGCTCGGCTTTGGGGGTGATCTGCTTTCATTTCTTTGGTGCTACAATAACAACAATAAAAATTTTAAAGTAAAAAAAAACACAAAAGTCAGCAAACACATATAAAAAAGATTTCAGAGATGCAAATACTTCCTGAAGAATCAAACATCAACAGTTACAAATCTGAGGTATTTCAATGAACCTGACATTGACAGGTTTGGGCCCCACGAGAAGAAGAGGGGCCCAAGGGACAAGTGGGCTGTTTCCTGGGAGAGCTGGCCAACAGGGATGAGTGGGGGTGTGAGGTCTGGGAGGGTAAGAAAAGGGTCAGTGGAGTGGGTGCCAGGGCCTGCCTGGGCAGCCCCTGAGGCTCTGCCTCTCCCTCAGCAGATGCCCAGCAGGCCCTGGGTCCTGAGGAACTGCCCTCATGATCCCTGTCTTGGGGACCATTAAAAGGGGGATATGGGGCCCTGAGGACTGCTTCAAGACTTGAATTTGAGAGACCCACACCCCAAGAACCAAACATGGGAGGCAAGGTGGGCTGGGAGGACCCCATGCCATGCTCAGCAGAGAAGGGCCACAAAGACATGCTCTTGGCTCCTAGCAGCCCCACACTGGAGTCAAAGATTGGGGGACTGAGCAGGGGAAGAGACCAGTGACCCTGGGGTCATGGCAGAAGGCAGGGGAAGGGAAATAAATTAAAGGGGAAGGGATGTGGAGGGCCTCCAGCCCTGTGTCAGCTTACAGATTGTCAATACATTGTGCCCGGGATGGGAGGTGGCCTGGGAGCCCTGGAGGAAGCTGGACGCCCACAGACCCCGCCCAGTTCTCCAGGACAATCCCTGATTGGACAACGCTGCCCTGTCAGGCCCCTCCAGCCTCTCCTTGCCTCTAGAGTACAGCAGGACCTGGTGGAGCCTGGACAGACGGACAGGTCCAAACTCTCAACATCTGGCCAAATGGTGTTTGATGTGGGCTCCATGAGATGAGGTAAATTCTGTGCATCAACTTCCTCCACTCTCGATGGGAGGGTGGAGGGAGTTGGGAGCTGGGTCCTGCCCCTCAGAGGGACCAGCTGGTGGAGGGCTCTGCACTGGGGGTGCCCCGGGACGAGGTAGGACTTGGCGAGCAGTGAGAACTGCTGCTGCTGCTGGCGCTGCTGCCGATGCTCTGGGGAGCGGATCCTGCGATGAGGTGGACCACAGGTTTCTGGGCAAACAGCACACCTGAGCGAGTGGGGGCGGGGAGAAGGAAGTGTGAGCACATGGGCAGAGGACGGACAGGTTCAGGGGTTCAGTTCATTCCACTGTATCTATTGCCGCCTAACTCTGGGCGAAGAGGCTCCATGCTGGACACTGCGCTAGGTGACGACACTGCCCCGCCTGCAGGTGCTTACAGGCTGGTGAGGGGGACAGAGTCATTTTGCTGAAATGTCACAAAGGCTCTAAGTGAAGTGTACCCAGTGTGTTGTGGGGAAAAAAGGCGGCTTTGGAGGGCAGGGGAAAGTGGGTAAGGAGAAGCTCTGGCGGGAGAGCATGCCTGGATTTTTTAGAAAAAGTGGCCACATGACGAGGAGGAGACGGTGTGGCAGGCAGAGGAAATCTGAGAGAACAAAGAACAGAGAGAGGCGGCGAACGTGCTGGAGGCTGGTGCAGCAATGCGGTAGGCCTGGGGGGGAGCTGAAGGCAGGCATGCGGCACAGGAGGCTGGAGAGGTGGGAGGGCGAGGAAATGGAGGCCTGCGTGTCTCTAGGCTGCCGGGGCCTTACCCTGTGGGGCTTGTGAAGCCCCTGCAAGTTTTAAGAAGGGGAAGAAGGGGACGGACATCATGAGGTGGGCATTTCAGAGCTCTCTGTGGGGCTGGGAGGATGTGGGTGGATGGAAGCCTGCAAGTAAGCTACTCTAACAGGGGAGAAGAGAGGTCTGAACCAGGGCCATGCGGCGGGGACGCAGCAGAGCAGCGGCGTCTGCTGAGCTCTGGGGGGCGATGGGCCTGAGGGGCTCTCAGGAATGACTTCCAGGCTCCAGGCCTGGGTGACTGCACAGCCACTGAGAAAGGACACAGGTGGGACAGGATTGAGGCAGGTGAGGTTTGGGGAGCCTTCAACTCTCTTCTGACTGCTCCCCATGCTGAGGGGGAGGAGGCATATCCTCCTCTCTCCTGAGAGAGGATGAGAGGAGATGCAGAGCCAGGCACTGATCTCCCCCTTCCCTGCTTTCTGCACAGACCCACTCCCAACCCCCAAACCTCCTCGACCACACGGCACCACCAGAAGGCAAAGGGCATCCAGGCCCTACCCGCTGGCTCGCCCAGTCTCCTTGAGGGGTCTGTGTTAGGCAGAGACCTTTGAATGTGGCGTGGTCTCTGAAGCACTGACTCTGTGGTGATTGGCTAGGCAACTTGGCATCCCTGCTTCTCTGCAGGCTGCTTCCAGGAACTCTGCCCCTTCCCTGGCCCCAAGCGTGATGCCCCCAGCAGGTGGCCCGGCAGAGATCCAGAGCGGCCTTGGCCCCAGTCCCGAGTAGGAGCACTCAAAGCATGCCCTGTGGAAATGCCCCTGGTTTCGATAGAAGGTGCAGCTCTAACCCCCCTCCAATGGGCACCTCCCCATGCCCTCTCTAAAACAGGTGGTTGATGCCCAGGCTCCCAGCAGGAGGCCACTGGCCAGTGTGCCCATGCTCTGGGGCCCCCACTCATCAAGCTGTGCTTAACAAGAGTCAGCTGGAGGGACTTACCTGGTGGCACAGTGGTCAAAAATCCGCCTGCCAATGCAGGGGACACAGGTTCAATCCCTACTCCGGGAAGATCCCACATGCCGCGGAGCAACTAAGCCCACGCACCACAACTACTGAAGCCCGTATGCTGCAACTACTGAAGCCCACGCGCTGCAACTACTGAAGCCCGCGGGCCTAGAGCCCGTGCTCCGCAACAAGAGAAGCCACCACAATGAGTAGCCCGCGCACCGCAACGAAGAGCAGCCCCCACTCGCCGCAACTAGAGAAAGCCCATGCGCAGCAACACAGACCCAATGCAGCCAAAAAAACAAACAAAAAAAAACCCAGTCAGCTGGCTTTATCCCCAGACTCATCCCTACACCAACAAAATGGGAGTGGGAAACGGATTGCTGTTTCTATGAAAACTAAGTTGAACACCTTGGAAAGTCTTCGTAAAGGTGGTAAACCAACCAACCAACAAAAAACTGTTGCTAAATTAGATTTAGGGAGAGACAATTGTAAAAGACTGGGGGGAAAATCATGAAAATATAGGCTGATTCTGCTGCACTCAGATTCCTTTGCCTGTGTCAGTTTTTGGACCATGACAGATGATGTTTAGGAAGAGAAGAGCTGAACCAGTCAAAGAAAGGAGACCCATGCATTGAAAGACTGTAATGGTGGACACTGATTTAACTTATAATACAATGTTAAAGGTGTGGATAGAGTTGATTATGATTCTTTACGTTAAATGACTTTTTCAAATAACGAGCCAACCACTGGTCGAAAAAGGGTTAGACAAGGGGTCTCCATCACTTTGTCAAAGGTGGAGGGGGATCTGTCATCCTATTAGCAATCCTCAGCCCTCCTCGTCCAAAGAACTACTTTACCTTTGGAACCTTGAAAGGAAGCCACCCCTGGGAAGGTGTTCAGACAGGAGGGTGACAAGGGGGTCTTGCAGGGAGCTGTACTGAGGCTGGCTGCCACCCTGCCGCCTCCTTCAGAGCGCCAAGAGCCTCACCTGCATAAGTGGTGCCGTCGATGTCCACAGACATGTTGATGCTCCCAATGCTGCTCGTGGTCAGGTTCAGTGCTGCAGCCGAGGCCTCTGCTCTGTCCTCTGCTGGGGACAAGGGAGACAGCAGGCCCGGTCAAGCCCTCTGGCATTTCTGTCGTTCCCTCCAAGGCTCTCCCGCCCTCCCGGCCTGGCCACAGCAGGCTGAGGCCTCCCAGAGTTAGAAAGCACCTGGATAACATTCCGCCGAGTGTAAGGTGTGGCAGGAGAACCAGGCTGGTGAACGTCCTACGGCTGGCTTTCTCCACTGAACCACTTCACCTTCCCAACTCCCTCTGCTCTCAGAGAAGAGGGATCACATAGACAAGGAGGCTGACCTCAGCTCGCAGCTGCGCACTGATGCTTTCAACACGATTCAGCAAACCCTGAGCACCCACTATCCACTGGGTGGGGCATCAGAGGTCACTAAGACCCAGTCCCTTCCTCTGAGGATTCGCCTTGCCTCCTCCTCCCCGTAACCAGGCTGGGAGGTCCTCAAGGAGAGGGTCTACCTGCCCAGCACCTGGCACTCCCTCTCAATCTGAGCCATCCGTGGTTTGTGGAAGGCTGCAGGCGCTGGAACACAGGGCCTCTGCCCTTTCATGATGTTGAGAGCCAAGAATTCTTCCAGATGAGCTGCCTCATCTACTAGCCTCTGGCTTGTGCAGGGCCAGGGGCACCTGGCCTGAGTGGGTAAAGAGGGCAGAGCCCTGCTGTCTGGGCTGTCGCCTCCAGTTCCCTTCAGCTCCTCGCCGGGGGGAGAGGGACAGGGAGGGGCTGCCTGGGAACACGCACAGCTCTCTTCACACCTGATTTCTTCCCAACACGAGCCTGCTCATGTTTGTTCTGAGACAGAGTCAAGAATGGCAAAGAAAATGTGTGTGAGGGGGAAAGAGGAGAAAGGGGAACAAGGGATGTGGAGTGTGTGGTTCGGGGGGGCGGGGAGAAGGTGGGGCACCTGAAAAATGTGGAGGGGAAGGGAAAAGATGCCAGTTATGCTGCCAAACTTGTATTTCCTCCTGCCCTCTCTCCCGGGGGTCACGGGCAGCCTGGCCTGAGGCAGCTCTGGCCCCTCACTGAGCCTCCGGAACGGAGGTGCTGTCTTTCTCCCAGACGGTGAGGCACGGGGGTGAAGGGCGAGCCCTTTAATTGAGACAGATCAAAAGGCAGGAGGGGACAGGGAAGACACAGCAGCTGTCCCTCAAGGTCTCCTGCTCCTCCTCCTTGAACAACTGCTTTTCCTCTTTGCTAGAGAACAGGGCACGCCTGAGGCAACTGCAGGTCCCCTGGAAAATGACTTCAGCTTTGGTGAACTGAAATCTCTGTGGCCACCAAAGCCTCAGGTGGTTCTTTGGCCTCTAGATCCATCTGGAGGCCAGGGGGGCAGAACCTGGAGGGGCTCCACCCCAGTCCCCGGGACGTAAACGGGCCCTCGAATGGAGCCGGGGTTTGGCGCCTGCGCCCGGCGCTCACCCCTGCCGTTGATCCTGATCTTCATGGGCAGCTGCCGCGCCATGCTGAAGAAGTTGCGCTGGAAGGCCTGCTGCACCAGGCGCTGCTCCTCCTCTGACAGCCTGGACGCCTTCTTCTCAGGGGGCTCCCCCGACTCCAGCCGCTCCCGCAGCTGCTCCAGCGTGGCCGTCCGGGTACCCGCCTGCTGGCTGGCCAAGGTCACGGGCACAGCCAGGCGATTTGGCACGGGCACGGTTGTCACTGGGACTCCATCACCTGACAAAGGCACCAGAGCTGGACCCAACCCATAACCCACCCTCCCACCTGTGTCTTGGACCCAGGGAACTTGGCGTCCTTCCTCCCTGCCCTTCCTCCTCACAAGGGCCCTGCAGACCTTTCCTGAGAGTGGCTGCTGGGGATATCCGAGGGCCACTGGCATTGGTGCCACTGCCGGAGCCCAGCCCGAGGATGGGGAAGCGGATCTTGGGTGGGGAGAGGAGGGCAGGGGCCCCAGCGGCAGCGGCAGAGGCAGCAGCGGGCGAGTAGCCAAAGAGGGAGGAGCTGTAGCTGGGCCGGCGGCCCTCCCTCCGGTTGCCGTCAATGGCTGCCTGGAGCTCGGCCGGGGAGCTCAAGGCTTTCTTCTCACACTCGTAGGCATAGAGATACTTCATATACCTGGAGGGAAGGAAGGAAGGAAGCCAGAGTCATCCAAAATGTGGCATGAGGACTGCCCAGTTTAAGTCGATGGGCCTCTGGAAGCGGGCTCTGTGGGGCAGGCTCTGTCCTCTAGGACAAAGGAGCACAACCTGGTGCACCCGATGGAAGAGGAACCTCCCGGACAGCGATGCCCCACCCCAGGCCCTCTAACTGCTACCCAATTCTAAACGCAGCTCAAAGTGGAGGCAAGGTTCATTAGGGAAATAGATATTTTTGCTAACGTTTCATGTTTGTGTGGCGCCTTTCTAGTGCCCTGGGAGAAATGAGAAATGCCATGTTTTGCAATGTCTTTCTGGCTCCTTGATCTCCTAACCGTTCTGAGTCAGGCTGGTCAGACAGGAGCAATTCTTCCCACTGTGTGTGGACCTAGAAGTGCTGTCCCTCTTTGTGTCAGATGCCCCAAGAAGCAATTCGCTACCCAAGAACCTTGGGAGAAGGACTGCTATGCTGGATATTGCTCTGTTCCCAACTTCTCCTGGAACAGTTTCACTAGATAAAAACCCTTCTACTTTTCAACAAGGCCTTAACATGCCACCTAACCTATACATGGCTGATCTTTCCGTATTTTTCACAGAACAACGTCCAGAGTTCTGAAAGAACAGATTCCCCTCTGGCCCTCATTCGCCAGTGCTCCTCCTGTTCTCACTGCTTCTATCACCCTTGTAATTAACTCAAATGGGTAGAAAAACAGGTCACCAGTCCCAGTGGGGCCAGCCTGCCTGCCTTCCTCTGGGTCCGCTGTTGCTGGGCAAGCTGAGTGTCAGGTAGGAAGGGCCAGGCTTAGGGTGGAGGCGCTGTGTGGGAGACGACGTCCTGGAAAAAGCGTGGATTTCAGAGACAGAAGCCCAGGCGTGACTCTTCAGCCTGAACACTTACTAGCTGGTATGGCTCTGACCAAACGATCTAACCTCTGAGACTTAGTTCTTGTTGTCTGGGAAACAGGGACAAAAACCTTCTTGACAGGGTTGCTGGTGAGGTTTGAATGAAACAGAACAGTGAAGCAGCAGCACACAGGAGATGCTTGGGAAGGGGCGCTCTCAGGATTACTTAGGTTAGGGAGGGGTTCATCTCAGAAAGCTCCTGGCCCTTTCAGGAATTCCGCCCATCTTGCTCACTATACAGTGGAATTTCCTTCCTTCCTTTCCTCTAGGTTAAAGCATCCCCTTTCTCCAGCCTTAGCTTCCTTTCCCCAAGGCTCTGGCCACTCACTGGGTCCTCAGGGTGAAGGCGGCGCTGGTGATGGATGTGGGCAGGTTCAGGCCTTTGGTGATCTCCCTCCAGATCTTCTTGTTGATGATCTCCACCAGGCCCCCCTTCTCTGTCACCAGCTTATACAGCATATATAGGTCCAGGATCTGCTTGGCCATGATGGGGATTCGGTTGATGGGGGTCCCTGTGATTGTGCGAAGAGAGAAACAGAGGGTTGTGTCATTACCATGCAGAGAAAGAAGACATCTGTGGATGCCCACCTTTTGCTGAGTTGGAAATATGTTCATAAATCTGCTTAGAAGTATAATTTGACTCAAACTCCCAAAGCCTGGAAGCTATCAGACTAGCTGCCAGTTCTCCTTGGGAAGAACAGAAAGATAGGTCCAACTCACAGGCTGTGTGGCCTTGGGTAAAACACACAGCCTCTCTGGGTCTGTTTCCCATCTGTAAATAAGAGAGCCAGACTAAATGACTTCAAAGATTTTTTTTTTTTTTGCTAGCAGTATGATTCCAGATTCTTTCCTAATGATTTGGCAACTCAGTCCTCTGGAGCCTTCAGAAGCCGTTCAGCTGCCTCCTCAGGGAAGTCTTTCCCTGACTCCCAAGACAGGTGAGGTCCTGCCCCATTGTCCACCTGGAGAGCTTCCTGGGCTTCTCTTTTGCAGCTCTCAGTGCAGTTTATAACCGTGTTTTTGTTTGCCTACTGCCTGTTTTCTCTTCATCTCTTCTCCTGCTGCAGGACGGAGAAATGGTTTTTTCTCTCCTGTGTCCCCACCATGTCAAAGGAGCTGCTGGGCACACAGGTCTCCAGGGGGATGAAAAGCCACTCAACAATTCTCTCCCTGCTAATCACTCCAACCCCTCCCTGGCCTCTGAAAGAGGGAGGGTCAGAGCCGCTTCCGCCCACTGGCCCCGAAGGGAAGTGAGAGGAGCCAGGGACTTGATTAGGAAACCTGGCACCGAGCAGGAAGGCCCACTAATGAGCACCGGGGGACGGCAGGGAGGGCGGGGCCAGGCTCCTTTCTCGGGCGGCTGGGATGCTCGTCAGGAGGCGTGATGGATGACTGTCATTTGGCAGCCTCGGGATTAATGATCTGGAGGTCAGAGGGGAGAATTCCAGCAGGAAGGGTCACCGTCCAGGGCAGGGTATGAGACTTGTTGCCTTTTGATGGCAAGTCCTTTTACTGTACATAGGCTGCTCCTCCTGTGTCGTGGCCCCCCCAGGCTTGCTGAGGTCTCACTGACTGCCTGGTGGAGTTAGGCCAGCTTGATTAGAGAAGGGCTGTTTGTTTCAGCTCCTCCTGCTTCTTTCCCCTCAAGGAATGGCATTTTCTTCTCAGCTCTAGAACACTGGCCTCACCAACTCTTTTATAGGGTAATTCAAGCCAGAGTGGAGTGAAGGGTCCCACGTTTATGAGGAGGAAGTAGCGTGAGCACGAACACGTGGCACTGCTATGGTGGGACCGGGCCTCTCTTCTCAGTGTGGAGAGGGAGCTAGAGGTCTTGAAGACCTTTGTCTTGACCGGCTGATCTTTGGAGGGTCAAGGACAAAAGGGCCATAGAGTTAAGTTCAAAGGTTCATTGGTAAAGTATCAGAGGACTGCTGGCATGCTCCTAAGACACGACAGCTCGCGTGTTGGTTAACTTCTTCTCCCTGTGCTGTTCTGGATAGTAGACCTTATTCCTGTCATAAGCACAAGAGTCTCATGCAGCAGAACTGGCCTCCTGGCAGGACACGGCTAAGGTCTCCCTTCTTTGCAGGCCTGTCTGCCCGAGCACGCTCATGGCCTTGGCGAGTTCATACCCTCAGGGCATCACCTGGAGAGTCTGGGAGGACCACTCCCAAGGCCCCCTCACACAAGACCCCGAAGCTCTCAATTCCAGAAGCTTCCAGAACATCTTCACACATGTGACCTCTTCACTTCCAGGTCAGATGTTCACAATGAGCTCACCTTCATCCCCTAGGCCAGCTCCCATTTCCCATCACTTCCTCTTCTTCCGGCAGCACCATCATTCTTTGAGGTCTTGGGTAGACCTCCGAGGCAGCACTGGCTCCTCTCCCTCCTCTCTCACCCACCTTTAGGCTGTCGGGAGGCTCACCGATTACTGCTTTGAGGCCCCTCTCAAAGCCATCGTCCTCTCCGGCCCTCAGACACCACCCTGGGCCAGGCCCTCGCTGGCTCACCATCAGATGCCCCCAGCAGGTTTGAATCCACGTGCTCAACCTGCACGCTGCTGCCAGACCATCTAATGAAAACACCACTTTCATGCCATTACTCGCTTCCTAGTTTAAAAACCCACAATGACTCTTACTGCCAACCCAGCCCACCTCACATGTTCAATCTCATGACTCGGGTTCCCCAACACTCCTTAGAAGATTATGTACGATGTATTTCAAGCATGTCCCAACAACTCACTCTTACTCCAATCAGTTGGGTCTTCTCACCCTCACCCCTAAAGCCAAGCTCCTTTTTCCTCTACTTTTTGTTTTTACTCTCCCTCCTCCTCAAGCCTAAAATGACCTGTCTGTGCTCAAATCCTCTCTACACTGGCCTTCAACGTTCACTCCCTCCAGGAAGAATTTTCCAACTACCCCAGTTCACATGGATTTCTTTCCTCTCAGAATTTCTATTATAACCACTACAAGTTCAGCAAATAGTTACACTTGTTTCACATATGTTCGTCTGGTATCCCAGGAGGACTGTAAGCTCAATGAAGGCAGGGACCGTTTTTCCTTCATCATGTCTTGAATATTATAATGTTTAATAAGCTAAACTACCATGCAGATTAAACCAACCAACCAACTAACCTGCTTCTCAGAGTCAAAGCAACCAGCTCTGTCTTAACCCAACTGGGAATATTAAACGCATTTCCTTCCTGCTTGTGGTGTGCCCACCAGGGTCTGTCACTAACTCTAAGTGTCTAATTGCTGACAGCCCTGAACAGAAGTCACCCTCTCCTCTCAGGTCCTGGCAGGTTCATTAGGGGGTCACGACCCTTATTAAACGACTGCGGAACAGAGGCCCAGGGTGGTTAAGCCCTTTGTGTCCGAGTCCTACAATAAGAGAACTGGCAGCACAGGAACGGATGGAGAGCTGGGGACTGAGAAGGTAAAGAAACCGTGACTTCATTCAGTGGGGCCAAAGGGAAGGCGAGACAGGTGTGAAAGAGGGCAAGGGGGCTGGGTCTGTGGTGCCCCCAGAGCAGGCGTGGCTGAGTGAGTGACCACCAAGCAGGGCATGTCCAGCCGAGGGAGTGCTGTCCTTCGGAACTGTCACCTTGGAGAGCCAGCTACCACTCCGTTTGTGAAGAGCTTTCAGAGTTTACTCTATTTTCATTTGATTCTCTCCAAGGGCGGTAAATCTTCAAATGTAAAGGGTGTATTTTACTTTTAGAAATGGTCATTCATGGAAACAAGCCAGAAAAATAGGATGAAGTGACCAGGCTGTTTATACTGATTTTGTGTGAAGATGAGGTGTGGCCATAAACCATGACAGATTATCTAGTGTGGCTCAAACTGCCTCTGAAGGCAAGTCCCCAGAGAGGAATTATAGATTTGCTCGGAGTAGTCACTAGACTAAATTGCTAGTCATTTGAGATGGCTTCTTTCAAAGACAACAATGTCATAGATGTAGAAATTTCATTAAAAATTAGCCTTTTTTATAGTCACACAGAGAGTGACTGCATTAGGCTGGGAACTGCTCAGGGGCAAGGGAAACAGGTAGATACCGGACCTGAGAAGACAATGAAGGAGCAAAGTGGCATTTCAAGTCCCCAGAGTGACCTCTTCCCAGCACCGCTGGAGAGAAAACACAGGCCAGGGCTGCTTTGCAACCCAGCCCCACTCTGGGCATGTGGGGGTCATGACTTCTCTCACCAGGGCCCCTAAGGCCTGGCCAGGCACCCCGGTTCCAGGATCAGTGGGTAAGGGGAATGGGCATTTTCTTCCTCATGGTTGGCTCTCCACGAAACGGCTAAAAGTAGCTCCCAGTGCAGGCGGGCCCCTCAGTACCGTCAGAAACAAAGCTGAAGCTATTCTGAGAGCCAGCTCTAGATGACATCATGGTTTTCTCACATTATGCAGCCAATCCAGACACAAAACTTGCCCTGGCTTCGATTCTTTCGACAACTAAGAGAGAGGCAGGATCCTCAGGCTGGTCTCTCTCTGCCGTCTGCTCTGTGCTTAGTGGGCCTGGCAGCCATCTCCCTTGTCCCAAGGAGACTCAACTATGAAGAGAAGGGGAGAAGGCCTTTTAGCTGAATTTCCCTGCCTGAACAAGAAAGAAAACCAATACATCACGCTGGGGGGTGGGGATGGGGGGGATCGACAATATTCAGGCCTCAGTTTCCCTGTCAGTCTGAAGCAAGGAATTTGCTTCCAGATGACTTCCAGTTCTAAAGTCCTATGAGTCTATGAATAAAAACTTAAAACAAAAATTGATAGTTTTGGGCTTCCCTGGTGGCGCAGTGGTTGGGAGTCTGCCTGCTAGTGCAGGGGGCGCGGGTTCGAGCCCTGGTCTGGGAGGATCCCACATGCCGCGGAGCGACTGGGCCCGTGAGCCACAGCTACTGAGCCTGCGCGTCTGGAGCCTGTGCTCCGCAACAGGAGAGGCCGCGATAGTGAAGAGGCCCGCGCACCGCGATGACGAGTGGTCCCCGCTTGCCGCAACTGGAGAAGGCCCTCGCACAGAAAACGAAGACCCAACACAGACAAAAATAAATATAAAAATAAATAAATAAATAAGACCCGGTGCAACCAAATAAATAAATAAATATTTAAAAAAAAAATTTGATAGTTTGGGTGGGGGGGGTGGTGGTGGTGGTAGGATGAATTGGGAGATTGCGATTGACATATATACACCAATGTGTATAAAATGGACAACTAATAAGAACCTGCTGTGTAAAAAAATTAAATTAAATTAAATTTTAAAAAATTGATAGTTGTGACTATTACCAAGGGAGGTGACTTGGTTTTAGGAGCTTGCCTGAATTACGAAATAATGTTGCCAGGTAACCTTGAGATGGATGGTTTGGGATCTTCTCTGATGAAGGGCGCCTGTGTGGCTTAGGACCAGGTCTGTGAAGTTCAAGTCCATAAGCAATGGCTCTTTCTCTAGCCTTGTGGGGGAGTCTCTGGCCTATTCTCTGGGCTGGATTACATCTTCCTCTAAAGAGGCTCTTCACCTGAGAGGGGGCAGGCCTCAGTCCACAATAAATGCAAAAGCAACCTGCAGAGAACCAGGAAGGAGACCAGCAGCCACTGCAGGGAGCTCTCGGTGGGTCACCAGTGTTGGCCCTGCAGGAGGCCGAATCTCCGCCCCCATCACACCTCCCAGAGGGGGCGGGAGCACCTGATGGGGAAGCCTGTGGACTGTCAGTCACTGCTATCAAAGCAGGAGCTAGGATTGAGGGTAATTAATCATGCTCCCTCTGACAGCAATCCAGGGCCTTATCTGTACCCCAAGAAATGCCGCTGGTCTCCAGTTCCCTCCTCAATAAAGGAGACTGACAGTTCCAACAAAGAGGCCCCTTATCAGATTTCAGCCGGAGAGCCTGAGGCAGCCCGAGGGAGATGTGGAAAAGGCTTTTATGAGGCCCGGACCCAGCGAAGCTGTGGGGGCTCCTGGGGCTTTAACCCTTGGAGGTGGGAATGCCGCTGGGCACAGGCGCTCGCAGGCCAAACCTATGATCCGGAGCTTTCAGCGAAGATGGAGCTAAACAAAAGCTGCTCCCCGGCACTTGGCTCAGTCTTACCAGCAATCAGACTGTGGAGACAGAGCTTAGTGGGGTAGAGGGCAGAGCGGGGAGATGGCCTCCTCTGGCACTAGAGACAAAGATGGGAGATGGCAGGAATGTTGGGGGGAGGGCCACTTCCTCCCCACCACAGAGAATGGGCACATTCCAGTCAAGACCAGAAGCAATCAGGGGGCAGGGACCCAAGACAGAGTCGCATGGCTGCCTTCCTGCCTACTGGTCAGGGGTGAGGGCCCAGGACCCAGGGCGTGGCCCTGCCAAGGACCCTCGCTGCTTTTTCCTGACTTTGAACAAGATCATTAATCATTTCCATAGCCTGTCAAGAGAGCTGGGCGGCTGACCAGGGAGCCTAGAAGAGTTAAGTCCCACGTTAAGCAGGGAATGTGCACAGGCAGACAGGCAGGCAGGCCTCCTGCTTATTCCTCTGCATATTAATTCCCGCCCTGCTCTAGTCCTGCTCCCAAGCAACAAGCAGAGGAATGACTGGTGATTTTTTTCCCCCTGACTCGTTCATGTAGAAAATACCTCCCACCGGGAAACTGGGCAGCAGGCTCTGGTGGCGTGCCATGCAGTGAGTAGTAGATGACTGTTCCACAGGTCAGGGCAGAGGCAAGATGCGCAAGTATCCTAATACCAACACGTATGTTTCAGCCCTCTACCTCTGATTTCCCACTGAAGGGGGGGTCTAACTGACATAGAGCCCAGTGCACTAATGTTAAGTATACAGCCCTCCAGATCTTTACTGCTGTGTATACCCCTGTATCCATTCCTCAGATCAAAATACAGAACATTTCCAGCACCCCAGAAAACTCTTCCATTACCATTCCCAATCAATATCCATCCCCTACCACCCCCCCCCAGGAGGTAACTATTATCCTGACATGTATCACTATAGGTGACTTTCTTGAACTTTACATAAATGGAAGAATGCAGTATATAGTCTTCTGTGTCTGGCTTCTTTGTTCCACGTTAGGCCTGTGAGAGTCATCCCAGTTGGGTACAGCAACAATTCATTCTTTGTTATCGCTGTGTGGTATTCCACTACAGGACTATGCCAACATTTAGTTACCCATTCTACTACCAATGGAAATTTGAGTTCTTTCCACTCTTTGGCTATAATGAATGGTGTTGCTACGAATATTCTCGCATGTGTCTTTCAGTGAACATAAGCTCTCATTTCTACTGCGGATACACCTAGAAGTGAAATTGCTGGGTAATAGGGTTGGCATATGTTTAGCTTTAGTAAACATTACCAAACAGATTTCCAGTGGTTATGCCCATTTATATTCCCACCAGCAATGCATGGGAGTTCTGGAGGCACCAAACCTGAGAGGCTAATTTTAAACCCATTACCCTTCTTGATACTCTAGTTCAGACTAATTGCTTTAGGTGAAGTTCAACAGTATGTGCAGTGTTGTACTCTACTATGGCCAATAATAAAATTATGGTTATGGCTGTGCTGTTTCCTTCCATAAAAACTACATTCAGAGAAGTAGGCTAAGGAGTTAGAAGGAGGTGGACCATCGGGTCATCTCTGCTTCGCCTGCTGCTGGTCAACAGACCTGGCCCGAGTCTCCAGGAGAGGGGGTGGAAGGCTGGCCGGGGAGAGGTGCAACAACTCAGGGGTGTTCTGGCCTGAGCAGTGCATGGCTGTCTGAGCTTCCATTGCCAATCCATGCCCCTCCCTCTCCAGACCTAGTAGATTTTCCCACAGTGTAACTGGGTCAAACTCTCCCTTTAAACTTTCCCTACGCCAACCTTAGGACGATTTATTGAATATTGGCTCACCTTGGAAAAAAGGAGGCAAAACTATCAACCCCATTTTACCAAGTGCTAGAAGTACCAATAAATGATCTTGAAGGGGAAGAGGCTGAATTTAAAGACAAAAGTGAGCTATTCAAATTAATCATGCCTTTCAAAAACCAGGGTCTCTTCTCATTATCATGGATAACTGGGTAGTTATAAGGTATTTAAATGACTATTAAAAGTGGGGGGGAAAAAAAACCCCAGTACCTGAACAGTGGTTGGATCACCTGGGGAGAGAAAAAGATCTGGCCTAAGACAAAGGAAGATTTGCATTTTGGACTCTCATTTGGGGGTAAAGTTAGAATATGAAGCCCCAAAGCCTATTTTATCTGACAAAGACAAACATATTTTAGTCTGTCAGGAAGAGTGGCCATGGCACAGACCATTTACAGCAAGATACAAAGAATATACAAGAAACTCCCTCCACCAAAAGGCAAAGCAATATATGTCACGAACATTTCCTTGCCTGAGATGGATAGATAAGCACACAACAGAAGGAAAAACACTCAAATTGCACTTCGAGGCAGACCAAGCCCTTTTCCCACAGTAAATTCTTTGTATATACACATCAAAAACAGATCCAACAATCCATTTGGGAAAACCAAGGTCAGTTTGCAGTCCTGAACAGAACTGGTGGGGGAGGGAGGGCAGTTCTCCGGTGAGGTCTAGACAAAACTTGTCTTCCACATGACCAAGCAGGTCCTTAGCCTGGTGTGCCGAGCTGGGACGGGGGCTGGAGGGGAGATCCTTGCTTGTGGGCACTCCTGGTGCGCGCAAGATGCTACCTACCGTTAGGGCTTCTGTCTCCCGTGCCCCCAACCCCAACCCCATCCTGCCTTGACAGATGGCGCTTCTGTGCCAGCCACTGTGAATTGTCACATCTGCCCTTCCCTGAGAGATAAGCCGCCTTACCCTGAGATGAAGACTCTTCTTGCATGAAGAGTTCTACCTCGTGTTAATCAGTTAGATGCTGTCAGACCCTACCGGAGATCGACCTGTGGAGGCGGGCCACGGTCTCTGTGGGGCTCAGAAGGCTGAAGGAGAGATGAGGCTTGTCCACTGTCCCAGTGGGAAGTGATGGAGCTGCTGGTGCCAGGGGCCAAGTTTCTCAAGGGCAGTGCAGGAGAGGGGAAAAAGTCCTGGCCTCGGGATTAGGAGACCAAGGGCTAAATTGGCTCTGTGGCCTCAGGTGAGTCATTTAACATGGGGGCTGATTCTTCATGGCTAACGTGATAACCTTTGCTCTCTCCACCCCACAGAGCTGGAGCTGTGGGGAACAGCAGATCAGATAATGGGTTGAAAGGGTTCTGTAAAGTACATGGGGTAACAATAATAAAATTAACAGCAAAATCATCTCCCTCCTCTTTGATGAAACCACACTTCTGTTTCATTGCCTGGGAACAAGAGAACAAGCTCTTCTTCCTTAGTGATGAAGGAAGAATGGAATTGTTTACAAGCCTTTGCTTATGAGACTTCCAAACTAGCACCGCCCCCTCTCCGTACCCCCTCGAAAATCTACCAGGGAATGATACCTCAGGAATCACCCACTGTGAGTTAAATTAGACAGAGAATTATTTACAAATGTTTGGCTTTTTTTTGGACAAAGAAAGGTGTGTGTGTGTGTGTGTGTTTTACACACACACACACACACACAAACGTGCACATGGCAAAAGGTGAGGAAAAAGAGGCATAGGTGTTCTGAGATCTAACCCATCTTTCTACAGAAACATTTGTGGGGGAAGCACAAACAAAGGAAACTTGTTTAATTCAGTTTGGCTTCAGTCAGCAAAAGAAACACATGATTCACCAAGGAAAGGAGTGAAGAAGCATTTGGTTTTGGGGGTCCCTGGTGTAGTTTTTACACAACTATTTTGATAGAAAATTGCTCAAGGGGCTTTTCTTCTATTTTGGTTATCGAGGGTGGCTCATTATCTGTTTGTAGCTCAACAGACACAATCAGGGACACATAACACAGAACAGAGAACTTGGAAGAAATTTCCAGATTGACTCTAACTGAACTTGTGCATTTTATAGATAAGGAAACTGTGGCCCCCAGAAGAGGAAGGATTTGCTCAGGATCGTGGAGAAGGGTGGGATGTTAGCACTGGCTTCACACTCCTCAGTCCAGAGCTCTTTCCCCCTCCGCATGCCTCCCGACAGGCTGCAGCAGCCGTTCCTGAGGCAGGCAGGACACAGGGAGCCCGACTGGGCACTGCCTCGGCCTCTTCTCAGGCGCCTTCTGGGCCGGGTTGTTCTGCCGGTGGGGGAGGAGTCGCGAGGTGCAAGTCACCAGGTCTGGCCTAGAAACCAAGGTGCCTCGAGCTGAAAGGCCCATCTGCTGCAGTCAATTCACCCAAACATGTTAACAAGCCAGAGAGACCCAGCACAAAGCAGCGGTTACGGCTGGGCCCCTCTCCCACTGGACAGCCGTTTTATCACCTGCAGCTGCAGTCATTTGGGGCCACCTGCTGTGTCCTGCCACCCTTGGAGCCCGGTCCACTTCCTCTGCAGCGGAGCCTTCCATGTCAAAGCTGCCCGGCCCACTCACGGCCCAGGTGGGCGGCACCGGGCCTTTCAAACTCAGGTCGCTTTCAGTGGTTCCTTTGAAATCTACTGCTTATCCTTCATATTAGCTCTGGAGGATGAGTTGCTGACCCACTGCCAGGGTCTATGAGGCTTTTCCTTGCACCCAGCCAGTTAACAAGATTGGGCTCCTGAGTGCCCCAGACACTCCAATTTGGGAGTGACAAATAAGTCACAAACGTCTGGGGGCCCTTGGTCTCACCATTCTGTGAAGAGTAAAGACAGCAAGCTTCACATGGTTAGAAGCGCAAACTGCTCCCAGTCCCCTTGAACTGCCCATTCTAATTTAGACCGTCAACCATGAGTTTTCCAGGGAGGAGAACACGGTGATTTTAAAGGGAACAACCTCCACAGTCTCCCTGCCTCAGCCTTCCCTCTTCAGCCCAACTATACACTGTTTGCCACAGCAAACCTCCTGAAAGCACAGCTCTGGCGATACTTCTCATGTGTTAACTTCAATAACTCGGCTATGTCACAGACAGGAGTGCTAACTTCTTGGCCAAACACGGCTCTTCACAGTCCGGTGCCAGCTGATTCATCCAGGCCACAGACAAGGGTTCTTTCAGCCGTGCCTGGACCACGTACACCACGCATGCCCCGCGTTTCTGCCTCCACTCTCCCTATGCTGGAGCTACAGCAACTCTCAGGTCCCTACACTCCAGCCTAGGACGGGGCCCCACCACCCATTCCTTTGGCACTCAGCCACGGACGGGGAGTTCATCCTATTGCCTGACACAGGCCCTGCCGCCCTCAGGCATTGCTACCTGAGTGGAGATAAGATGATTTCCCTGAAGAGTTCCTCTGCAGAGGAAATTTTTGATCTTCACCTTCTTTCCTATCCTTCTATGGCAGTGGTTCTCAACAGGGGGACAGTTTTGTCCCCCAGGGCACATTTACAATATCTGCAGACATTTTTGGTTATCAAGACTGGGGGGTGCCCCCTGCAACAAAGGACTATCCAATCCCCAAAGTCAATATGCTGAAGCTGAGAAACCTTATACTAGAGTAATTAACAAGTAGCAAAACTGACTTGACTGTCTCCCTTCTACTGCTGATGCCAGCAAATAGTGAAATACCTAACGTAAGTGCTGAAAACAGAAAAAAGATTTACTCAGGGCCTGAATAACCATAAATTGACATGATCAAAGAGAGTCTCTTACTCCTGCTTTGGGTGGAATAGACTAGATGGCAGTCTGGTAGCCCCAGTGCTGTGCAATAGCGGGACACTCAGCACACACTGCTCTCTACTGCTGACCTCCAATCACGGGCCGAGGTCTAATTGTGGGTGGGAGTGAGGTGGGGGAGGGGAAGCTCGGCTTCCCTGCGTGGGGCAGCTGAGTTAGGAAAACCAACAGGACTGCTCCTACAGCAAACACATCCTGAGCGGCACCTGCCTCCAGGTCTGGCCCTGTGCTAGCACTGGGGACTTGGAGAAATGACAAAGTGGCTGTCCTCAAGGAGCGCCTCCTCTAGTGAGGACATATAGAAGTAAACAAACAATTACTGATCTTCACTCTTGGCTAGGCTGATATAACTAAAAATCCTTCTGGGAAGGGAGAAAAACAATAAAGTATCAATAGACTATAAGGCAGTGGAGCCACACTGCTGATTAAAATCTATATTGTTATAGCAGCCCCTCTGAGATGAGATCAGCTCCCGGGTTTGCACCAGCTGGGCTTGTGGAGCTTGTAAATAATTAAAAGGTAATTGGAGGGGGAGACCAAAGTATTAAGTGGATTTCTCTCTCTCAGGGCAACCAGGGAGTTTCATTGCTGCCAGTCACATTATCTTTCGGGATTATATTCTTGTTTTTTACTGACACATGCAGCTCCAGATAACAGTTGGAGGAGTAAACTAATTAGAGCTTCTTAGACTGCTTTGATAGGCTTGGAGATGGAGGGAAACCGAGACTCAAAACTTTCGATTGCCTTTGTAAGCAAACCAGCAGTAATAGGCGTGCTACTAAGAAGGCAATAAGGCTTTGGAAGGTAAAGGAAGGGGAAGGAGGGGGAGAGAAAGAGGGATGGGGCTGGTGGGGAGAGGAAGAGGGAGGGAGAGGAGTTAACTCAGAATATTTAGTTGCTGGGGGCTGTCATTATAGCTCAGCCCAGAATAAAGAGGAGGATTTCATTCCCAGGTCTCAATAAAGGAGCTGACACAGAAACCAAGGGATACATGATCAGACAGGATCCCAGGGAACATGCTGGCAGGAGCAGCTCTCCCTTACAGCTTTGTCCTGAGGTGAAGAAGATGGAGCTACACAGGTTGCAGAGGATCATCTCCTAGAGAGGCTGGGGTTCTGACCATGCTTCCTGAGGGCTGACCTAGCTGGTGAACCCATTGCTGTGACAGGATACAAAGCCAGGAAGTTGAGTCACTGGGCTCAAGACTCAGACATGCCATCGTCCAAAGTGGAGATGGTTGGGGGTGGGTGGGCGGGGAAGAGTGAGAAGGAGAGAAGGACAGGGAAGTTGGAAGGTGCATTTTAAGGCAGATGCCCATGTGCCCTACACTTAAACTGCAGGAACACCCCAACCAAGCCAGTGAACGCAAAAATCAAAGAGCCAATGGATAAGAAAAAAGAGTTAGCTTTTCCTTTTCGTGGATCATTTCAGATCCTCCCAACAAATCCTGAAGGGCCTCTATTCTTTCACTGACCCTTCTAAGTCTCTACTAAGCTAGATGCACCAGCAGGAAGCCCCATATACCAGTTTAAGTGATGTGCAGGACTGCTATAAGGCTAAGAAAAAAGTATAATTGAATTTGAAATGACTCCAGAGACCAGTTAATCAGAACAGTGACAAAAATAAGGCAGGACCAAATCTGGATGATCATTCCATTCATTTTCTACCCAGGCCCTCTTTGCCCCCTTCAACCTGGTTGTCAATTATTCTGATAAGTATGGGACCAACTGGCAGTAAACGGCTCTCGTCCTCCTGGGCTAAGATGCTGGCACTCCGCAGGGAGGATGGCTAACAGTGACCTGCACACAGTAGGCACTCAATAAATATTCAGTGAATTGAAATGATGAGTAGACTGAACACTCACCTCTCTTCTGCATAAAGACGAAGAGGTCATCCAGGAACTCCTTCCTTTCTGGATCACTGTCCAGTTCATACAGCTGTAATCCCAAACCCCCCAGGGGAGAAAAAAAACACCACAATGAAAAATTCCATCTTATGCAGGAAGTCTTACACCAGTGATACACAACCATCTGAATGACTACAAATGTGACTCACAGGCCACTTCTATCCTTATTCCTTGGGGATCAGATACAACGACCCACTGCAGAACTGCCCCTTTCGTTATCACAAAGGAAACATTACAGACCTTGGCAAAATCACGAGAGATCTCTCTTCCCCGGCCTCCATCCGCATCATCACTCCAGGCCAAACCACCGTTCTAAAGGGGAACAAAGCACAGCGTTCAGAAGGGAGCAGGAAGAGAGTGAGAGAGGGCAAGGCAATCGTTTAGGGTGCAGATGAGGATCCTTAGCAACTGTGCTCTCCTGGCTCACACTGAAAGACTGACTGCCACCCGAACAGGGACATCTTGTTTTTATGCTTTCAATTATGGTTCCAAAACCAGAGGGAGTCACGTGGAAGAATCATGTCCATTTGTTGGAGGGGGGTGGGTGTTACTTGTACCTGATAACCCTGGGGAAGGAGGACACAAAGGCCCCATTTTCTGAAAACCTGCTCAACCCTAGCTCATCTTCTGGAAGCCATCACTCTGAGATGTACCACTTTCCTGCAGGTTCTATATGGCATATGTTTGTATGTTTTATGATGTGTTTGTATGTTATATGGTATGTTGTGAAGATACCTAGCCTGGCCTCCCACACAACACTATAAGTGGAAGATAAACGGTCAAAGGGAGCAAGACAAAGATCTCGAAGATCTCAAAGATCCTGTGGTCTCTCAGCCAAGCCTCACCACCAGAAGCCCTAACTCTAGTGATTAGAACTGCCGAGTGATATGAGGGCCCCCAGGGCCTGAGATTATTCCCAAGGCACAGAGACTCTGTGCCACTAGGGTGAAGTTCATTTTCATTAAAGAAGTCATAAAAACCTAAACCTAATTCAATTGATTAGGTCAAACCAACACCATTCAACTGAACAGGAGGAAATGGCAAATATGCTTTTGTTTATGTTCTTGAAATCTGCTTCCCACTTTTATCAGTTGGGTAACTCTTATTTCTCAAATCAGGCATCATCTTCTATGGGAAGCCTTCCCTTCACACCCAGCTGCACAAGTACTCTGGAAGCACTCTCTGTACATTTCGAGCTTAGAATTTCACACATTATTTTGGAATTATTTGTCATCCCCACATATTGTAGGCTCCTTGAGAGCAAAGTGTCTTATTCATCTTTGTACCTTTAGCACACAGCACACTGCCTGACACTTATAAGGCTCCAGTGAATACCTGATGAACTATAATCACTGTTAAAAGGCATTAACTGTTTTTTTGAACCAATTAAGCAGCTCTTCAAAAAATATAGACATATATACCATACAGAAGAGTCCAAAAGGCCCTCTGCTAGTGGGGAGTATGAAATGTCAGAGCAGAAGTCGCCTGTTCACCTCATCCCACCTGTCAGTGGAGGACCCAGGGATGGGAATGGACACACTGAGACCATCACTCTCTCATTTCTCCCCCAGGACCAAAGGTGCCCATAGGCACAAGCACACACGTGTGCCACCCAGCTGGCTGGGGTGTGTAAGTGGCTGGGGAGAGACATCTGGGGTTGGGGAGCAGGTTTCTTGGGAGGACATTCTTTGGATTGCTTAGGGATCTCGTAAAATCATGCCAATAAATGAAAGCGTGCTCTAATTCCATTCTCTCTCTTTAGTAAAGCTTGCCTGAAAGCAGGAGGTTATTCAGGTTATTCAGTTAAATTCTGGGGCCGTACTTTGCTTCCCCTAGTCAAAGTGGGTTCTGAGATGTAGACCCACTTTCTGAGAGCAGAAATTTAGCGCACACAGAGGTAAGTATAACCGAGAAGAAGTGACACCCTGTCAGTTGACATGAAACAGGCTACATCAAATTGTTTCCCTGCTTATCTAGTAAAAGACGTATGTACGGAAGTGCTCAGGAAATGCTATCTGACTGTGCACACATCATCTCCCCAGGCAGATGCTGTAGAAATCTTCCTATAGCACCTTCAGCTCAGGGAGGCCAACAACCAAGCAGGAGGAACACTATTAAAAAAAAAAAAGCTAAAACCCACCCCCACGTTGTAATTACAGTCAACAGAAATCTGGTGTCATCTGCTGGCAACTAGCACAGTGAATAATCAAGATGAATTTGCCTGTCAGCTCAGCAAAACCAGACAGTTACAGTCC
Organism: Balaenoptera ricei; assembly: GCF_028023285.1. Classification (NCBI taxonomy): domain Eukaryota; kingdom Metazoa; phylum Chordata; class Mammalia; order Artiodactyla; family Balaenopteridae; genus Balaenoptera; species Balaenoptera ricei. The sequence continues at coordinate 62,591,609 of NC_082640.1, forward strand.
CCTTTCAAAGGCTGCAGCAGGTCGCCCTAATGCCCAGTGATTTTGTTTGAGCCAGTAATTCCTGCTGGAAAGTCAATTATCCCTGGGGCCCCTATCAGCTGAAAGACATTTAATGGGGGATCATTGCTGCTTCTGTTATGTCAGCTGTTTACTGTGGCAGCTCAATTCCCAACTCTCTAGCTGGAGATCTGAAGCTGATTCTGTTCACAGGAGGATTCTTTATCAGTCACCAAGAGGGATGAAAACACAGTTTTTTGCTCATCACAGTAACTTCTAGACACTCTGAATGCTCACTCAAAAACTATTTAACACTCAGGTGGGTGGGGAGGATGGAATCCACAGCCTAGAATCTCAGACAGGGCTTTCCACAGCACGAAGGGAGTGTAAAAACAAGCACGCCAGTGCCAGTGCCACCACGGGTGTGACTATGTGTGAAAATAAACACCCGAGTGTGAGGGCTCAGCTCCGGGAACGGAGGAGAATGCCTTGTAGGATGGGGATGGGGGTCGTCGTGGCCCCGTGGCTTTCACCAGCTCTGCCCAAATCTCAGCAGAGTCCGAGCAGTGGGATGGTCAGACCGTGCACTAGCCACGGCCCACTAAGTAAGAACCACTCAGCTTCAAAATCTGCTTAGAGATGGGATTTTAGCTTGACACGCACTAGGTCGGTGACCACAGAGGACAGGGAGACTTGTCAGAACAGGATGGAAATAGGACACTACATTCTTTGAGCAATCCCACTGTTTGACCCATTACACAGATAGGAGTGTCAGCTACTATTTAAAGAAAACACAGGAAAAGAGCTGCCCAGGAGCGGAGGTGTTTTCTTTTGTCCACGGCAAAATTGGGCCATTACACAATTTAAAACATTTAGTTGGGGCTGATGGGGAAACGTCCACTCTCTCTGCATTACTTTGTTTTGAGGCAATTAAACTTCAACCCTGATTCACAGGATTTTCTGGCTGAGGTGAGAGTAATTCCTAAGCCCTGCCCACCCTTCACCGTCTAGCTGGAATGCTGTTTCCTCCGTGCAGCCTCTCTGCCCACCAGTGTCTTTCTCCTCTGGGCTGTGTCACCTCGTGTTCTGGTTATTGTGCCCCTGCTTATGTCCCCAGTCTGTAAGCATCCTGTCAGGGTATCCCCAGCCCCCAGTACATAAAAAGCACTGACACATCTGCTCAGAGACAGGAATGGGCTCCCCCATGGGACCTCCAACCCCACAACTCCTATTTTCCCCTCCTCCTTTCATTGGGAGGATTACAGGCTTCAGCAGTTATTTTCTTGGTTCTTAACTCTGATCAACTGCTGTAAAACACAGCTCACTTATGCACTTCAAGTTTATGTGCAGGTTTCTTGGCCTATCAGCGGGGTGTGGGTGTGCCTGCTAGAAAGTTATCAGCTCAGAAATGATTGAATTTCTTGAATGTAGAATGTGCCTGATTGAGACTGTAGTGGTGGAGGAAACCAGGGAGTGGTAGAAGCAAGTGTGGGGAAAACGCACCCCACTCAACAGTTTAGAGATCAAGAGGGGTCCCCAAGAAAAGTGTTTCAGTTGAAGGGTCGCCACGTGCAAGTCTACCAGCCGGGGGAAGAGGCTTTGTTCCCTGTGGGCAGCAGGCAGCAGCATTCAACAGCCGAGAAATGTGTGGGATCAACAGTAGCCAGAGCAGCCGCTCGCTCACTGCCATTTACGACCTTCTCAGCCTCTCCTACTTGAGAGCTCCCTTTAAGGGCTTTGATCTCACCAGGAGCTCACAGGAAACTGACAGTTTGTTCCCAAATACCCACCCAAGGCTAGCTTCGGCTACCATACCCACATTCAGCTCATTTTCCCCAGGGAGGCCACCGGGTGTTTTGCCTGTAAATCTCTCAAAATTGGTAGTGAAAGAAGGCTGGGGAAAGAAGAAAGCGGAGCAGGAAGCTAGTGTTTGTGCATCTTCTGTGTAACAAGGACTAGACTGGGAGCTTACCAATCATTTTCTCCCGTAATTCTACAATGCAGAGGTGCTTATTTGGAGATGGGAAAAGAACGGCTCAAAGAGTAGGTTAGTTACCTTGCCCACAGTCTCAGAGCTCCCAAGTGGTAGCGTCAGCATTAAAACCCAGGTCTGCCTGGCTCTCTGTTACACCACCCTGCCTCATGGGTGGAAAGAACAGTAGAGAGTGTTCTGGGTGGGGACATCAGGAAGGGAGAAAGGGAGGAAAAGAAGAATAGTGTCCTCTGTACACAGAATGTCTACAAATGCCAAGTCTTGGCCTTGGGTGGCTCTATCAATGCGAGATTCTTTTGCTCCTTGATTTTTCTCACTGGCTTCATCTGGGAGGTGCAGCCAAACAGAAAACCAGCCCTCACACAGCATCTGCCCAGGAGACTTACCTGGGGCTACTGGGGGGTACTGGAATAAGAACTGCTAACCTTTTACCACTACCTCCAAAACAGAACATCCTGGCTAAGAGGAGCCCCCACATTCCTCTCAGAAGAGAGACAGACAGACAGACAGACAGACAAGTGGGTTATGCCTCTGAGGGGACTAGAAGAATATGGCACCTAGCACTGCCAGCATGCAAATAAAAGGCCTTGAAAAAATAACAAATCAAAGTCTAATCTGACTGCTACTCAAAATTTAAATAGTGCTTCCTCAACACCTCAACCCTGGAAGAGGAAATGTAGTCACTATCCTTGAAAATCTAAAAGGCTGCCTTGTGGAAGAGGAAGCAGGGTTGTCTTTTTTTTTTTTTTTCCCCTTTTCCTTTTTTCTCTAAAGCCCCAGAGGGCAGAACTAGAGTCACTGAGCAAAAGTTAACAGGGAGAAGATTTCAGGTCGATTAGAAGAAAGACTTCTAACAATCAGAACTGCCCAATAATGGAGTGGGACTTCGCAGGAGGTAGGCAGCTTCCTGTCCCTAGATGACCATCTGTCTGGGATGTCATGGTGTGGATTCCAACATGAGATAGGGCTGGATGAGAGGGCCCCTAGGGGCCCTTTCTGTCCTGAGAAGCAAAGAGCCTAGGACAAATTCATTCAACGCTGATTTCCTGAGAACCCACCCCAGTTAGAGCATTGTGCAAGCTGCTGAGAAGAATTACCCACTCCCCTCAAAAAGTGGTTCCCACCACCAGGAGTTTTACCACAGAGTTGGAAAAACAAGCTGAACACACACAGCATTTAATAGATAGAGCAAGTCAAAGTACCAAAACACAAAGTGCCCAGGAGGTGGAAAAAAGGAGGCGGCTCAGAGGTGGAGATGAAGCTGGCCTCGAAGAATGGGCTGAGAGATTTACAGTCTCGGTGAGCATGGAGTGGGGGATAAACAAGGCATGTTTTGGCAGGGAGGATGCAAGTCTGAATAGTTAACGTGGAAACGGGCTGTGAAATGCCTTGAATACCAGGAGGAAATTTAAACTCTGAACTGTGAAGAGGGGGGAGGCGGTGGATGTTTTCTGAACAGAAAAATAAATGATTAAATCAGTGTTTTAGATGATTTTAATGACCCATTTTTGTTGGAAAATACATAATATACACATACAAATGTATATAGGCACCTAATCGGATTGGAATCATGGGGGATTTTCACTTTTCAATTTTTTCATTACATTCATTCACATACAAACATCTGATCACTAGGATATACTAGGTACTGTGAAAGGTTCTGAGGGAAAAAGAACAAGACAGATAAGAACCTCTGACTTCTTGGAAGTTACAGTCTAATGGAGAGAGAGAGAGACGATTAAAAAAACTGTTTATTTTTTCTAGATTAACGTCTGAATCATTTGTCAAGACCCATCACTTGCTTCTTCCCCACCCCCCCGCAACAAAGAAAATTCGGACTGCATTGAAATTACAGAATAATTTAGTGAACTGACACAATCACAATATAAGAGAGCAATACTCTTCATTTAATAAAATATATTTTTAATGCTCCTCAGTCATGATTTACAACGTTAACATATTACTTTTGTAAACGGTATGGAAGATTTGAGAGGGAAAGCCAGCACAGGGGCTGGCCAGCTATGCAGTAGCCCACGCTGATAATCTGGGTTGGGGGTGGGGAAAGCAGTAGAACCAGGGAGAAATGACTGTCTTAAGAAGCAGCCAAGTCAGAGAATCAACCGGATCTGGACTGAGGGGATGAAAGAGAAAGAGAAGGATGAATCTGAATCTTATCGTGAGAAAGGTATGTTCTGATGAAAATGGAGAGACGCTGGGCAGGGGATCAAGCAGGAGGTCTTTGAGCACTAATGAAAACAGACCACTGTCTCCGGGGTTGCATCGGGGGTGACAAAAATAATCCCACAGCCCTGGAGGACGCCAGGTTATGGCAACTGGCAGCAGCAAGAGCCAAAGGCTTATTGCCAAACTTCCAGTGAGAAGAGAGACATTTAACCAGCATCTCCTGACCCAAGAAAGGTACCTTGGGCTTTTTTACTGGGATTTGAAAAAAAAGCCCAACCAGACCACGCCTCTAAGATCTTAGGAGCCAGCACTGCATTCCTTAGAGCTGTACCTCCCCAGAGACAGGAGCGCCTGACTTTAAAAGCAATTAAGTATCTAGGCTATTTTAGGATTACTCCTTGACCACCTGGAATATCTTATTAAAGCACAGCTCAGATGTCCAAAGCAATTTTAGTTCCCATTCCTCACTCCTCCCCAAGGCAAGAGTTAACCCCTTCCTTCAGGTTTAAAGCACAGAGGCTAAGCTACTAACTCTTCACTTGAGCTCCCCATATTCTGAAACCTCTCAGAAACTGCCCCATCCTTAGAACACCATCACACACACCACAACTTTTATAGAGATTCTTGAGTGTTCTCTGAAGACACAAACAGTCATGTGTTTCCTTTCCGTCTACTCTCTATAATCTAATAGATTCTGAACCCCACCCAAGGTTCGGATCTGGGCAAATTCCTGGGACTTGAACCTCAAAGTAGTCATTAGCTAAATCACTAGACTTCAAAGGGCTGATCCCAAGCTCATGGATATCAGTTAATAACTTTGAAATACGAAGTGTAACAAAAGTATTCGGGCTGAATAGTGCTGTTGTTAGTATTGTTATTATTTTTTTAATAAGCAACACATAAACTACCTTTTCTTTGGCTACACCTGTGGCTCTGTAGGTATTATCTATACCACACTTGTGACTATCCTACTACTGGACGGGTTAATGATGTTGTAATGTTATAAGTCCAATTCCCAGATCTCAGGAGGAAGAAAAGAAAAACATCTCTGCCCTCCCACCAGCTTTAACTGATCCCAGGAGGTAATGAGACATGCACAAGGGGGTAATGGGCAGGATTATAGGAGAATCCTAAAAGGAGAGGGGAGCCCCAGGAAGTAAAACAGATACTGTTATAAGCAACACTGTTGGACTACAAAACCCTCCTGATAAGATCAGGATTACTGCTCTTAGCTCAATCGCTCAGGCCTTGGAAGCACCAGAGTTATAATTATCAGATGCACACCTTCCGCTGTCAGGTAACTTTAGCAGGAACCAGAAAGTGCCTCCCCACCTCTTACAAGCAACAAAGATCAATTCAAACTCGGTGGCTTGGAAAGAGCCAAGGGACACTTTTCTGATTAAGCAGTAGAAAGGAGGAAGGGTGGGGGAGGGGAGAGAGGGTGGCAGTCCTACCTTTCCATCTAGGTATATAATCACTCCATGCAATAATCAAGAAGACTGCCCAGAAATGGGGTGTTTCTACAAAAGGAGGAAGAAAAACTAAAATGCACTGTTGGTGATGAGGACACCTCTATGCCAAAGAGTGAAGTGGCCCAGCCAAGTCTAAGTCTGAGCGCCACAGAGGAAAGCCCCAGCTCCTTTTCTGCAGAATTCAAGTCGGCAGCACTGCTTATTCCAGCCCATGAACTGTCCACCACCTGAACGTCCACAATGGTTGCTGACATCACTTCACACCACAGAGCTCCGAAAGCCAGAGCTGAGCTGAGTGGGAGAACACCTCATCTGACCTTCGTCTGAGAACAGAGGAAGTCAAGAAACCTGCCCGAAGTTGGTGCTTCAGAAAAGTGTCACCAAACTTTTTTCTTCAAACTACATATTTTAAACGTATAGGAAGAACACATTTTTTAAAAATGCTATGATGAATCATTTTATAAAGTAAAAAAAAATTTTCAAGTGTGGGATTCCCCAGAGCAGGTCTCCTCAGGCAGACCACACAGGTGCACTTTGTGTTTCAAGTCAGCCCCATTTACAACTTTGAGAGCATCTCCTAGGGCTCCTCCCGACCCACGGCCCCACACCCTGGGGGACAGCACTACGGTATACACATTCCAACTCTGAGGCCAGCTGCCCCTGTGCTGCCCGCTGCCTCGCCCAGGCTAAGTCTCTCTCATACAGAGACAGTAACTTACTCCTCTGTGAGGCTTGTGCATCTGGCACAGGGCCTGGCAGACGGTAGGGGCTCAAATAAATGTCAATACCTGAAGAGCAAGCCACAGGAATGAACTTAGGAGAACTGCTGCGGGCTAACTGATGAATTTGGGGGGAAAAAAAAATCACATACTGAAAAGCAGGTGGACTTCAAGTTCTAAAATACAACTCCATAAAAGGGATCTAGAAAGCAATATAAGCCATTTCCTAAAGAAAACAGTTTAATTTTGAGTTTCAAGAGGATACACAGAGGAGAGTGCACCCTCTCTCCCGGGCTGGCAAAGAAGGAGCCCCGTTATTCATACGTAAAATTAGAAAAGCTTTAAAAAAATGACAATGTTCAATGATAACAAGGATTGGGGCAATGGGATCTCCTATATTCCCATAGGGAAATATTAAAATACCATGACCTTTTCTGAAAGTCACTTGCCTTAAAATACCCATCACAATAAAAACAACAGCAACAGCAACAACCAATAATAATTGAATACTTACCACGTGCCAGGACCTACCCCCAGTGTTTTATGTGCATTAAACAGTTAAACCTCAGCACAATGCTCTGAGGTGGGTACTATTATTACCCTCATTTTTCAGATGAGAAAACCAAGGAACAAGGAAGACACAAGGAAGTGACTTGAAGAAGGCCGCAAAGTGATCCAAGAGTGTCAAGTTGAGAATCAAATGCAGGCAGTGCACCTTCAAGTCCCTGCTTGTAACTGCCTTACTTTCTTAGTCTCCTCCTGATCTTGTAATTCTGTTCTATGAATCTACCTGAAAGAAACAACTAGAAATACAGTACAATTGTATTTTTAATAGCAAAAAATTACAGTAGCCTAAAGGTGTGACAATAAGGGCATAGGCAACACATGAAGGTGCTACCCACATGACAGAACACTGTGCAGCCATTTAACACTGCCTTTTAAAAGAGTTTGATCCCTACTTCACATCCTTCCCATTAATTCAAGATGGAGTTAATATCTACATATAAAAAATACAACCATAAAATAATAACTATATATATTTTATAATTTGGGGGATGGGAGGGCCTTTTTAAATTTTTAAGTATGACAGAAACCATAAAGGGAAAAAATCAATAGATTTAGCAACATCAAAAATTTAAACTACCTGATGAAAGAACTACAATCAAGTTGGAAGACCAACAACTGTGAAAAATACTTGAAACACAAAGACAAGGATCTATGCAAAAGAGCTACTACAGATCAATAAGAAAAAGATAACAGAATAGAAAGCTAGGTAAAGGCAACAAAAACACAACATACCAAAACTCATGGAATGCAGCAAAAGCAGTACTAGGAGAGAAGTTTATAATAGTAATAAAAGTCTACATTAAAAAACAAGAAAGATGTCAAATAAACAACCTAACTATACTTCAAGGAACTAGAAAAAGAAGAACAAACTAAGCCCAAAGCTAGCAGAAGGAAGGAAATAATAAAGATTAGAGCAGAAATAAACAAAACAGAGAACAGAAAAACATCAACGAAAGTAACAGTTGGTTTTTTGAAAAGATGAACCAAATTGACAAACCTTTAGCTAAACTAAGAAAAAAAGAGAAGACAAATTCAGAAATGAAAGAGGAAACATTACAACAATGCCACAGAAATAAAAAGGATTATAAGAGACTACTGTGAACAATTATATGCAAGCAAACTGGATAGTCTAGAAGATATGGATAATTCTCAGAAACTTACAACCTACCAAGACTGAATCATGAAGAAACAGAAAATCTGAAGAGACCTATAACTAGTAAGGAGACTGAATCAGTAATCAAAAACCCCACAACAAAGAAAAGCCCTGGAACAGATGGCTTCACAAGTAAATTCTACCAAACATTTAAAGAATTAAAACACCAATCCTTCCCAAACTCTTCCCAAAAATTGAAGAGGAGGGAATACTTCTAAACTTATTTTATGAGGCCAGCACTACCCTGATACCAAAGCCAAAAGATGCCACTACAGGAAAACCACCTGATGAATATAGATGTAAAATCCTTAATAAACTATTAGCAAACCACATTTGAGAGCACATTAAAAGGATCATATACCATGACCAAGTAGGATTGATCCCTGGGATGCAAGGATGATTCAACATACAAAAATCAATCAATGTGCTATACCACATTAACAGAACAAAGGATAAAAATTACATGATTATCTCAATAGATGCAGAAAAAGAATCTGACAAAATTTAACACCCTTCCATGATAAAAAATACTCAACAAACTAGGAAAAGAATGCATGGCCTCAACATTTTAAAGGCCATATATGAAAAGTCTTCAGCTAACATCATACTCAATGGTGAAAAACTAAAAGCTCTTCCGCTAAGATCAGGAACAAGGCAAGGATGCCTACTCTTACCACTTCTATTCAACATAGTACTGGAAGCCCTAGCTAGAGCAATTAGGCAAAAAAACAAGTAAAAAGGCATCCAAACTTGAAAGGAAAAAATAAAAGTACCTCTGTTGGCAGATGACATGCACTTATATGTAGAAAACTCTAAAGATTACACACACACAAAATACACACAAACTGTTAGATCTAATAAATGAATTCCAGAAAGTTATAGGATACAAAATCAACATACAAAAATCAGTTTTGTTTCTGTACATTAACAACAAACAACCTGAGAAGGAAATTAGGAAAAACAATCCCATATACAATAGCATCAAATAGAACAAAATACCTAGGAATAAATCTAACCTAGGAAATGAAAGATTTGTACACTGAAAACTACAAAACATTACTGAAAGAAAACAAAGAAGATACAGATAAATGGAAAGACATCCTGTGTTCACGGATTGGAAGAACTGAATATTGTTAGAATGTCCATGCTACCCAAAAGTGATCTATAGATTCAATGCAATCCCTATCAAAATCCCAAGGGCACTTCTTAACAGAAAGAGAAAAAACAATTCTAAAATCCTTATGGAACCATAAAGGACCCCGAATAGCTAAAACAATCTTGAGAAAGATGAACAAATCTGAGGCCTCACACTTCCTGATTTCAAAACATATTACAAAGCTACAGTAATCAAAACAGTATGGTACTAACATAAAGACAGACAAATAGACCAATGGAACAGCATACAGAGCCCAGCAATAAACCCACGTACATACAGTCAACTGATCTTTGACAGGATGCCAAGAATATGCAATGAGGAAATGACAGTCTCTTCAACAAATGGTGTTGGGAAGACTGGATATCCACATGCAAAGAATGCAAATGGATCCTTATTTTACACCACACATAAAAAATCAAGTCAAAATGATTAAAGACTTGGGACTTTCCTGGCAGTCCAGTGGTTAAGACCTTGTCTTCCAATGCACAGGGTGTGGGTTTGATCCCTGGTCAGGGAGCTAAGATCCCACATGCCTCACGGCCGAAAAACCAAAATATAAAACAGAAGCAATATTGTAACAAATTCAATAAAGACTTTAAAAAATGGTCCACATCAAAAAAATCTTAAAAAAAAAAAAAATGATTGAAGACTTAAATGTAAGACCTGAAACTGTAAAGCTCCTGGAAGAAAATATAGGATGAAATCTACATGACATTAGTTTTGGCAATGATCTTAGATATGACACCAAAAGTACAGCCAGCAAAAGCAAAAATAGACAAATGGGACTACATCAAAGTAAAGAGCTTTTGCACAGTAAAGGAGATAAAGGAGATAGAGTGAAAAGGAAACCTAGAGAGTGGGATAAAATATTTGCAAACCATACATCTGATAAGGGATTAATGTCCAAAAGATATAAGGAACTCCTACAACTTGACAGCAAAAAACCAATACCCCAATTAAAAAGTGGGCAAAAGACTTGAATAGATATTTGTCCAAAGAAGACACACATACAGCCAATATGTATATGAAAAGATGCTTAACATCACTAATCATCAGGGAAATGCAAATTGAAAGCACAGGATATCACCTTGCATCTGCTAGGATGGCCATTATAAAAAACAAACAAACAAAAAGCCAGAAATTAACAAGTATTGAAGAGGATGTGGAGAAACTGGAATCCTTGTACACTGTTGGTGGGAAAGAGTATAGAGATTTCTGAAAAAATAAAAAATAGAACTACCATATGATACAGCAATATTCACTTCTGGGTATTTAATCAAAAGAACTGGAGTCACGACCTTGAAGAGATATCTGTACTCTCATGCTCACTGCAGCACTGTTCACAATAATCAAGATATAGAATCAACCTAAGTGTCCATCAATGGATGAATAGATAAAGAAAATGTGGTTTATACACACTATGCAATATTATTCAGTCACAAAAAAGGACATTCTGCAATATGTGATAACATTGATGAACCTGGAGGGCATTATGCTAAATAATGTAAACATTTCAATAAAAATTTAAATAAATGTAAATAAAGTGAAATAAGCCACTCCCATTTATATGAAGTATCTAAAGTAATTAAACTCATTGAAGCAGTAAGTATAATGGTGGTTGCCAGGGGCTTAGGGGAGGGGGATGGGAAATGGGAAGCTGCTGTTCAATGGGTATAAGTTTCAGTCATGCAAAATGGAAAAGTTCTAAAGATCTGCTGTACAACATTATGCTTACAGTTAATAATGTGAACTATACACTTAAAAATTTGTTAGAGTAAATCTCATGTGCTTTTCACAGTTAAAAAAAGAAAGAAAAATGGGCAAAGGCTACAAGCAGGGTAAGTCACAGAACAAATACAAAAGGCAAATAAATATATGAAAATATAGTAATATACATATACCCTCTGATACAGCAAATTCAACTTCTAGAATAATCTATCCTACCACAGAAATACAGACAGAAGGGCAAAGGGTCAAACGGCATCTACAAAGATAGTCTGTATTTATACTAAACACACATACTCTCACACATTGTGTGACTATACACTAAATAGGTAAATATACAGAAACAGCCACAGAAGCTGATTCATGCCTAACTGTGGCCTCCTCTGGGATGGGAGGGAGCAGAGTAGGCAACAGAACACTACAATATGTTTAAAACTATAAGTTTTCACTCTGTATTTTCCTATATTGTTTCAATTTTTCATGAGCATCTATTCACATTACTTATATAATTTTGAGATATGATTATAAAAACATTAATAAATAAATCTTTATAAACACGCATCAAAGGACAGTCATAATACTGAGTAAAAAAGTTGTAAAACTCCTGAATAAAAAAGTAATTTGTTAAAAGCAAGCAAATGTATTTGTGAAGAGAAAAAGCTCTGAAAAGGTACAGGCCAAATTGTTAACAATGACCTGTGGAAAGGTCGACTTTTACTTTACACATTTCTGTACTTTAAAAATTATTTGAGTCAATATAACTTTGGTAATATGTTTTTTAAAAATTAAACTATTTTAAAATAACACTTTAAAATAATAAACACTTTATAAAAATTCCTCATGGACTGTTAGGTAATAAAGGTTGGGAACAAAAATAAAACCAAAAAAATATGTCTGTAATAGGCATTTAAAACAAAACACAAAGGAAATACAAGAAAATGTTTACATTTATACCTAAGTTATATGGTTGTGGTGATTATATTTTCTTCTTTACAAATTTTTATATTCTCTAAAATAAGTCTGAATTACCTGCAAAATCAGAAAAAATAAAGTTACTTTTAGAGTAACGAAACCACTGAGAAAAGATTATCCTTGCCCTGCTCTCTCTGGAATAGGAAGAGGAGAGGCATGGAGGCAGAAGTCGGACCACCTGTGTTCATAGCCCAGCTTCCCAACTCTGAGACCACAAGCAGCCCATTTCACCCTTCTTTCCTCATCTGTAAAATAAAACAAACATGTAAAGGGGGGATAATATCAGGGCTTACCTCACACAACTCATTGAAATAAGGCAAATACCCAGCACAGGAGAGATAAAAAAAAGTCCAAGCTATTAAAAATCAAAAACAAACTAGCAAAAAACCAAACTAGCAAACAGAATCATGAGCGAGGATAGTCTGATGTGGAGCAACTCTACCACCTCCCCGTCTCCAAAGAAAACCTCACTAGACATGCTAGATAAAATTTAACGCTCCACACCCCTTACACACATAGCTAAGCTTGAAACCAAGAGCCCACAGTGCCAGAAACAAAAAGGAAGGAATCAGAGAGCAGTGAGCAGGCACCGAAGCTGAAGGGCTCAAGGGAAAAGGGACCTAGATATAGTTTTTAACAGCTGAGGGCTGAGGACTGGGGATTTAATCACCCCTATGGGAGAAGAGTCCATGCCAGGAACCAGAGCTGAGATAAATGCATAAAGCCAGAGGCCAGGAAGGACTATGCTTCCACCCTTCCATGAACTAGGGCCTATAAAACTGCCCACCAACCTGGAGAAGAAGTGACGAACACTGCCATCTGCTAGGGTCCACATGGAAAAAGAGGGTCCATAAGAAATGGAAACCCAGGCTCTCACCAGGTACAAATGTAAACTCCTAATTCATACCCCAAACCAATGGCAACCAGCTAAACTTGTAGGGCCCCAGCAGAGGAGAAAACAAAACTCCCCTTAGGAATGCTTCCATAATCCAAAACACATGGGACTCCCATGGAAACAAATCCCAACTCAAAATAGGATTACACTGAAAAACAAAAACAAAAACAAACCACTGCAAGAGGAAACAAACCATCAAAGGGGAGAGTAACATGACACAAGGAGAACTTGCACCCCAAGAATTAGAGATAATAATAAAATAATCGAAAAGCACCTTTAATTTTTCTTATCGAAGTATAGTTGATTTACAATGTTGTGCCAATCTCTACTGTACAGCAAAGTGACTCAGTTATACACATACAGACATTGTAAAAGCATCTTTAAAACAAGCATGTTTAGGGCTTCCCTGGTGGCTCAGTGGTTAAGAATCCACCTGCCAATGCAGGGGACACAGGTTCGAGCCACAGTCCGGCAAGATCCCACATGCCGTGGAGCAACTAAGCCCGTGTGCCACAACTACAGAGCCTGTGCTCTAGAGCCCACAAGCCATAACTACTGAGCCCGCATGCTACAACTACTGAAGCCCACGCACCTAGAGCCCATGCTCTGCAACAAGAGAAACCACTGCAACAAAGAAGCCTGCGCACTGCAACGAAGAGTAGCCCCTGCTCGCCGCAACTACAGAAAGCCCACGTGCAGCAACAAAGACCCAACACAGCCAAAAATAAATAAATTAATTTAAAACAAAAACAAAAACAAGCATGTTTAAACAATGGCAGAATGTTGGTTGGTAACTGCTAAAAGCTGGGCAAAGGACACAGGTGGTTCATTACCATTCTCTTCTTTTGTATATATGAAATTCCCATAATAAAGAGTTTTAACAAGTCCATATAAAGTTTTTTAAAAGTTAAAGATGTTCAAAGAGCTAAAGGAGGAAATAGAAACCATATGGTAAGAACAGGCATATTTTTAAAAACCAAAAAAGAATAGATATTAAAACACAATATTAAGATAAACTTTTTTTTAAGGGATTAAGTAGTACAGACAGAGCTAAAGAGAGAATTAGAAACTGGAAAACAGAATGTGAAAATATTCCAGAATGCAGGAGAAAGACATAAAGAGATAAGGTTATAAAAGAAAGGGTACAAAGAAGGCTAAATGAGAAGGTTCAAATACTTCTATTACAATAGTGGTCAAGGGACTTTCCTGGTGGTCCAGTGGTTAAGAGTCCGCCTTCCAGTGCAGGGGACATGGGTTTGATCCCTGGTCAGGGAACTAAGATCCCACATGCTGCGGGACAACTAAGCCCACAGGGCGCAACTACTGAGCCCATGCACTCTGGAGCCCGCACACACCGCAACTAAAGAGAGGCCTCCGTGCCGCAACGAAGAGCCCATGTGCCGCAACTAAGACCCAACACAGCCAAATAAATAAATAAATAATTTTTTAAAAAGAATAGTGGTCAAGGAAAAATAGCAGCCAAGAAAAAAAAATGACACAAATCAGGTTGAAGGTGCAGATCAAGGCCCAAGTGGGGTAAATAAAAATATGTTCAAACCCAGAACACTAGTACAAGTGCAAAACAGCAGAGTCAGAAAAAATTTTAAAGCTACAAAAGAGCTTTAAGATTCACAACAGTGACAATTAAACTGATAACAGACTTCTCAACAGCAAAAATAGTTGCTAGGAGACAAATGGGATCATATCCTCAAAGCGTTAAGGTGAATAATGGTCAATCTAGAACCTAAAGCTATAAACAATTGTACAAGAATAAGGGCAAGATAAAGAAAGACATACATTTATTTTATTTTTATTTTTTATTAATTTTATTTATTTATTTATTGGCTGCATTGGGTCTTTGTTGCTGTGCGTGAGCTTTCTCTAGTTGTGGCGAGCGGGGGCTACTCTTCATTGTGGTGCGCGGGCTTCTCATTGCAGTGGCTTCTGCTGTTGTGGAGCACGGGCTCTAGGCACGTGGGCTTCAGTAATTGTGGCATGTGGGCTCAGGAGTTGTGGCTTGCAGGCTCCAGAGCACAGGCTCAGTAATTGTGGCACATGGGCTAAGTTGCTCTGCGACATGTGGGATCTTTCCAGACAAGGGACTGAACCTGTGTCCCCTGCACTGGTAGGCAGATTCTTAACCATTGCACCACCAGGGAAGTCCCAAGAAAGACATACATTTAAAAAAATTTTTTCAGGCATACCAAGACTGAGTTTACTATATACAAATCTCTGCTGAAAGAGTTACTAAAAAAGGAAGAAGACTGAACCCAACAGGAAAGAATGGGATATAAGAAGTAATGGTGAAAAGAAAGATGGATAAACTTGTTGGGAAGTTTAAATAACTATTGACTGGTAGGGAAAAAAAAAACACCCTAATTTGGGGGTGGGGCTAAAACAAATTGGAATATTGGATGATGGAAGTGGAGAGGCAGAAGCTACAGTAGAATTTCTGAGATCCTAATATTGTTTGAAAGTAGTGTAGGGGACTTCCCTGGTGGTCCAGTGGTTAAAACTCCACATTCCCAATGCAGGGGGCCTGGGTTCGATCCCTGGTCAGGGAACTAGATCCTACGTGCCGCAACTAAAGATTCCACATGCCATAACGAAGATCCCACACACAGCAACAAAGAACCCGAGTGCCACAATTAAGACCCAGTGCAGCCAAATTAATTAATTAATTAATAAAAAAGAAAGCAGTATAAAAAGTCAATAATGAAAGTCAAAATCTAATCAACAAAAGAATAGAAACAGAAAGCATAACTTCTAAGCCAGTAAAGGAGAAAAAGACAGTGGTTAAGAATCCGCCTGCCAATGCAGGGGACACGGGTTCAAGCCCTGGTTCGGGAGGATCCCGCATGCCGTGGAACAACTAAGCCTGCTGCACCACAACAACTGAGCCTGCACTCTAGAGCCTGCGAGCCACAACTACTGAGCCTGCGTGCCACAACTACTGAAGCCCGTGCACCTAGAGCCCGTGCTCCGCAACAAGAGAAGCCACTGCAGTGAGAAGCCTGTGCGCCACAACGAAGAGTAGCCCCCGCTCGCCGCAACCAGAGAAAGCCTGCGCGCAGCAACGAAGACCCGACACAGCCAAAAATAAATAAATTAATTTTTAAAAAAAGAAAAGAAAAGAATATTCAATCAAACGAACAAAAGACAGGAAAGGAGAAAACAAGAAGCAAAGAAAAAGTATGGTTAAACTGGAAATCCAAAGTTAGAGGGCAGAAATAGGTCCAAATGTATCACCAGTTCTAATAACTACATGGATTAAATTAACCTAATAAAAAAGACAGATTATAGGTCTTTTGTATGTGGTCTCAATATATAAAGACTGGAATGTACAAGGAAAAACTGCACTAATACTAATCAAAAGAAAGCCAGTCTTACACCGGAATATTTTAATTCACCTCTTTCTGAAAGTGATCACACAAACAAACTTAGTAAGGATAAGGAAGATCTGAATAACACAATTAAAAAGCTTGATCCAACATACAGATATACAACCCCACCTCTATTAAATAGAGAATATACATTCTTTCCAAGCATATATGGAGAATTTATAGAAACTGATCATACACAAGGCCAACACAAAGGATATCACAACAAATTCCAGAAAACTGATAATGCACCAGTTCTCTAACAACGATGGTTATAGCTTAATTATAAGCTATAATATTTTTTAAAAAGATAAAACCCATGTATTCGAAAACTAAAAAATACTTTTGAACAACTCATGGTTTAAAGAAGCAATCACAACTGAAATTTTGAAACGTTTAGTACTAACCAATGGAAGCACTGCATATCAAAACTTGTGGGATACAGCAAAAGGGCAACCTTGAGAGAAATCTGCAGCTTCAAATGCATTTGTTAAGTAAAAAGAATTTCAGGCTTAAAAACAGGACAGACACACAGAGTACAAGTAAAACTTAGGAAATCTAAATAAGATCAGTGGATCGTATCAATGTCAATATCCAGGTTGTCACAGTATACTACAGTTTTATGAAATGTTACCACTGGGGGAAACTGGACAAAGTGTACAGGAATCTCTCTAAATTATTTCTTAGAACTGCACGTGAATATACAATTATCTCAATGAAAATTCAGTTTTAAAAAAATGACCAAAATCCCCAACACTAACACCACCACATGCTGGCAAGGATGTGGAGTAACAGGAACTCTCATTCATTGTTGGTAGGAATGCAAAATGGTACAGCCACTCTGGAAGACAGTTTGGCAGTTTCTTATAAAACTAAACATACTCTTTGAATACAATCCAGAAATCGTGTTCCTTGTTATTTACACAAATGGGTTCAAAACTTATGTCTAACAAAAACCTGTAAACGATGTTTATGGTAGCTTTATTCATACATGCCAATACTTAGAAGCAACCAAAATGTCCTTCAGTAGCTGAATGGATAAATAGACTGTGGCACATCCAGACAATGGAATATTATTTGGGGCTATAAAGAAATGAGCTATCAAGCCATGAAAAGACATGGAGGAAACTGAAATGCATATTACTAAGTGAAAGAAGCCAATCTGAAAAGGTTGGTATGAATAGCTGGAGCACAGAGGATTTTTAGGGCAACAAAACTGCTCTGTATGTTACTATAATGGTAGATTCATGTCATTATACATTTGTCAAAACCCACAGAATGAAGAAGAGTGAACCCCAATGTAAACTATGGACTTTGGGTGATAATGATGGTCCAGGGTTGGTTCACCGACTATAACAAATGCAGCACTCTGGTGCAGATTTTGATACAGGGGAGGCGGTGCATGCGTGGGGGCAGAGAGTATATGGGAAATCACTGTAGTTTCTGCTCAATATTGCCGTGACCTAAAACTGCTCTTAAAAAAAAGCATTTTTTTAAAGAAATGAAATGGTGCTCTTCACATAAAAAAAAAAAAAACAGGGTAAATTAAAAGAAAGCACAAGAAACAAATATTTATGCAGCGCCTATTATCTGACATTATTCTGCTGGGTGCTGGGACACAATGATAAGCAAAACAGACAAGGTCCCCGTCCTCTTAGAGCTTACCATCTAGTACAGGACTCATATCAAACAAATAAACCACACAAAGTATAATGTTCAGTGACAACATATACAGGCATACCTCATTTTATTGTGCTTTGCTTTACTGCGCTTTGCAGGTACTGCACTGTTTTTAGAAACTGAAGGTTTGTGACAACCCTGCGTTGAGCACACCAATTTTTAAAATTTTTATCTTTATTGGAGTATAATTGCTCTACAATGGTGTGTTAGTTTCTGCTGTACAACAAAGTGAATCAGCTATAAGTATACATACATCCCCACATCCCCTCCCTCCCACCCTCCCTATCCCACCCCTCTAGGTCGTCACAAAGCACCAAGCCGACCTCCCTGGAGCACACCTATTGGTGCTATTTTTCCAGTACCCTCTGCTCACTTTCATGTCTCTGTGTCACATTTTGGTAATTCTCGAAATAGTTCAAACTTTTTCATTATTATTATATTTGTTATGGTGATCTGTGATCAGTGATCTTTGATGTTACTATCACAAAAAGATTACAATTTGCTGAAGGATCAGATAATGGTTAGTATGCTTTATCAATAAAGCATTTTTTACTTAAGGTATGTACACTGTTTTTCTAGATATAACGCTATTGCACAGTTACTAGACTACAGTATAATGTAAACATAACTTTTATATGCACTGGGAAACCAAAAAATTCATGTGACTTACTTTATTGTGATATACACAACCGAATCCGCCATATCTCCACGGTATGCCTGTAACATGACCTACACTAAAGGTGAAGACAGTGCCTCTGAGAAAGTGATGTTTAAGGTGAAAACAGAAGCTGGGGTAAGAGCCTGAAGGAGTGTTTTAGGCAGACGCACTGGCATATGCAAAGGCCAGGGTGACTGGAGTACAGTGATAGGTCAGGATATTGGCAAAAATAAGGCTGGAGAAGCAGGCAGGGATCAGATTATGCAGATTTGGACTTTTACAATTAGAGCAACTGATGACAAACTTCGAGGGCATTAAAGTAGTGACATAATCTGATTTGGTTTTTAGAAGATCACTGTAGCTGCTGTGCGGAGAATTAGAATGGAGGAGGGAAGACACAGAAACTTGTTGATAGTTACAACAGTAGGTAAGAAGCTTGGATTAAGTACTCGATGGTGGAGGAGAGAAGTGGCAGGATTCTAGATATTTAGATGGGAGAACTGATAAGAATTGGTGATGAACTGGACATTACCAGATGGAGTGACAGAGTAGAAGGTATACAAAGATAGTCAGCTCTAAGGTTTCTGATATGAATGACCAAGTGGGTAGAAATGCCCTTTACAGAGAAGGAAAATAGAGGAAATAGTTGTGGGGAGTAGGTTGGAAATTAAGAGTTACATGTATTAAACGTGAGGTGCCAGTAAAACATCTAAGTAAAACATCCCAAGAAGGTAGTTGGGAATATATCCATTGAACTCAGAATGGAAACATGGGCTCAAACAATGTACACTGGAGTCAGTGGCTTGTGGACAGTATTTAAAGCCATGAAAGTAAAAGAAATTGCCCAGGGGAAGCATATAAAGAAGAGGGTTTAAAACTGAGCCCTGGGGAACTTGGAGTTCTAGAGGTTAGATAGAAGAAGAGAAAGAGGTTAAAGAAAATAAGCCAATGGAGGAGCTACAGAAAGGAAGAAAAGGAAATGTTTCAAGGAGAGGAGTCTACTGAATTCAATACTGCAGAGAAATCAAATGAGGCGAGAGCAGGCGGGGCTTGGAAACATGGTGATCACTAGGAGGCCTTACCAAGAGGAACTTCAGGGATATGGAAGAGACAGAGGCCAGACTGAAGTGTGTTGAGGAGTGAGTAGAAGGTGACAAAGTGGAGGTAAGGAGTGCAAACGACTTCCGAGAGGCTTTGTTGTGGGAAGTGCGTGGATAGTCAGGACTACAGAACATGTTGGAAAGAGATGTGCAGTCAAGGGAAAGTTTTTAAAAAGTGATTTCTAGGGAATTTCCTGGCAGTCCAGTGGTTAGGACTCCATGCTTTCACTGCAGAAGGTCTGGGTTCGATCCCTGGTCAGCGAACTAAGATCCCACAAGCCAAGTGGCGTGGCCAAAAAAAATAAAATTAAAATTAAAAAAATAAAAAGTGACTTCTCATTTCCTGGTAGCAATCAAATCAGGCAGATTTACTGATTAAAAGGAGACTTTTTTTTTTTTTTAATTTGGGGATAGTAGAACACATGTTAATGTGGAATAAACTTCAGAAGAGAGTCCCAAGAGTCAGGGAAATGGGTTCACAGATGGAGCAGGTCCCTGAAAATTAGGAGGGGATGGGATCTGGGACACACATGGAGGGATTAGTCTTTGCTAAGAAAGATAAAGACCCAAGTTAAGTCCCTAATCATGTATTTATAAGAATTCAACATAAACAAAGCTTACTTCTACCTAAAGGAGAAATACCCCTATTTTAATATGGAAAGAAGCAGCTTCAAGAGTGCAATGGCTTTAACTCACATAATCCTGAAATGCTTCAGAGAACCCTAGAATACTAGAGTTTGGTTACAACTCTAGAAAACTTGAAAAGGAGTTGCTTGAGAGCACTAAGATTTATGGAACATCTTACCTTACAAAGATAGTAAAAATTGAAAAATTATAGCTTCAAAAAGTATTTAGGTGCTAATGACAATTCAACCTAATCTTTGCATAATGGTATAAATTTTACAAAGATCTTTCACACTCATTTTCTTCTTCCATCTTTGTAGTATCTTTAAAATTGCTCCCTGAGGATGGCAAGAGAGGATTATCATCCTCTGGGAGAGATGTATGTATGGGTTCAGAAGGGTAGGGTAGGACATCTGTCCCAAGCATTATAGCAAGCAAGTGGTGGAGTTAGGATCTAAATCCACATCTTTTGGCTCCGAAACCAATGCTGATTTAATAATTACATCTTTTACTACATAACAAGTTTGCTGAGTATTTATGCCTTGACCTTTTGGGGTTAAAGTCTAGAGGGGCGACCGAGCACTCTCACAAATCACCATCGATATCTTAGATATCATGGAACACCGGGCTGAAGAACCACTGACAGAGCCAAATAAGAGAGCGCAAGTTCTAGGTCCCATTCCTCCCCCAAGTGATGGACAGTCTGCTCACCCAGATGATGACAGGAGAAGACACAAACTCAACAAGGATACTGAAAACAGAAGTGAAGAAAACTCAAGGTTGCCAAACACTTCAGTTACCAGGGCCAAAACACAAAGGAAGAGTCTAGGGCAGTGTCTGATGAAAGCACAGCATATGTTCTCGTTCTAATTACACAGTCTAAAGCAGGGTTTCTCAACCTTGGCGCTACTGACATTTGGGGGCCAGATAATTCTTTGCTGTGGGGGGCTGTCCTGTGCATTGCAGGACGTTTAGTAGTATCCCTGGCCTCCACCCACGCGATGTCAGCAGCACAGCTCCACCTGCCCCAGTCATGACAACTAAACATATCTCTTGACTTTGCCAAACATCCCTTGGGAGAAGGAGGGGTTGGGGAGATCAACTCCAACTGAGAAACACTGATCCAGATGGATTTCACTATGAATATCGGAGCTAAGGCCATGCAAAGCAGACCTACAAAGAAAGTGGAGAAAGCACATGATCTTATTTATTTTCAGGTAATAGTCTGCACAATCTTTACTAAAAGCATCAAATGTTCCAAGACATGCAGTACGTACCCAGAAAAGTAGGCCTAGCCTGAGAGACTACACCTCACTACTTAGAGGAACTCTTGGTAATGGATTCTGGAGACCAAGCAGTCAGTCAACCTTCCTCCTTCTCACACTCAGTAATCCAAGAGACTGCCAAAGTATATAGAAAATCAGACACACTCTCTGGCTCTCATATGCCCATCAAGCCATCATTCATCTTCCTATCCTATGGGAAGGAGTCTTTGCCCTTCTGGAAAACTGGCTCCATTAATGGGCTCAAGACAGACAAAGCCTGCACTGCCTGAACTGCTCTCTTTCCAGAAGGACAGAAGACCACCCCTAACAGGCCAGCAACACCCCTAGCTGGTTGTATGTTGACAGGCTTCTACTGATCTCCCTTGAGAGAAGGGACACTCAGCTCTCTGTTGTCTTGTTTTACAATTATTTACTCTGCCCATCGAAATCTGATGGGTTTTAGAAGCTTGGCTCAAGGGCATTATCCATCTTCCCATCGCTCTGGTGTCAGAGGATGCCACACTCTTTCTAACAATCCAGGCCTTGAGAAGCAAATTACTTTCTTACTTTCTAAGAGTTTCTTCAAGGAGAAAACGTGAAATAATTTTGACTTTACATGTTATAAGATTGTGATTTCAGAAACAAAAGATAATCTGTGGAGCCCTTAAGCGTTCCAAATTTTGCTTTAGAGTTGGCAGATGCCTGCTGAGGCCCCCACACCAGCCCCAAATCTTGTAAATACTTTTGAGTATTTATGTTCATTTACCAAGCTATGTTAGCTATGCTGTAGACAAAATCA
Source organism: Balaenoptera ricei (assembly GCF_028023285.1). Taxonomy (NCBI): domain Eukaryota; kingdom Metazoa; phylum Chordata; class Mammalia; order Artiodactyla; family Balaenopteridae; genus Balaenoptera; species Balaenoptera ricei. The sequence continues at coordinate 62,613,948 of NC_082640.1, forward strand.
ACTTTATCTTGGTGTATGAATATCTGAAACAAAACTCTGTTTTAAAATATCTGCAGCATAGCTCAGACCGGACAGTTGGGCTTTAACTGAGTCAGGACAGTAAAATTGTTGCAACCCAAGACTCAATCCCCCTTGAGTTCCCACACTGCCTCTGCTAAACCTAGCTGGTGAGCTCTTCAAGGGAGAAGCATGCCTTAGCCCCTGGAGCAGAGGCCTGGCCTAAAGAAGCCTCTGTAAAAGTCTGTCATGTAAAAGAACAAAATGGACACTGTCACCCATTAATAAGATCTTTTTCTGCTCTCTGGAAGTTAACTGCATAAGAAACAAAAGACTTTGAATAATTTTTTTAAAAAGCTAGTCTCACAGTTTGTAGTAGTTTCTAAAGGCTCTCCCGTAGGATATTATTTTAGTCCCCCTTCCAAAGCACAACTAAAACATTTTAAAAATCCCCAAGCACATTATTTACTGTTAGAAGCAGGATTAGATAAAGGAGGAGGGCACAGACCAAATCAATCTTGAAAAATTAAATTCAAAAGGAGAAAAGGAGGTACACATCTAAGGTTTAAAGTCATCGTTACCCAGTGACCCCCTAACCCAGCTCTTGATCTCCAAATCCAGGGGGAGGGTAAATTTAGGGTGCGAGATTAGGCCTCAGCTACGCTGGCATTTAAAAACATTCTGGCAGGTGCTCTGCCAGGCAGTCTATAATTAGTGAGTATGCCTCGGAAACTTAAAATGAACTCAAAGGGTTTCAGAAGCCAACAGCCAGCCTCCCAAGCACTGAGCTGTGCAGCCACGGGGCTGATGCTGTCTAGAACCAGTGTTGGGTGCCTGCATAGCGCACACGTGTGTGCACGCACACGCCACTTCTGCAGAGTGTCTTTTTTCAAAGCTCTAATGGCTTGACCTCAACACCTGCTGCACTTCCTGAAGACAGACAGGCTCTGGAGCTCCACTTGTTCCTCGCACGAGGCTGTACTTTCTAGGAACGACCGCACACACGCAGAGGCTGGCCAGCTGCCAAGGCGGGGGCAGCCCAGCCACCTCGGGCCTGAACTTTCCCAGTGCTGTCAGGGCGGGATCCCACTAGGAGCTGACTCAGCGGCCAGCATGGAACTCTGCCAACCACACAGCAGTGCGGGGGCTGCCGGCAAGTCACAGATGTTTTGCTAAACCAAAGCAATCAGCCGGGAGGCGGATCTGGGCTGGCGGCCAGGCTGCTGCTGTCGGGGAAGCTGGCATTCTCTGATCCTAGTCCGAGCTCTGCCACTACCTCCCTGGTGATCTGAGGGAAAACCTCGGTGCACCTCAGCGTCTCCCCTGCTTCCGAGCATGTCTGTGTGGATGCAGCAGAGGATGGCACTGTTTGCATGAAAGAGCACCTGGAGCACTACTACCCACCACACGCTGGTTCTGTTAATCGTCACAACATCCTTGGAGGTAGGCATCGTTAGTTTGATTTCACAGAGGGCTCAAAGGAATTAAGAGCCCTACCAAAGGATCACAAGGGTAATAGATGGAAGAGATGGGATTTGAACCCCACTTTGCTGGCTCTGGGATCTACTACAAACACTGCTACTGTGAAACTCAGATCAACTGCATAGGCAGGGCGCCTTGATAGAAAGATGCTGAGTTTTCAGTTTGCAAAGGACCTTTCTCATATGACTTCTCGGATGCCCTGTGTAAATCCATAGCCCTTCACAACTAATTTCTAAACAGCACCACTGGACCACATGGAGTATATGTGCTTATGGGGAGGACCCAAATATTACCGGCTTTATTATGAACTCCCTGCCTAATCACCAACAAGCCACTTAGCCTGGAAGAACTGATCATCACTCCCATTCTTCAGCTGAAGAAAAGCGGCGTGGCAAGTCAGAAAGACAAGAAGAATTAGAAGGCAAAGAGAGCACAGATTCCTTAGGTTCTACCCCCTAGGATAATTCATTAGGACCCTTGAATCTATATTTTTAAAAACTCCCTAGATGACTCTGATGCTCTGCCATGTTTGGGAATCACTGAAGCTTGCCTTGGCTCAAAAGGGAATTGTGAGGGATTCCCTGGAGGTCTAGTGGTTAGGAGTCTGCACTTTCACTGCCATGGCCTGGGTTCAGTCCCTGGTCAGGGAACTAAGATCCTGCAAGCCGCACAGCACAGCAAAAAAAAAAGTAAAAAAATAAGGGAATTGTGAGGTCTACCCTTCCCTGTTTCAAAGGAGGTGATATAAGGGTGAAATGAAATCATGTCTAAAGGCTCTTTGCTGGAAAATATACACAATGCAAAAGGTTCTCATCAGCTATGTTTAGCAGCAAAACAACAAAACTGATCTTAAAAAGCATGATCCTGGGTTAGCCTGGAGCTAAGACACTGTGTTAGGCAAGACTGTTCTCTTATCAAACTACTACTAGAAAAACTGAAATTAGAGCCACACATCTCATTTTTAGATATCCCTCATAACACTGTTGCAACCTCATTCTTCTTTTAAAAAAAAAAAGACTGTACTTACAGTCTTTCATATTAAACTTGGAACAATCTATATTAGGAATAACTTACACATTTCACTGCTCTAATCAAGAAAACAACTATGAGGAAAAAACTCAGTCTATTCATTCTAGGCTGCTGGTCACTGAAGTAGGCTGAGAAGGCACAGACTGGCACAGACCCTGGCAGTCCAGTACCCCTCCCTGGCTAGCCTTTAGGGAGAACAAATAACGCCCCCATACCAGAAAGACTGACCTGCTTGAGCTGCTCATCCAGATTCCAGCCCGGCTGCCCTGCTGTGGAGACCGAAGCTGAGGCCTTAGGAGCATCTTTGGTATGGTCTTCTTTAGCTTGCTGTCCATGTGGTGGGAGCCCTGGCGCTGGAAGCAGACCAGATACGGGTGCTGCTCTGGGGTCTTGGCGAGCCACCTTCTGCACGTGAAAATATTTTGAAGCAGCCTGGGTCTCTTTCTCAGCCACCTCTGCAACTTCATCATCCCCATCCTCATCTTCCAAACCTCCTTCCTCTTCCTCAGGCTCTGAGTTCACCTTGCTCCGTTCAAACACTCGGGCCACTGCTGGGGCTGGTGGAACTCTGGCTAAGGGACCCAGGGCAGGGCTGCCAGAAGGCCTCCCAGGTGTGGCAGAAAGGTGAGTCTGCTGTGTGACCAGCTTCTGGGCAAACAAGAACGGGGTTTCTCTCATCTGCTGAACCTGCTTCTCTCTGGCGTCCATCTGCAGAGGAGCCAGGTGTGGTGGCTGTGGTGGTGGTGGCGGCTGCTGCTGCGGCGGCTGCTGCTTCTGCTGAGGCTGCGGTGGCTCCATCACTGCCTCAAGCTTCACCCACCGATTGGCATGGCTCTGAACCTGGGCACAGCCCGGCAGGCACACTGGGTGTAAACCTCTAAGTGATTAATAGAAACCACAAAGGAGGAGAAAACAAAAAAGAAAAAAAAAAAAACCAACAATGTAAAGCAGGTATAAAAAGGTTTTCTTTTCTCCAGTAAAGGGCATGAGTTCTGAGTATTAAACATATGCCCGTAAACCTGAGTTTTAAGATGAGTAAGTGGTGGGAGTTTGAGGTGGGGGTAGGGCGGGGTAGGGGGTGGTGGGAGTTGGGTAAGGAAAAGTATGCAGAAGAGGAACAGGATTTAAGAGGAGAAATACAGGATGAATCTCAGCTGCGGTGGACTACTGTGGGTTTAAAATGAAGTAAATCCAGATGACATTGAGTCTGCAAACATCTGTGTTCTGATCTCTCTTCCTCAACATTATCAAACATTAATCTGTTTATTACTGAAAAAGCAACTGGGTTTGCACTGTACAGAGGTTGAGAGTATGAAAACCACAATTAAAAAAAAAGGGAAAGAAGGGCCTGCCTACAAGAAAGAGAATATTGCTTAGGTTCCCAGGCCCATCAGAGAAAGATATTGCCATCTAAGCAAGGCACAGAGCTATCAGGCAGACGGCAAGCTTTCTCTCATAGAAAAGCGGAACCTAGCAAACTGCTCTTAGGTCTAAACTTTTAAAATTTCCCAGATCAAATTGCCAAGCCTGCTTTTTGAGTGGGCTGAGCCAATGCTAACCAGACATTATAGCCTCAAAAAGAATCCAATTTCAACAACATGAGAGAAAGAAACACGCAAGGAGGCAAGAGTTTCAAATTGCAATCCTCACTCAAAAAACAAACGGGGGAATTCCTCTGGAGATTTTTAAGGTAATTAATTGGAAACAGGTATCAATATTGTCTAAACGAGGCAAAGCTTCTTTTTCATAAACAGCCTAGTAAATCTCTTCACATCCCCTGTCTTTCTGATTCACTTCTATGACATTCTATGACGAATACAAAAAGAAAAGGCTTTCAGGCCAGAAGTATTCTGGGGGCAGGTTTATCAGCATTCTTACCAATCAGTCTCCAAACACACACCCCTTTCACACCCTCTCCTCCTCTAACCAACCCCCCTTCCCTTCCTCCTTTCCAGGCCCCCATCCCCAGCAAACCTCACTTGAGTTATGCTTCCTCAGCAAGTCTCCATAACTGAATGGATTACTATGCATGGGCAAATTTTAGGTTAACAGGACTTGCAACATGGCGTACAATGTTGTCATCACATGAAAGAAGAAGCTGCACTGCACAGGTTGGGACTTGATATTTGCGTTGTTCCACTGTTTTAGGACTGGGTAGAAAGATTTAAAAACAAAAAACAAAAAACCCCAAAAACTTAAATATCTTAGGTATCTTCAAAAATTCATGGGGAAGTAATCAAACTCCTAGCAATAAAAACTGTTTGGATTTAGGCATTTTTTTAAAACCAGATTAGAGAAAAAAGGTACGACTTTTAAAGCTAGGCAAAAAAGTAGAAATTTTAAAATTCTCATTTTCTGTTTAATCTTAGAAGCACTGCTTTTGTCTTTTGCATTCTGTGAAAGATTCAAATTCCAATTTGCCTCTTACTCCCTTTACTTCCTCTCTTGGCACTTTAGAAAGTGTGAATTATGCCGGAAGCAATACTTTCATTCTGCTATAGCCCTTTTTACAGTGTAACAAAGCATGAAAAGATTTACACCCACATTAAATCCAGTTGCCAAAAGTGTTCATTTAAAATAAAAACAATTTGCATCAAAGAAAAGTAAACCAAAGAATAAAGAAAATAATTCGGTGGTCATTTTAATTCTCCTTACAACATTATAACATCAATCAATCAAAAGCGGGATAATTTTTCATCCAAGTCCTGCCAGTCATTGAACAACTGCTTCTCATCTTGTGGCACCATCTTCTCTGTATGCTGTCCCCAGCAGAGGGGGTGGTGTCTCACAGCCTCTTTAGTTAAGGCTGAGATGACTCAGTTCTACAACTCGATACACACACCCTCCCCCAAAGAGCCTATCTTTCCCCGGTCCCTAAGCAGCTAGTTGATCCAAACAACAATACCACCTGCCTACTTTTAGAAAACTTAGGTCTCAGACATATAAACCACTCCATCCCTTCACACGGCTCCCTCTCCCATTTCCCCTAAAGTTCCCGAACCTCTAAGCCCGGCGCAACAGACTCCTTGCAGCTTTGAAGCCGGCCTCGCCCACCATTCCCTCTACCTTCGCTGCCGGATCCCTCTGGCCTCAGACCCCTTTAAGCCCCATACCTCCACCCCCCCGCCATTCTTTATACCCCCACAACCCAACTCTATCACTTTTACCTCTACTGAGCCCTCCCAGCCAATCCGCCGGCTCTTCTTAGATTGTCCCAACCCCACCTATTCTAGCCCTCTCAGTTCCCAGGGGCCCCTCACTCTTCCCATCCCTTTATCTCATATCACCCTAATGGGCGAGGGCGCCTCCGGGCTCCTCCCAGCGCTCTCACTTTTCCTCCTTGGCCCCCGTGCTCCGTTGGCCCGCGTCTTCACGTCTTCCCCTACACACCTGCCTCTCCTCCTACTCCGCAGTCCCCTCCACCTGCCACAGCCCTCGCTCCCGCCGAGGCTGAGGGAGATGGGCCCCGCGCGGCTTACCTGTACGGGGCGCTCCGGGTCCGCCGGCGGTGGAAGAGGCAGCCACTCAGGCCCCGGCGCGGCAGCTGCGTTTCGGACTTCTCCGCAGCCGGGGGCCACAGCCGGGGCGGGGCCCGCACCGGAAGCGGCGCCGCGGGGCCGGGTTGCCGGCCCGGGGCGGGAAGGGGGCGGGGTCACACGGTATGGGGCGGGGCCTGAGGCCGGAAACGGCCAAAAAGGGAACGAGGGGCGGGGTCGGGCGGAAGTGACTTATAGGGAAAGCCCCGCCCAACTGAGTCGTGGGCGGAAGTGAGTAGAAGCTGGCGGAAGCTTCCGCCAATGGGGAAGCGCAGACATGGAGGAGTTCCGGTGTGAGTACTTCCGCGGGGAGTTGAAAAGAGCCGGTCTGCTTTCAGTCTTTTCTGAGTGTTTTCTAGTTGTGGAGGTTGGTGTAGCGTGGGCGGGCGGTAAGTTGGGAGGAAGGTAAATAAAGGACAAGGAGTGTCAGGGTTTTCTGCTGCTTCGGTCCCTTCCCCAACCTCCTACCTTCAAACCGATCTTCCTCTGAGATTCCCGCTTCCAGATCAGCTTTTCTCTGTTCTCTGAGGATGCTGCGTCCCCTGGAGCTCCCTCACATGGATTAGTAGTCTCGCTTCCCAGGTTCCAAAAGTGGGGGCAAGGTGCCATATACTGTCACCTCTTGTAAAAACCCTTGCTTCTCTGACGCTTACTTGTAAGACTTTGCTGCCCATTTAACCGCCTCTGTAGAGATGATCTGCTAATTTGTGCATCCAGGTCCTTGTCTTACTTTCTCTTCTCTAACCATCTTCCATCTTGATAAATTCAGAGTCACTGTGGACAACTCATTTAACATGCAGGCCTCATCCCTTACATCAACCTCCCAATCCCAGTCAAAAACCTGGACCTTGTCACCAGAACCCCTATCGTGTTATGAATCAGTAGTTCGAACATCCCTCTGTCCAACCACAGCCTGATAACCTTTAGCTTGACTGCTTAAGAACTTCACCATAACGGTCTTTTTTACTTTATCAGAACCTCCAATCTGTTGAAAGCTTCTACTTAATTCTCATTCTTCAGTTCCTTCCTTATCCATCTTAGATTCAATGGTACCTCATTACAATCCCCCTCTTACTTACTCTTAAACCTGCCCCAACACTCCTCTTTTCCCCAACTAAGTCCTCCACTGTGGGTGGACTAACATTCTTCTCAATGCCTGTAACTTGTCATAGTAAATTGTCCTGCTGAACAGATTGGCATCACTAAATATAATAATGTCAGCCTTAAATGGGCTTTGAACAGTGTCTGGAAATTTCATTATATTTTTCTAGTTAACCTGCTCTCCACTATCGGCAAGTCTCTAATCCCCTATGCTTCCCGTACCCCTTCCCCTGATTATCTTACTGTATAAGTAATAGAAAATGTAGAATGCCCTAAAATCTAGAAATCTACATGTGTTCCCATCTGTCCTTTCCTCCTATAAGTTACTCAATCAGAACTATTCACTGAGGGACTTTGCTGGCAGTCCAGTGGTTAAGAATCCATGCTTCCACTGCAGAGGGCACGGGTTCCATCCCTGGTTGGGGAAATAAGATACTTCATGCTGTGCAGTGCGGCCAAAAAAAAAAAAAAAAAAAATCATTGAACTCCCACTGTATGCCAGATGAGGCACTCATGTACTCATCGAGGTGCTTGTTGAGCAATGAACAAAAAAATTCCTTGTCTTCAAGGATCTTCCTAATGTGGGGAGACAGAAAAACAATACATATATATTTGTTTTTATACATATGTATATATATATGTATTCTAAGAAGAACAAAGCAGGGTAAGGGTTAGACATTGGTCTCAGGTGGCTGCTATTTTAGACATTAGTCAGAGAAAGACTCATTGATAAGGGACACTTAAGCAGAAACTGGAATTGACTTGATGGGGGTAAGCCATGTGGATAACTAGGGAAAGCATGTTCCAGACAGAGGAGACAGCAAATTCAAATGCTCTGAGGCAGGAACGTGCTTGACATGCTATAGAATTAGCAAGGAGACCACTATAGCTGATACAGAGTGAGTGGGGGGAGAGTGGTAGGAGATGACATCAGAGAGGTAGCCAGGGGCCCAGTCATGTGGGACTTTGTAGGCCATGGTGACAACTTTGGATTGTTACCACTTAAACCACTGAAGAGTTTTGAGCACAAGAGTAACTTGATCAGATTTAAGTCTCTGAAAGTTTCATTTGAGGGAATTCCCTGGCAGTCCAGTGGTTAGGGCTCTGAGCTTCCACTGCTGGGGGCATGGGTTTGATCCCCGGTTGGGGAACTAAGATCCCGCATGCCACATGGCCAAAAATAAATAAATGAAAAAATAAAAGTTTCATTCTAGCTGTCATATGGAGAATAGACAATGAGGGTATTGAAGTAAGAGTGGAAGCACTAGTCCTGGCAGAAGATGATGGTGGCCTGAACTAGATGATAGCATTGGAGGTGGTAAGAACTGGTCAGATTTCAGGTGTATTTTGAAAGTAAAGCCACAGGATTTACTAATGGATTATGTATAGGTTAGAGAAGAGAGTCAAGGGTGATCAAGGTTTTTGCCCCAAGTAAATGGTAGAATAGTGATATCACTACTATCTGGGGAATTCTATCAGAAGCTGACCCCAATGGAATACTACTTAGCAATACAAAGGAAAGAAGTACTGATACACCCAACAACTTGGCATTATAACAACATAACAGTAAAGGCATTATGCTGAATGAAGGAAGCTAGTCTCAAAATGAAAATCTTGAAATTATTAAAACTATAGTGATGGAAAATAAGTCAGTGGTTGCCAGGAATTAGGGATGGAGGAGTGACTATAAAGGGATAGCAAAAAGAAGGGTTTTGGGATGATGGAACTCTTCTGTATTCTGACTGTGGTGGTAGTTACATGAGTCTATACATGTATTAAAATCCATAGAACTGTATAAGAAAAATACAATCAATTTTATTGTATGATAATTTTTTTAAACTTTAAACTTTCCATGCATGCTCAAGTTTCCTTTCCCAATTCTCAGGGTTCTCCCCTTAACCTCTTGCAATATTGGATCCTTCCATCAGTTTCAACCATCTTTTGCTTTGAAAAAACAAAAACAAAAAAAAACCCTTTCCTTTGACCCCATATTCTGTGACTAAAGCCTTATCTCAAGATTCCCCTTCCTGGCAAAGCTTCTAGAATTACTGCCCTCATTGCAGCCCAAGTGATCTTATCTCTCTCCTTAAAACGCTCTATGGCTTCCCATTACTCTTGGGATCAAGACCTAAATTCCTTCATGTGGCCTGCAGAGCCCTAGCCTCTGCCTACCTCTTTGGTTTTATTTCCTTGCCTCACATGTAGTAGAGGACCCAAGAGGGCAGCCTTACTAGGTAACCTCAGTAGTTGAAGCAGAAACACCCGCCTCCCCTTTCATAGTAATGTGTTTAAATCCTGAGATATTCACCCATTCTGGTTACAAGGAATACCATTTAATCTCGCTACTTTGGCTTCCGAGGTGTGGTACATTGAATGGAATAGCCATAGTATTTTCAGCTTCTCCCATCGAGAGGTGGAGTCTATTTCTCCATTTTATGAATCTAGGCTTGGCTCTGTGACTTGCTTTGTTTTATGGGATATTAGCAGTCTTCTGATACTAGAAGTCTTAAAAAATGCTTACAATTATGGCTTGCTCTCTCTTGCTGCTGAGAACTCTTCCATCACCTTGTGAAAAACTCCTGGCTAACCTGATGATGAAAGACATGTGGTCATCACCCCAACTGACATCTAAGCAACTGCCAGACATATGAGTGGGGCTCCTTAGATCAACTAGCCTGCCAACCATCAGACATGTGAGCCAGGCCATTGTAGACCATCTAGACCCAGCTATGCTGGCCCAGACCAGAAGAAGCCCATCGACAAACCCATAGACCAGTGAAAAATTAGGTTTATTGTTTTAAAGTTAAACCAATTAGTTTTGAGGCAGTTTGTTTTGCAATAAAAGATAACTGATACCCAAGGCATTTCTTTGCATCTATCAATCAGGTTGGATTTACTTGGTATAATTCTTAGAGCTGAAGAAGAGCGTCACCGTGTATCATCTTCACATAGCTGGCCCATGTTACCTTAGGTTCTCCCATCACATTTCTTAGTGTTTTGCTTAAATGTAGCAGGGATAATCTTACATCATGTATTTCAACTGTTCAATAAAGGTGATATCATTTGCATGGTTTTCATTGATTTTATTTCTCTTGTTAAAAATAAAAGTTGAATTGTATAAATATTGGGTATCATTTGTATGTATGTTTTGTTATAAATTTAGTCTTAAATAGTACAGGGCATAAAAGCTAAGAAACAACAGGTAAATGGCCATATTATAGAATAATAGTGTAATTAGTAATAATTAATGAAGAGAAAGTGCCTTTATGTCTTTATGATAACCAATGTTAATTATTGTTGTAATTGTGTCCATCTTAAAGAGATCTGGTGTTTTCACATGAATGGATGTCAATTTGGGGACTTGGAACGTATAAAATGTTTTCCCATTGAAATTAACAGTGATGATGTTTTCGACTTGCATTGGTCCTACAAGAGGTTTTTCAGGTAAGGCAGAAGGGCAGTGAGGCAGTTACTATACATTTTACTGTAATAGGAAATGAAAATGTAACAGATGATTAAGATTCTTCTTGTTCTGAGATCAAGGTATAGCCTCAGGAACCTCAAATAGCACGTGTGAAGCCTCTGATGAGTAAATGGTATTAACTGTGTGTAAGGAAAGAATGTGACAGTCCAAGGCCAGGGGTCTGAAGGCAGGTATATCCAGTCCACACACTCCCGAGGGGACCTTGCTGCTGTGGTGGTGGTTGTACCAGTAACGTTACCTGCCGCCTGATTGGGCTTCCAATGTGTTTTCCTACAGAGGGGCATATGCCCATCAGGCTGACTCCTGGGTCCTTTATTTCACAGAAATGTTTGTATTTTTGTTGTTGTGGTTCATCTTTTAAATCAGATAATTGGTATTTGGTGTCTGATGTCTCGAGTTGTGATGTGTCAGCCTCCACAAGCCAGTCAACGCTGAGGAACTGCTAGCACCTAGTTATTGAGGACTCCTGGCGGTGGGCAGCCAGCCTTCCCCTGCAGGAAGCAGCTCTCTTGCCACATTCCCTTTCAGCCTGCTCTCACCACGAAGGTCCTTTCCAACCCTGTGATTCTGGGATTTGCCAACATTTTGGTGAACTGGACTATGTTGTTCTTTCCCTCACCTGGGAATAGAAGAGGTCAGACCTCTAAGGCAATTGGTTCATCTTTAAAAACATTGGATCATTTCACTCTTCTTGACACTTAATTGAAAGCTGTCTTTGCAAAGCTCCACCTAGATTTCTGTGGTGGCCCTGGCACTCAGCAGTCCCGTAGACTTCCAGAGCAAAGGGGAACAGGAGGCCGTTCAAGCCATCTGTCCTAGAACGAGACATCTGGTCTCAGGTTTGTGCCTCTCGTCAGGGCTCTTTGGGAGCCATGTGGCCCCCCATCCAACAGAGCTGTTATAAACCAGACACCATCAAGTGCTGGTGAGAGGGTGCCCAAGCTGAAGTTGGCCTGCCAGTGAGGCTGGTTGGCTGGGAGAATTGTGGGTCCAGCTGGTTCCTGTAAATGTGTCCACAGATACCTACACATGCCCAGGGGCTTTAATCCATCAAAAATCTTTACTCCCAAGCACCAGCACTGAAGGGTGAGTTCTCAAGAATAGTAATATACATTTTTCTATTGTCAAGGTTGGCCAGGACTCTTGCCCTTTCTGTGTTAAAAGAAAAAAAAATCAAGACAAGTATAGAGATGTTATGGAGGAGACCAGGCAAGGATCTTAGAAACAAGAGCTCAGAAGATGCAAGGTATACTGAAGAAACATCAGTGGAAAAGAAATTTCCCAAATATAGGGAGGGGAGCACTTGCTTTTGTGATGTTTGGGCACCAGGTTCATCATGTCTTTATTGCTTCCACACAGCATGTGCACCACAGCTGTGTTTCTGTTGCAAGCTTAATGCTAGTTAATCCTGAATCTGAGCTAAAGGAAACCAAGTATAGTTTAATGGGAGTTCCTGACATTTTATTAAGGTGAAATATATTCAGTGCCAGAGAAGTTGAAAAGGTTGTCTGTTCTCCATGCCTTCATTTGCTACTTTATGGCAAGAGCACATGTTGAAGGCTTTGATGGATTCAAACTAATCTTAACACAGGTTCTTAACTCTGCTGCAATTTCAGGGAGTAGGAGATAACCCCATTTGGGAATCTGTTTCAGAAACTTCATCTTAAAGAACTGAGCTCGGTTTTCAGTCTCTCCACTTAAAGTGAGAGTTTGATTTTATAATGCTTATAACTGCACTGAGATTAGGTTGGAAGAGAATAGGGTGGTTATAAAACTGTTAGTTTTACTAAAACTGATTTACTAATAATGTCCTCCTGACCAATTCCCTTTCATGCCTCCTCCTACCCTCACAATAAATAGGGCAAAATACTTAGCTTAACGCTGTGGCCATCAAGCAACCAGTCATTTCCTAATATGGACAGTTGAACCCTCCAGTTTCACTTCTGGAATTCAAGTGCTAGGAGAATGGCATTTACGTTTGTGTATGTTTTCTGTAGCTCCTTCCCTCTCACTCCCCAACTCGATGAAGCCTCTGTGTTGTTTGCTTTAACAGTAATTATGGCATCTGCAATGACTGAATTTCCTGAACCTGCGATATAGAATCAGCCTGGACCCAATACAATCTAACCCTGACAGTTTGATACAAAATTCAAATGAATAGTCACAAGATTTGAGGGCTCTCTCCTCAATAAAAATGAATCATCCCCCACCCCCCAAATTACAGTCTTTACAAAGAATGAAGTCAGTACATTTCTACTGACATAGGAAGTGTTCAGTTGTAGAATTTAAAAAGAAACTAGCAAGTTACAGAAAAGTATGTAAAATAAAATCATTTTGAAAAAGAAAAAATCATTTAATCTTTTAAAAAACAATTTCCCATCTTAACAATAAAGATAGTTATGATACATGTCCTAACCTTAGACTCAGGTTTAATTTTTGCTTTCTTTGGTAATTAGAAAAAAATTGTATATTAAGGAAAATTCTACAGTGCTTATTAACTGATGGTTATCATGCGCTAAGCACTTCACTTACATTATCATTTAATCCTCAAAATAACCCCCATTTTACTGGTGAGAAAACTAATGCTTATAGTAGTTAAGCAACTCACCCAAGGTTAAGTTACATGTTACACGTAGCAGAGCTGGGATTTGAACCCAGGGCTGTCTGACTGTAACTTGTGCTGCTAACCACCATGCTATATTCCTCCCATCAATGTAAGTATTTGAATTTGTAACCATTTGGATTTTACAATAGTAGGCCACAGAGAATCACTATGGTCAAATATTAGCTTTGTAATTTGTCTAAAAGAAACTAAGTAAAGTCCTAATTCAGAGAGTAAAACCAGACACTGCTGGACCTGAAGCTGAACTGTGCCTTGCATTTGCAGAGTACCAGCTGAAAGAACTGCAACATAGAACACTAGCTAAAGATTAGAAAAAGCCTAGATGTCCATCAGTAGGGAACTGGTTAGGTAACATTGTACTTAAGCTGTCAAAAAGCAAAAAAGAAAGAATATAAAAATGAAGTTTTTAATGTACTAATATGGAACACTTTCCAAGACATTAAATGAAAAAAGCAAGGCTCGTTACAGGATGTTTAGCATGTTACCATTAATAATTATGTTTAAAGAGGATGTGTATATATAATCATTATGTTGAACAAGCATGACTCATGGGGTGTATATCAGTTAATGCAGGCTAAACTACTGCAACAAATAGATCCAAAACACGACTCAGCAAAATAGTTTATTTCTTGCTCACCTAATAGTCCTGGACAGATATTCAGGTCAGGGAGGAAGCTCTCCTACATTGCTGTCATTCAGGGTCCTTGGATCTGTTCCTCTTGTGGTCTACCATCCCCAGAAAGTGGTAGATATTGCTTCCACTCACATTACATTGGAGAAAATTTGGTCATATGGCTGCACCCAAATTGAATGGGAATATGGGAAACTAGTCTAGTAGTCCCAGAGATTAATAGCTTTCGGTAGACAGACAAGGTCTCTGTTACAGTCAGCCTCTCTGGTCACCAAATATATTCACCCTTCCCCCAAGGGAGAAGACAAAAGTCCCATTCAATTATTGAATTTCATATCAATATCTGGATCACAGTCTTTTCTAATTAGCCTGGATGAAACACATGAAAAGATGCTCAATCATTAGGGAAATGCAAATCAAAACCACAATGAGTTTAACAGTTAAAAAAAAAACCCACACTGAGGTATCACCTCATAGCTGTCAGAATAGCTATTATCAAAAGACAACTAACACAACATTGTAAATCAACTATATCTGTCCAGGACTATTAGGTGAGCAAGAAATAAACTATTTTGCTGAGTCGTGTTTTGGATCTATTTGTCTCTATATATATATCTCCTCCCACATACACACACACAATGTAATGTTGGCCTAAAAAATAATGAAATCTTGCCATTTGTAACAGCATGAATGGACTTAGAGGGTATAGTGCTAAGTGAAATAAGTCAGAGAAAGACAAATACTGTATGATCTCACTTATATATGGAATCTAAAAAAAAACACAACAAATGAACAAACAACAAAACAGAAACAGACTCATAAATACTGAGAGCAAACAGGTGGTTGCCGGGGGGTGGGGGGTGGGGAATAAATGAAATGGGTGGTGAGATTAAGAGGTACAATCTTTCATTTACAAAATAAATGAGTCACAGAGATAAAATGAACAGCATAGGGAGTATAGTCAATAATTATGTAATATCTTTGCATGGTGACAGATAGTAACTAGACTTATTGTGGTGAGCATCTCGTAATGTATAGAAATATCAAATCACCATGTTGTGCACCTGGAACTAACACAGTGTTGTAGGTCAATTATACTTCAATTAAAACAAAAAGTTAAATGGGGGCGGGTAAAAAAAGACACGCTTTCTGGGCAGTGAAGGAGGTTCTCAGATTAGACCCAGTTTTGCTCTCGAGGAATAATTCTCTTGTCATTGTTCTCCTTCTACCCTGGTTCTGCCCTCTGGCAAGTCCTCCCTCAGCCATTTTTTTCCCTGGCTGTACGTGAAGTGGGAGCATGCCTTCCTTGGGGACTATACAGCTTTGACAGCCTGCTTCCTGATGGTGCAGGGTTGGAGACCCAAGTGTTGTTTTATGGCTTTACTTATTTATTCAGGCCAGGCTCGTGGGGTTTTTTGGCAATACAGTTCCCTCAGAAACTTCAGATCTATTTGCTTTGAAGCAGCTTATATTCCCAAAGATCTCTCAGACAGGTTTTCAACATTATCAAAAAAGTGAGAGAAACTTCAAAAAATTTCAAAAGGTAACAACCTGGTCTATACTCCTTTTCTTATTACCATAACTTAGGTCAAGAAGAGGATCTTGGGACTTCCCTGGTGGTCCAGTGAGTAAGACTCTGCGCTCCCAATGCAGGGGGCCTCGGTTCTATCCTGGTCGGGGAACTAGATCCCGCATGCATGCTGCAACTAAAAAAAAAAAAGAAAGAAAGATCCCGCATGCTAAAACTAAAGATCCCGCACGCCTCAACAAAGATCCCGAGTGCCACAACTAAGACCCAGCGCAACCAAAATAAGAATAAATAAATAAATAAATATTTTTTAAAAAAAGAAGAAGAAGAAGATCTTATCTGACGGTTTAATCTGTGAAAATGTGAATTATGACTTTGGTGAACTTTCCAGTCCCTCCTTATTCTACTAGTTGTATATTTGTTTATGTTGCAGTCATATTCTATGTAGTTGGTGTCGGAATTAAACTCTACTATGTGGTGGCTGCCTCATCAGATGGTGCAACAGATGATCCTGAATCAAAAACAAAATGAAATCATGATGATCACTACAACCACCATTTCACCCAGCAGGGAAAACCATAACCATATCTAACCTAGATAGATTAGATCTAGAATTCTAGACTAGGGGTCAGCAAATTATGGCCTGTGGATCAAATCTGGCCAACCACCTGTTTTTGTAAATAAAGTTGTATTTGAACATGACCACACTTATTTGTTTACATATTGTCCATGATGCTTCTGTGCTACAACAGCAGAGCTGAGTACCAGCAACAGAGACCGGACGGCTTGCAAAGCCTAAAATATTTACCTTCTGGTCCTTTGCAGGAAAAAAAATTGCCCATTCTTTTTTTCTGATTTTTAATAAAATGTGTCCTATCATACCTGTGCACATATTTTTTAGCATTCTTTTTTTAATATCTTTTTTTTCAATTGAAGTATAGTTGATTTACAATGTCGTGTTAGTTTCAGGTGTACAGCACAGTGATTCAGTTATACATATATATATGTATATTCTTTTTCAGATTCTTTTCTCTTATCGGTTTTACAAAATATTGAGTACAGTTCCCTGTGCTATACAGTAAGTCACTGTTGGTTATCTATTTTATATATAGTAGTGTGTGTATGTTAATCCCAACCTCTTAATATATCACTCCCCACCCCCCTTTCCCTTGGGTAACCATACTTTTGTTTTCTATGTCTGTGAGTCTCTTTCTGTTTTGTAAATAAGTTCATTTGTACCTTTTTAAAAAATTGCCCATTCTTGTTCTAAACAATATTTAATAGCCTCTTCCATGATCTGTCAATGAGGACCAAAAGGGAGATAAGACTGGAAAATTCCACTCTTTACACTACAAAGCTACAGTAATCAAAACAGTATGGGGTTTCCCTCATGGCTCAGTGGTTAAGAATCTGCCTGCCAATGCAGGGGACACGGGTTCGAGCCCTGGTCTGGGAAGATCCCACATGCTGCGGAGCAACTAAGCCTGTGCGCCACAACGACTGAGCCTGCGCTCTAGAGCCCGTGAGCCACAACTACTGAGTCCACGTGCCACAACTACTGAAGCCCGTGCGCCTAGAGCCTGTATGCCACAACAAAAGCCACCTCAATGAGAAGCCTGCACACCGCAATGAAGAGTAGCCCCTGCTCGCCACAACTAGAGAAAGCCCGCGCAGCAACGAAGACCCAATGCAGCCAAAAATAAATAAAAAAAATTTTTTAAAAACCAAAAAAAAGAGTATGATACTGGCACAAAAGCAGAAATATAGATCAATGGAACAGGATAGAAAGTCCAGAGATAAACCCACGAACCTATGGTTACCTAATCTATGACAAAGAAGGCAAGAATATACAATGGAGAAAAGACCGTCTCTTAAGTGGTGCTGGGAAAACTGGACAGCTACATGTAAACGAATGAAATTAGAACACTCCCTAACACCATACATAAAAATAAACTCAAAATGGATTAAAGGCCTAAATGTAAGGCCGGATACTATTAAAGTCTTAGAGGAAAACACAGGCAGAACACTCTTTGACATAAATCACAGCAAGATCTTTTTCAATCCACCTCCTAGAGTAATGAAAATAAAACCAAAACTAAACAAGTGGGAACTAATTAAACTTAAAAGCTTTTGCACAGCAAAGGAAACCATAAGCAAAACGAAAAGACAACCCTCAGAATGGGAGAAAATATTTGCAAACAAAGCAACCAACAAGGGATTAATCTCCAAAATATACAAAGAGCTCATGCAGCTCAATATCATAAAAAAACGAAAAGAAAAGAAACCCAATCAAAAAATGGGCAGATCTAAATAGACATTTCTCCAAAGAAGACATACAGATGGCTAAAAAGCACAAGAAAAGATGCTCAACATCACTAATTACTAGAGAAATGCAAATCAAAACTGCAATGAGGGGCTTCCCTGGTGGCGCAGTGGTTAAGAATCCACCTGCCAATGCAGGGGACACGGGTTCAAGCCCTGGTGCGGGAAGATCCCACATGCTGCGGAGCAAATAAGCCCGCGTGCCACAACCACTGAAGCCCGTGTGCCTAGAGCCCGTGCTCCACAACTAGAGAAGCCACCGCAATGAGAAGCCCGCACATCACAACAAAGAGCAGTCCCTACGACCGCAACTAGAAAAAGCCCGCACACAGCAAGAAAGACCCAACGCAGCCAAAAATAAAATAAATAAAATAAATAAATTTATTTAAAAAAACAACTGCAATGAGGTATCACCTCACACTGGTCAGAATGACCATCATCAGTCTACAAACAATAAATGCTGGAGTGGGTGTGGAGAATAGGGAACCCTCCTACACTTGATGGGAATGTAAATTGGTACAGCACTGTGGAGAACAGTATGGAGGTTCCTTAAAAAGCTAAAAATAGAGCTACCATATGATCCAGCAATCCCACTTCTGGGCATATAACCGGACAAAACCATAATTCAAAAAGATTCGTGCACCCCAATGTTCAATGCAGCACTATTTACAATAGCGAGGACATGGAAGCAACCTAAATGTCCATCAACAGAAGAACGGATAAAGAAGATGTGGTACATCTATACAATGGAATATTACTCAGCCATAAAAAAAGAACGAAATAATGCCATTTGCAGCAACATGGGTAGACCTAGAGATTGTCACACTGAGTGAAGTAAGTCAGACAGAGAAAGACAGATATCATATGATATCACTTATATGTAGAATCTAAAAGAAGGGTACAAATGAACTTACCTACAAAACAGAAATAGAGTTACATATGTCGAAAAGAAACTTATGGTTACCCAGGGTAAGGGTGGGGGGAGAGATAAATTGGGAGATTGGGATTGACATATACACACTGCTATATATAAAATAGATAACTAACAAGGACCTACTATATAGCACAAGGGAACCCTACTCAATACTCTGTAATGGCCTATATGGGAAAAGAATCTAAAAAAGAGTGGATACATGTATATGTATAACTGAATCACTTTGCTGTACACCTGAAACTAACACAACATTGTAAATCAACTATACTCCAAGAAAAATTAAAAAAAAAAAGACTTCCAGCTTTTGGCTCAGAGGAGGCCAAGGTGCAACTTTCTTCAGTCGTCCCGAATCCGGGTTCATCCGACACCAGCCGCCTCCACCACGTTGCCTAAGTTCGACCCCAACAAGATCAAAGTCGTGTACCTGAGGTGCACCAGTGGGGAAGTTGGTGCCACGTCTGCCCTGGCCCCCAAGATTGGCCCCCTGGGTCTGTCTCCAAAAAAGGTTGATGATGGGCTTCCCTGGTGGCGCAGTGGTTGAGAATCTGCCTGCCAATGCAGGGCACATGGGTTCGAGCCCTGGTCTGGGAAGATCCCACATGCCGCAGAGCAACTGGGCCCGTGAGCCACAATTACTGAGCCTGCGCGTCTGGAGCCTGTGCTCCGCAACAAGAGAGGCCGCGATAGTGAGAGGCCCGCGCACCGCGATGAAGAGTGGCCCCCGCTTGCCACAACTAGAGAAAGCCCTCGCACAGAAACGAAGACCCAACACAGCCATAAATTAATTAAAAAAAAAAAAAAAAAAAAAAAGGTTGATGATGACATCGCCAAGGCAACTGGTGATTGGAAGGGTCTGAGGATTACTGTGAAACTGACCATTCAGAACAGACAAGCCCAGGTTGAGGACTGATCATCAAGGCCCCAAGGAACTGTCAAGAGACAGAAGGAAGCAGAAAAACATTAAGCACAGTGGAAACATCACTTTTGATGAGATTGTCAACATTGCCTGACAGATGCAGAATCGATCTTTAGCTAGAGAACTCTCTGGAACCATTAAAGAGATCCTGGGGGTCACCCAGTCTGTGGGCTGCAATGTTGATGGCCGCCACCCTCACGACATCATAGATGACATCAACAGTGGTGCAGTGGAATGCCCAACTAGTTAAGAACTGCAAAGAAAAATAAAGGGTTATTTGACAACCAAAAAAAAGAAAATTCTACTCTTGCCTGAAGAACCTTACTCATGTCCTCAGGTATTTAAACGGGAAAAGGAAAGACCAGTCAATATCAGTCTTGAGCGGAATCACCCACAGACAACCAAACCCTGCTACAATAGGTCTGCTCTTGAAATCAACCTAATCAACGACTAACCCCACTTCATTTTGAGCCAGTCATAGCCAATCATTTACATTTAACCTAAACCCCGCATTTCCCCCAAGCCCTATATAAACCCTATCTTTTACTTTGTTCACAGAGATTATCTGTCACCTTGCAGTTCTCCCTTGCCTGGAAATAAATAATTTCTTAAATAAATAATTTTGTGTGTTTGTTTTTCTTTCTAGATTTGAAAGAATTGTGATTCCTTTAATACAAGCAAACCTAAAATGCAATGAATTAACAAAAGAGAAGTTTAGATTCTGCTCACCTAGCAGTCTTGAACAGGCGTTCAGCTTGGTGGGGCAGCTCTCATCCTCCCTGTCATTGATGGACCAAGATTCCTTCTATCTGTCATCTTTCATGGCTCTGTCACCACTTGCATCCAGCTGGGAGGAGAGGAAAGAAAGAGTTTCACTGTGTGTGGGTATGGGGGGAGGTGTTTACTAGGCCAGTCCTGGAAGTGGCACCCATCGATTACCCCTTAATCCATCTTACATCCCATTAGAGAGAATTTCGTCTAGAGGTTATATCAAATTGTAAAGGACAGAATGTATATAAGTAGGGAGCTAGAGGTCTCCATTACAGGGTGTAAATCAGAAAGCATCTTAATTTTTGTCTTCCACTGGCCCTTTAGTTTATTCTCTATGGCTCGTTTTCCCTTGCCCCTTTCACCTTGGTCAAATCCATCAACTTTGCTAATTACTCTTATGTATTAAAAGTCCTCCTGAAATGCTAGTCTCCCAAACAACATCAGTTAAGTAACAGAAATGCCCAGCCCCATCTAATAGTCATCACTCTAAAATTGATTTAAGACTGAGGCTTCTTCCTCTCTCCCAGCGTGGGCCTCTAGGATGTGAGTCACCTCCTATGGAAAAGGAGTGTGTGATCAGTTTCATTCTTTCTTCATTCAGTGCTTCCACTTTCCTCATCTTGTTGCTACTGTCTCTAATCCTTCCAAGCTGGGTGGCTGCTAGTTCGTCTGGTGTCTTTGGATAGATTAGAAAAAGGTTCCCCCTTCTGGGTGAATGCAACCTCATGGTGAGAGAACTGCACCTCTGTGTGAAGTAGAAAAGGCAACTCTTGCTCCAAGTAGACACAACCCCGTGCCAGGGCATATGGTTTGGAGAGTGGAAAGCAGGCTGGATTTCAGCCCCCATTAGCACCTACAGTCAGGTGCCATTTTCGGCAAATAACTTACACAACCATGAAGCCTGTTAAGGTTGAAACATATGGAGGAAGTCACAAGGGAGACTGTAATGTTTGTACTTGACTAGTACTGTCATGAGTGGCATCTGCATTCTCTGGGGTTTGCAGAGGTTTAAGGCTTACTCTTTATTTTGCAGGTTGTATCTCTGAGTTCTTTAAAGCTCCATCATTCCATCTTTGGGGATCTCATCTCTGTACTTTCTTTTGCATAGATGAGTACATTGCTTTTGTGGTTGTTTGTTTACAATTCTTTCTTGAGTCTCCAGGCATCTGGTGATACGCCTCCACCTTCCTTCTGCTGAAGTCCACTCACTTCTTTTGGCAGCTTTCTTGAACAGGATCCAAGACAATGCTTCTCCAGAGCTCTTGCGTGTATATACCACATTTGGACTAGAGAAAACATGCTCATTTGACCTATTGTTGGGAGTTCTGTTATATTCCAAACCATAGCCTCATCTCTACCCCACAGGATGCCTGAGCCAGTCCTTTACCTTTTATATATCCCAGATGTAACTCAGACATCAGCCACCGTGTCTCTCAGATTGGAAGCAATATTACATATTGCTGCGTGTTCCCAGCAAAATTCCTTACATCAGTGTGAGGCAAAGGGCATACACACCTCAGGATGAGGTTGAGGATGGTGGCAATGACTCAGTACAAAGTACAACAGCTTCGTCTAAAAACCTGGACTCTCCTATCTTTTTTTGAATCTCTCCAATGCCTTTTGTAAGCTGGAGGTAGGTGGTGAACTAAGAGTAAAAAACTGATTTTCTACACTCTCCCTCTGCAAATCCTGTGTTGGTGAATTTGCATCTAACTTTGAATATGACCTTATTGTTTTGGGGTCTCAGCCAAATCTGAGACTAAGTGAGGTTCATTTAAACATCTTATCTATACATATCTCTGGAAGTATACAGATGGAACAGAATATATTGGTTACCTTTGGAGGGAAATTTGTTGGCACAGGGAAGCTGTGGGAAGGAGAATTTTTCACATATACTCTTCTGAACTGTTTTAATTTTAAACTATATATATATGTAGTACCTATTTAAGAAATTAATCTTCTAAATGTATATTGAAGTACATTCCTACAATAGAGCACTTTCCAACTCTTAAGAAGAATGAGCTAAAAATTCTGATGCAGAAATATCTCAAAGATGTTGTTAAGGAAGATACAGAACATTTCATAATGTACCTACTTACATACAATAAAATTACACATAATTACATGTTTTTAATACATGAGGAACATTTCCAGAGCAATTTTATTGGGATAGACTAAATTACGTTGTAGCAACATATTAAACTTGAAATCTCAGTTGTTTACCACAGAAAAGGCTTATATTTCTGGTGCATACACATGTCCATTGAGAGACAGGCAACTCTTTTAGGGCAGCTGTTCTCCATGTGGTAACTCAGGGATCCAGGCTGTTTCCATCTTGTGGCTCCCTCACCTAAAGGCATGGCCTCCACAATTGCTGTAGCATGGGGAGAGAGAGCTAGAGAGTCACACGCTGGCACTAAATGCTTTGGCTCAGGAGGGCACATATCACTTCTGTTTATAGTTCTTGAAGTAGAACTAGTCTCATGAGCCCTGCCTCACTACAAGGCAGGGTAGGAAATATTGTCATTCTTCATGCCCAGGAAGAAGAAAACAAAATGGGTTTCAGTATCATGTTGACATTGTCTCTGCCACAGGACACATACACAAAATGGTAACAGGAGGAGGGAATCTGGATCTGAAATCAGAAGACTTACTTTTCACAGTACTATTTACTATATTCACTGTATATTAAGTATGTATGTTATTTGGATTTTTTTTAACCATTGGGTCATGTATACTTTTTCAATGAAAGGAATTATTAACTTTAGCATCAAGGGATACTAAAACTAGTTTTATGAGGAATAAAGTATAGTATAAAAATATCTCCCCACATGATACTTATTAATTACAAATGGACAAAGAATAACTTTACAATGGAAAACTTGACAGACACCACCTTAACTTAGGGATCAAAGTTAAATAACATCACCAGTAATGGGACAAATAGACATCTTGTGCCTCCTGATTTAATGAACTGAGAAAAACACAGCATCATTTTTATGATATTCCTGCCAAAAATGCATAACCTGAACTTAATCATGAGGAAAAAACAGATAAACCTAAATTGAAGGACTTTATACAAAATATCTTGCCTGTATTCTTCAAGTGACAAGGTAATGAAAGGCAAAGAAAGACTGAGGAATTAATCTAGACTGAAGGAACTAAAGAGACTAGTCAACTAAATGCAATATGTAATCCTGGATTGGATTCTGAACCAGAAAAATACTATTTCCCTCATTGCTACAAAGGACATTATTGAGACAATTAATGAAATCTGAATAAAGTCTGTAGGTTAGATGGTATTATTGTAACAATGATATTTTTCTGATTTTATAATTGTGCTATTGTTATATAAGAGAATGTCCTTGTTTTAGGAAACATACACTCAAGTGTTTAGGGGTGAAAGGAAGTAGTTATATATCATATATATCATATTATATATATATACATACATATACATACATATAAACGTACATACCTATATATGTGAGAGAGAGAGAGAGAGAAAGAAAGAACAATAAAGCAAATGTGGTAAAATGTTAACATTTTGAGAATCTGAATAAAAGGTATATGGGGGGTCTTTGTAGTTTTCATGCATCCATTCTGTAAGTCTGAAATTCTTTAAAAATAAAAAGTTTGTAAAAGTGACCAGTAACTAACTACACTTATTAAGTTTGTGACTTCTAAATATAATGCTGATCATCAAATTTTATTTGTAATAGAATAAAGGTACAGAGTAATTATTTCAAAATTATATCTCACAGACTTATGGTGAGGATCAAATGTTGTAATATGTATAAATACAGTCTGTTGTCATTATTTCATTGTTTATGTGTGAATACATTGTTTTCATTATTATTATTATTTTCATTTTGGCTGAAGTGGGTGATTCCTACCGGAGAGTAATAGAGGTTGAGGTTGAAAGAGTGACACGAGAAAAAGACAAAATCTTTTGATTTTGAAAAAGATACCGATGAGTCTTCCCTGGCGGTCCAGTGATTAGGACTCCGAGCTCCACTGCAGGGGACCTGGGTTCGATCCCTGGTCGGGGAACTAGGATCCCACAAGCCACACGGCACAGCCAAAAAACAAACCAAATAAATAAATAAAACAATACATAAAATTAAATTTTAAAAAAAGAAAAAGATACGGAATGCCAGGCAAGGGGGCTTGGATTTTGCCTTGTAAAAGTCACCTTTGGGATACTGAAAAGTCGTTGCTTACCAAAATGGGATGGGGGAAGCTGAATTCTTAGCAGTGCTGGTAATCTCCTTAGGGATCAGCTGATGAATGGTCCAACCTCCTCATTTTAGTTAAGCTGGTGGGTTATGCAGATGAGGCATCTAGACTAGAGTCTTGTAGATGAAGCTGTGAAGATTCAAAGATTGAGAGGGCAAATAAAGATAAACAAAGACGGGGGCTTCCCTGGTGGCGCAGTGGTTGAGAATCCGCCTGCCAATGCAGGGGACACGGGTTCGAGCCCTGGTCTGGGAGGATCCCACATGCCGCGGAGCAACTAGACCCTTGAGCCACAACTGAGCCTGCACGACTGGAGCCTGTGCTCCACAACAAGAGAGGCCGCGATAGTGAGAGGCCCGCACACCACGATGAAGAGTGGCCCCCGCGGGGCTTCCCTGGTGGCGCAGTGGTTGAGAATCTGCCTGCCAATGCGGGAGACACGGGTTCGAGCCCTGGTCTGGGAGGATCCCACGTGCCGCAGAGCAACTGGGCCCGTGAGCCGCAATTACTGAGCCTGCGCGTCTGGAGCCTGTGCTCCGCAACAAGAGGGGCCGCGATAGTGAGAGGCCCGCGCACCGCGACGAAGAGTGGCCCCCGCTTGCCACAACTAGAGAAAGCCCTCGCACAGAAACGAAGACCCAACACAGCCATAAATAAATAAATTAAATAAATAAATAAAAATTAAAAAAAAAAAAAGGTACTGCTTCATCAGGCACATTTAAAAAAAAAAACAAAAGAAAAAAAAGAAAAACAAAGAGATGAGAAATGTCACATTACCAGGACCAGCTACATAATTTGGGGGGCCCATTGTGAAAAGAAAACTCAGGGCCCCTTGTTCATAAGTTATTAAGAATTTCAAAACAGTAACAGCAGAACATTAAACCAAGCAGGGGATCCTACTGAGCATGGGGCTTCATGTGACAGCACAAGCCACTAACCCATGAAGCTGGCCCAGCACACACAATACAGCAAGGATGTCCACATTCCGTCATTCACCCAAGGTCGCTAGGTACTTTCAGTTGAAAGGGACTGGAACCCTGATTCAAAATGGCTTCAGTCATGAGGAAATGTAGATGGCAGAAGGTTGTTCTTCAGGCATAGTATGAGCAATGGCACTTGAAGTCATCAAAGGCCCAGGTTCTTTGAGGCAAATCTCTATGCTCAGTGTATGGGATTTGCCCTCAGGCTCCATAACATCCAAGGTATGAAATGGGCCAACTTCTCCTGTTCTCTCTGAAGGGAGCAAAAATTACTTTCCCAGGAGCCTCTCACATTTCCTTAGCCAGAATTGGGTCCCATGTCCATGGCAGAAGGTATGCGGAGCCATGATTTGATTAAGCAATCATGATGCCCCTCCTGGAGCTTGGAGTGGGGCCATCTTCCCTTGAAGCACAGGGCTACATGGAGGGAGGCGGCACCTCGAGGGCTCTGGTGGGAAAGAGGAGAAGGAGTTTTTGCATTGGTCCCTGACACGCTGCTGATTCCAGAACTGCTGACACAAAGGCAGGGTGGTGGGTTAGCAACATCATGCTGTGTGAGAGGGAATGACGTTATGCAATTTAACCTTAGGTGGGTCACAAAAGTATATTTTTATTTCAATAAAGACATGTTTATTCTTATGTATTTATTTAAAAAATAAATTGTAAGAGGAACACAAAGAGTATAAGGAAAAAATTGATAATTCAAACTTATTAAAATGAAGAATTATTGTTCATCAAAGACTCCATTAAGTGAGCAAAAAGGCAAGCCATATATTGCATATATGTATATGCAATACATATATCTGACAACAGACACCAAGAGCACATGCATACACACACACACACACACACACATATCAATACCTATACATGCATGGGGTGGGGGTGGGGGGAAGATTGGAGAAGATGCTGTAATTGTGTAATTTGTGGCAAGCCAAGAAGGGTCCTTGGGGTTCTGGAGCAAACCCATGTCATCTGCAGTGGAGAATTAAACACCCTTTGAAAAATATACACACATGCTACAATACAAAAAATCAATAAGAAAAAAACTAGACAACTCGATTAAGAAAAGGGCAAAGTACATGAATACTTCACAAATGAGGATATGCAACTGACTGACAAACATGAAAAGTTTCTAGCCTCATTAGTCATCAGGGAAATACAAATTAAAACCACAATGAGATATCACTTTATGCCAATGAGAATGGCTAAAATTAAAATGACTGATGATATCAAGTGCTGCTGAGGATGTGAAACAAGTGGAACACTCATTCAGTGCTTCTAAAAGGGTAAACTGGTACAGCCAGTTGGAAAATTATTTGGCAGTACCTAGTAAAACTAAATATGTCTATGACTCGGCAATTTAACTCTTAGGTATGTGTCCTCAGACAGGCATACATGTGTACAGTAGAAGACATGAATAAGAACATGAATAGCAGTGCTTTTCATAATAGCTAAGACCTGGAAACAACCTAAGTGTCCATCAATGGTAGAATGGATAAGAAAATTGAGTTGTGATCACACAACAAAATACTATATATCAATGAGAGAGAAGAAATTATTACTATACACAACAAAATAGATGAACTTCACAAACATAATGTCAAGAGCAAGAAACCAGCCACAAAGAATACACATGCTGTAACTCATTCCATTTACATAAGGCTCAAACACAGGTAAACGAGTACACTCATACTCATAGCAGTGTTATTCACAATAGCCAAAAGGTGGAAGCAACCCAAGTGTCTAGCGACAGATGAATGGATAAACAAAATGTGGTGTACACATACAATGAAATCACTCAGGCTTAAAAAGGAAGGAAATTCTGACACATGCTACAACATGGATGAACTTTGAGGATATTATGCTAAGTGAAAAAAGCCAATCACAAAAAGACAAACACTATATGATTCCACTTACATGAGGTCTAAAGTAGTTAAACTCATTGAAGCAGTAAGTAGAATGGTGGTTGCCAGGGGCTGGGGTGGGGGAGGAATGCAGAGTTGTTTAATGGGTTGTTTTAGTTTGGGAAGATGAAGAGTTCTGGAGATTGGTTGCACAAGAGTGTGAATGTACTGAACCCTACTGAACTATACACTTAAAAATGGTTAAGATGGTAAATTTTACGTTACGTGTATTTGACCACAGTTAAAAAAAAAAAAAAAGGCAGATAAATGAGTCTATGGTGGTAGAAGGATAGTGGCTACCTTGGGGGAGAGACATTGACTGAAAGGAGGGATGAATGAGGCTTCTGTGGTGCTGGTAATTTCTGTTTCTTGAGCTGGGTGATGGTCACCTGGGTGAGTTCACTTGGGATTTATGCACTTTTATGTATGTATATTATTGTGGCATGCATGGTGATATGTTGTCCAGATCGCCCTGCAAGGAAGGACCTGCTGCTCAGCTGCAGCGAGAGTGGTCAGCAGACAGTCTCCAGCTGTTAATTCTCTCAGAGCCTACAGAGGGCCGCCTTGCCTGAGGTCACCTCCTTCCTGGGCAGCCTGAATCTGGTGACTGAGCAAAGTAGGGGTATAAAGGTCCAAACATTTAGACTTGATGCTAGACAAATCTGATGGGATTTCTCACTCCAGAGTGAGCTGCTGATTGGCTGAGACTCTGCTGAGTCTGCAGCACAGGTTGACTTTCCCTCTGCCAATCCTGCTCTCGCTCCCTTCCTTTCACGGGTGCAGATCTCTAATAAGCATTTTACACCCCAAACTCTATCTCAGCATCTCCTTCTTGGGAACCTGACCTTTGACAGTTTGTACCAGAAGTGGATGAGAAAGCTGATGATAAGATGGGGTTTTGGAAACAGATGACCACCCATCTGACAAGGAGGACCCCATTACTGGAGGTAGGTGGAGCACAACCAGGGGTGAGTTGGGAGGGTGAAACGATAGAATGGAATGTTCTATCCAGTGGAATAGAGGGCACAATGTACCAGATGCTTGAGATGTGTGGAGGGAATAGTGCTACATGGATGATGGATTGGATGGCTATTGCTAATCCAACTGGATGTGCACATCACATGCTACAGTCAGGATCCTGGTTGGAAAAACCTGAAATTCTGACACATGGCATGGAGATATCAAGGTGGATGTCCCTAAAGATTTTAACTCCACGAATTCCTTTGAATCTTCTGAGCCTGCAGAAGTGACCCACTTCTCCCTAGTAAGAGCCAACATTCCCTTTCTGCTGGGAGACAGTGCAGATGCCCCTCCCTCACAAAGCAACAAGTACCCCTGTCATGATCTGCCCCTACTCCCTTCCTAGCCACTTGGCCTATACTAGGTTAGCTGCAGCATAACCGAGCTATGGAAGTGCTGAGCCTGATAAGGGAAGAAAGGAATTGTGACCCATAGGAACAGCAAGGTCTAGCCAGCATGTACCCAGGAGCCAGAGAGGATAGATATGGAACTGGATTCTGAGGGTACTTGATGAAGGGGGAAGAAACATAAAATTGGAAATGGAAGAGTTTATTGACTTGGGATCCCTCTCTTGAGTTACAAGATTCAATGTCTTGGCAAAGACCAGGAGATGGTGCAAACTCACCACTAGGATGGATCCTAGAAGCATGGAAAAAGCAATGACCCACGCTAAAGGAAGCTTAAAGTTAGGACTGCTGTGGAAGTTGATGGAGGTGGGATTAAAGGGCTCACATAAGTGAGAATGCTGAACAGACTATGGATAACTAGACCTGCCAGATAATTATGTTCTATGAAAAGAACCCAAAGACACACTATTTACCAAGGCCATAAAAAATTTGCTGGTGAGAGGCTACCAGAATCTCTTAAAAAGTTAAGTGGTAGCTCTCCTCTGTATACCAGGGCTGATGAAAGAAGAAATTGTTTTGGTTTGTTTTTTAATTAATTTATTTTTGGCTGCACTGGGTCTTCATTGCTGTGCACGGGCTTTCTCTAGTTGCCACGAGCAGGGGCTACTCTTCGTTGCAGTGCGTGGGCTTCTCATTGCGGTGGCTTCTCTTGTTGAGGAGCACGGGCTTTAGGCGCACAGGCTCAGTAGTTGCGGTGCACGGACTTAGTTGCTCTGCAGCATGTGGGATCTTCCCAGACCAGGGCTCGAACCTGTGTCCCCTGCAATGGCAGGCAGATTCTTAACCACTGCGCCACCAGGGAAGTCCCGAAGGTATTGTTACAGAACTTGGTTCACTGATAGCAATGGGGATCATTGGACCCTGAAACAATAAAGGCCAAGCAGCAGTGCTTAACTTCCAGAAACTAGGGGATAGCAATTATCATAATGACTGGTAAGAATAGAGTGGCAGTCAGGAGAACCTGGCCCAGAGAGTTATGGAGATGGTTAATAGAGCAAAGCATCCCTAGAGACAGAATAGATGGGCAATTGTCAAGGGTACTACCAGCTGCACCAGCTAATACCAGTTGAAGAAATTAAGGAGAGATGACTGGAAGACTGAAGGCAATAGCCACAAGAAAAAGTCGCAATCCCTTGCCCTGTGTCCAGACCTGAGCCAATTTTCAGACCATGACTGAAGAGGTAGCGAGTCCCTAGGAGGAAGGACCCTTAACACTATAGCAAGAATACATGATTCCACCAGTCTTTTCCCAAAGAGACCTATGGCCATTTACTTGTGTAACTGCACTGGGAAAGGGGGAATACAGTATATCAAGGTCTGTTGGACACAGGGTCTGTGTTCACATTGATAATGGAGAACTCAAGTATTATCTTCCCCCTCCCCATTAGGGTTGGGGAGGCACATAGAGCAGGTAATAAGTGACATCCTGTCTTAGGTTTGACTTACAGTGGGTCTACTGGGTTCTTGGACCCACTCAAGGGTCATTTCCCTGTGTGTATAATTGAGACTGGTGTTCTCCTGAGGGTCAACACAGAAAAGTGATGAGAGTGGGGATTAGTACCATTCTTAAGCATACAAAGGATGCAGGGATGCTGGTTTTCCATCATATCTGTTTAATTCACCATTCTTACCCCTGCAGAGCCTAGATGAATCCTAGAGGGTGACTATAGACTACCATGAACTCAACCAGGTACTACAGCCCTGATTGCAGCTGCTGTACCAGAGGTGGTAAATTTACTAGAGCATATTACATTGGCCTCAGGTGTGTGCTATGCAACCGTTGATTTGGCCAATCAGAAAAAAAAAAAAAAAAAAAAAGACAAAACAATTGCATTTACATGGAATGGACAAGTATATACACTTAGAGTTTTCCCCCAGGGTTATGTCTCTTACCCTATGTTATAATATAGCCTGAAGAGATTCGAATATCAGGAGATACTGCAGAGCATCACACAGATGCATCACATTATGGCGTTATGTTAGGCCAGATGAACAAGCGTGGATAGTACCCTGGAGGCCTTGGTAAGACACATGCACTCCAGAGGGAGCTGTGAAGATTCACGGTCTTCTACGTGTATAAAATTTTTAGGAGTCCAGTCATCAAGGGCATGATGACTCTCCTCCAAAATAAAAGACAAATTACTGCCATCTTACATGTACCACAGGAGGAAGCACACCGCCTGGTGGGCCTCTTCAGGTTTTAGTGTCAGCACATTATACACCTAGGGATACAGCTCCGGTCTATGGTAGAAAAAAGGCAGACAGCTTTGAGCGAGGCGTAAAGCAGGCCCAGAGCACATTGCATCCCTTCCATCCCAGAAGGGCCAGTGGCTCATTCTCACAGGAACAGACATGTACTCCAGGTATGGGTTTGCCTTTACTTCCCACAGGGTCTCAGCCAGCACCACTAACCAGGGCTTATTGAGGATTTGATCCACTGTCCTAGGATCCCACATAACTGGATCAGATCAGGGCCCACTTGACAGCAAAGGAGTTGTGAGGGTTGGCCCATGACCATGGTATTAATGGTCATATCCTACGCTGTGCCTGATGCAAGAAGATGCTTGGGGCAGTCTGCTGAAGGCACAGCTGAAGCAGAGGCAATACTCTGCAAAGATGGGGTGCTGTTCTCCAGGATGCAGAACATGCATTGGGTCAATATAACAGTGGTGTGCCACGTATGTTTGGGATTATGCTAGAATGGATAATCTAGATTACTGGTATCGGTGATCATAGATTGACTCTCCATGCCCAACACTCCTTTCTTTCTAGAAATACATCAAATCATTCTTTCTAGTTTACAATTATTTTGTATTGAAGTATGTATACAGGTACACAAAAATGTAAATTCAAATTGTACCTTGGGGACTTCTCTGGTGGCGCAGTGGTTAGGCCCCTGTGCTCCCAAGGCAGGGGGCCCAGGTTCGATCCCTCGTCAGGGAACTAGATCCCACATGCATGTTGCAACTAAGAGTTTGCATGTCACAACTAAGGAGCCCGCCTGCCACAACCAAGACCGGGTGCAACCAAATAAATAAATAATAAATATTAAAAAAAAATTGTACCTGTGCAGATTTGTTTTACGTTTCTTTTTACCCCTCATTGGATCAGGGGTTAAAACAAGATATTTTTCCTTTCTTTTAATTTTGAACTAATTTTAAACTTACAGAAAAATTACAGGACTAGCACACAGAACTTTTTTTGTCCTGAACTATTTAAGAGTATGTTGCCAGCAATATGCCCTGTCACCTATACAAATACTTTATGGTGTGTATTTCCTACAAACCACAATATTCTCTTGCAAGAAGTACAACACAACCATCAGAACTGGGACATTGACAATGATACTTCACTACAATCTAACCTACAGAGCCCATTCAAGTTTTGACAATTGTCCCAACAATGTCCTTGCAAAAGAATCCAACACAGGATCATACTTTGCTTTTGATTTTTCATCCCTCTTTAGTTACCTTTAGTCTGGAACATTTCCTTAGTCTTTCCTTGATCTTCATGACCACTTTTGATGGTAACAGGTCAGTTATTTTGTAGAATGTCCCTTGATCGGGGTTTGTCTGATGTCTAGATTCAAGTGATGCATTTTGGCAAGAATATCACGCAAGTGATGCTGTGTTCTTCCTACTGCATCCTATCTGGGGGTGCACAATTTCAATTTGCTGCATTCCTTGTGATGTTAACTTTGTTTACTTGATTCATTTTATGGTGATGGTCTCTGCCAGATTTCTTAGCACTCAGAATCTAAGATCTGGTTGCCAAGTGGGCTCCTTGCTTTGGGATGTTGCCGCCCCCAGTCCCTCTCAGTGGATTAACCTAGGGAAAATGTTTTATATACACCTACATACACATACACATACATTGTTACCTATTTATATTAAATGAAAACCATTCCAATTCCAATCCAACGCCACAGGGTTTTTCTAGTTTCTCCATTAAAATATTTGTCCTTTGATTAAAAAAAATTTTATTGAAGTATATTTGATTTACAATGTTGTGTTAATTTCTGCTGTACAGCAAAGTGACTCAGTTATACATATATACATTCTTTTTCATATTCTTCTCTATTATGGTTTATCACAGGATATTGAATATAGTTCCCTGTGCTATACAGTAGGACTTTATTGTTTGTCCTTTCATTTTTGATAGTGGCTCCCATTATCCTAAAGACATTTACTTATTTGATCAATCCCTTTGTATCTTCTGTGTCACCACCATCCAGCCCCTTCATGAACTCTCTCCTCACCTGGCTTGGACTCTGACATTCCCAGCTGGGCTGCTGCCACATTCCCA
The DNA here is from genome assembly GCF_028023285.1 of Balaenoptera ricei. NCBI lineage: Eukaryota > Metazoa > Chordata > Mammalia > Artiodactyla > Balaenopteridae > Balaenoptera > Balaenoptera ricei. The sequence continues at coordinate 62,647,160 of NC_082640.1, forward strand.
TTGCCCTGCAGAAACCTTCCTCACGCTTGGACTCCAGTACCTCACTCTTGACTACCTCTGATCTTCCTCTCCCCACCATGGACTCTCCCCTCACTCTGCTTGAGCTCTGACACTCTACTTGACACTTATTTTTGTAAATGGTATAAAATGGGGGTCTAGTTTTTTTTGCTGGTAAATAACATCAGCACTGTTTATTATTTAATCATCCTTTTGTCACTGAATTAAAAATTCATCTTTCATATGTTATATTCTTATAATCAGATATCTATTCCTGGATTTTCTAGTCTGTTACACTGGTTCATTTGTCTATCCCTATCATACGGATTTTTTTATGGTAACTTTATAGTGTCCTCTGATATCTGGTAAACCAAGTGCACCTTTAGTGTACTTCTTCCTACATTTAATGGCTATTCACAGGTACTTTATTCTTTCCAAATGAATTTTAGGATAATTTAATCCAATTAAAAAGAAACATGTGGGGAGTATATAGGAATTTTATTAATTTTACATAAATTTGTAAAGTTAACCTTTTTGAGACATACCCAAGAATGAAACAATGAAGGCATTCAATGCCTGTTCATTGTTCAGATCTTGTTTCACTTACTTATCCAACATATATTTTTGTTGACCACCTACCACATGCTAAGCACTGTTCTAGATGCTGGGGATACAATTGTGAACAAAACAGACAAGGTCCTTGCCTTTTGCAGTTTGCATTCTAGTAGGGGGAGACAGGTAACAAACAAATATATAATACATAACACAAGTAAATATGTAATATATCAGATGGTGTTAAATGCTATCGCCAAAAAAAAAAAAGAATCCAGTTGAGAGGGATATAGAATGCTGGGAGGAGGGTTGTTTTTCTATTTAGGGTGATAAGGTGATGTGGTGACATTTGAGCATCGCTGTGAGGAGGGATTCATGCATTCCAGGCAGAGGAGATAGCAAACGTCAGGGCAGGAGCATGCTTGGTGTGTTATACGATCAGAGGAAGAGCAAGAAGCCCAGTGAGTGAGTAAGGTGTAGTTGTGTTGGGGCATAGTGAGGACTTTGGTTTTAACTGTGAGTGAGAAGAAAAGAGATTCCTGAGTTTTGAGCAAAGGAGTAACATGATCTGATGAAGGTAATAAAAGATCATTCTGGTGGACAGGAGTGGAAGGAAGGAGACCAATTAGGAATCTCTTAGGATAATTCTCACTCGAGATGATGGCGGCTTGGACGAGGGTGACAGAGGTGGCAAGAAATGGGGGATTCTGGGGAATTCCCTGACGGTCCAGTGGTTAAGACTCTGAGCTTTCAGTCCCGAGGGCGCAGGTTTGATCCCTGGTCGGGGAACTAAGATCCCACAAGCTGCGTGGCACCAACCAAAAAAGAAAAAAAAAAAAAAAAAGTGGGGGATTCTGACCCGCCTGACTCAAGTGCCGCCATAGTCCACCAGAGGGCACTACATACGTGTCCTGGTGAGGCGGAGCTGTGACAGCCGGTCCTTCCTTCACCCTCCCATAATGATAGGTTGTGGTATCTACCTACATAACAGCTACCCCTCCCCTTTTGATTTTATTCGAGACTGTGGAGTCCCCAGCCTCAAAGGATGAGTCAAGATGGTATAAGCACCATTTCCATCTCCATGATGCTGTTATCTAATGTCATAACCTTCTTTTCTTTCCAAGACCCTCCACTCTGTCAACCTCTCCTATACACGTACATGTATCAACTAGTTTATTAAGGCATCTGGGAGAACAGATTTACTGGTTGTGACTAGGAACTCCCTTCTTTGCCATTATTTCTTTGGGGAACATTGCCTCTTTAAACCTATAGTGTTGAAAAGAAAATGAAATAATGTTTTAAAAAATTTAATTTATGTGCATGTAAAGAAAAATTGAGACAAAAGAGTTTACAGCAGCACCATCCAATAAAACTCTAATGGGCACCACATATGTAATTAAATTTTAACTTACACATGTAACCAAATTTTTAAAAGTAAAAAAATAGTTTGAAATTAAGTTTAATAATGTATTTTACTTAATCCAATATATCAAAAATATTATCATTTCAAAATGTAAACAATATAAAGTATACTTAATGAGATATTTTACATACCTTTTTTTCATACTAGGTCTTCAAAATCTAGTGGGTATTTTACATTTACAGCAGGTCTCAATTTGGACTGGCCACATTCCAAGTGCTCAATACCCACATGAGGCTAGTATCCACTGTATTGGATAGTGTAGGTTTTCAGTGTGTGGAAAGACATCTTATCATCCCCCCAGTGCTCATTTTTCTCTTTCTTTCACTGTAAACCCTCCCCCTCCCTCCCCCTCAAGTTTAACAATGCACATGGATGTCCTGCCAGAGACACCATTTCCCAGCCTTCTTGAGAGTTGTGTGTGTATTCATTTTCAATTGCAGTGTAACGAGCTACCACACACTTAGCAGCGTAAAACACCCACTCATTATCTCAGAGCTCTGTAGGTCAGAAGCCTGGGCTTGGCTGGGTTTTCTGCTCAGGGTTCCACAGGGCTGAAATTAAGGTATCCACTAGGCTGGGCTCTTACCTGGAGGCTCTTGGGAAGAACCTGCTTCTAAACTCATTCAGGTTGTTGGCAGAATCCAGTTTCTTGTGGCTACGACTCTGAGGTCCTGTTTCCCGGCTGGCTGGGAGCTGGGAGCTGCTCTCTTCCTACAAACTGCCTGGACTCCTTTTCGTGTGCCCCCAAACTCCTCACGCTTTGAATCTCTCTGACTCCCCCTTCCGCCCACCAGTTGGAAAAACCGGTGCCTTTAAAAGGCTTGTGATTAGATTAGGTCCACCTGGATAGTCTTCCTTTTGCTGTATAACATAATCACAGGAGTGAGCTCATTCAAAGGGGATTATACCAGGGCAAGGGGCGTTTGGGACGTTCTAAGAATTAGGCTTCCAGTTGCTCAGGCCAACATTTTGGGTGTCATCCTTGTTCTCTTGCTTTTCCTCAAACCTCACTGGTCAGTGATCAAATTCTGTCAGCTCAACTTCCAAAACACACTCAGAATTCAACCACTTCCCATCACCACCTCTGCCGTATCTTGGGTCGGCCATTGTCATCTCTCATGTGATTAGTGCCGTAACCGCCTAACTGGCCTGCCTTCAGCAATCTGTTCTCAATACAGCAAACAGAGTGATCCTGGTACAACATATGCCGGACCATGTCATTCCTCTGTCACCCCTTAATGGCTGCCCATCTTAGAATAAAAGCCAAAATCCTTAATATGTACTGTAGGCCCCATTGTAGTCCTTGTAAGGTTCTACTTTGGTTTCCTTATTAGCTCTGCATGTGACCTTCAAATCCTACCACTTGTCCCCTCTTTCACTTCACTGTAGTCTCACACTCCTTCTTGCTATTCCTTAAACATGTCACGAAGTCCTTTAGGGTTTTTGTACTTGCTATTCACTTTGCCTAGAATGTTCTTTCCCCAAGATATCTGCATGACTAGCTATACACACACACACACACACACACACACACACACACACACACGGGAGACTTCATATTCCCCTACCTTGCTTTATTTTTTGCTTCTACTGTAGTACTTTTTGCTATACTACATACTATATTTTTAATTTGTATCTTGTTTGTCTCCCCGCTAAAATATAAACCCATTAGAAAAGGGACCCCTGTGCCCCGCACCTGCCAGACACATACCTTTTGTTCATTATTATATCAACCTGGCACACGGTAGGAACTCAAAATTGTTTGGTGAATGAATAATAACATGAGAGGGCGCTGATAGGAGTTAAAGCATTCTAAGGTCCTTATATTGTTTGGAAGGAAGATAGCAATATTGATTAATTTTAGACTTTGCTAAGCTAAATGTGCACGCTACATTTTTCAGGGTTACCACTAAGAGAACAGAAATAGAACTGTGACTTCAATGTCAATGAGAAGGGAAGGGCAAAAGAGAAAATTTCAGCCAGTGGAAGGCAGGAATGAAGAGAAAGCAGCAGAGATATGATACAAAGAAATCACGGAGCTTCCTGATTCCTGTAGAATAATGGCAGATGCCTAAATCCCTTCACAATCTTCCAAAACCCACACAGATCAACAAGGAAAGCAAATTACATCACCCCAGCCCTCACCTACAGCATCCTAGGAGAGGGAGAGTACCTTGAGCCTCAATTTACATGTAAATGGAGAGATAAATATCTGAAACCAGCAGAGCCACAACATCAGCTAGAATTATCCCAGAGGGAGAGAATCCTATTGTGAGAGGGGAAACACTGAGGTCAGGTCTGAGACCCGGTGGATCAGAGCACTGGCTACTGGGTAATCGAAAGGAACATTCGTGAAAATTGATGATATATTAGGTCGCAAAAGAAAATCTCAGTAAATTTATTTATTTATTTATTTTTATTTATATTTTACTTTTGGCTGCATTGGGTCTTCGTTGCTGTGCGCCGGCTTTCTCTAGTTGCGGCGAGCAGGGGCTACTCTTTGCTGCAGTGCGCGGGCTTCTTACTGCAGTGGCTTCTCTTGTTGCGGAGCACGGGCTCTAGGCGCGCGGCTTTCAGTAGTTGCAGCACGCGGGCTCTGTAGTTGTGACTCGCAGCCTCATTAGTTGTGGCACAGGGGCTTAACTGCTCCTCGGCAAGTGGGGTTTTCCCGGATCCAGGATAGAACCTGTGTCCCCTGCATTGGCAGGCGGATTTTCAACCACTGCGCCACCAGGGAAGTCCTCAATAACTTCAAAAAGAGCAGTAATATAAACAGCATTCTCCAATCACAATGCAATAAAAGTATAAATTAATAACACAATTAAAAGCAAAAAGAAACTTTCACCTAGAAAATTTTAAAACTCTGTATTAAGCAACTCTTTGGTTAATAAGATAATACAAACCAAAATTGCAGAATTTTATAAAATAGCAATAATGGAAACACAGCTTATCTGAATCTATGTGATGTTGCAAAAGTAGTTGTTAGAAGAGAATGTATTACACTAAATATCTAGGTAGAATTAAACATCAATTTAAAAGCTACAAAAATAAAAGCAAAGCAAACCAAAGAAAGCAGAATGAAGGAACTATTAAAGATATAAGCAGAAATTAATGAAAATAACACAAATTAACAGAAAAATAAAATAAAAAGAATAAATAAATCCAAATGCTCGTTCTCAGAAAAAACAGAAAAATCAGTCAAATGGACAAACTACTAGCTAACCTAATCAGGAAAAAACGGGAAAGAGCATAAGTATGCAAGATAAGAAATGACAAGGAGGAAATAACCATTGAAAGAGAAGAAAAATTAGGGCTTTCCTGGTGGCTCAGTGGTTGGGAGTCCGCCTGCCAATGCAGGGGACACAGGTTCGAGCCCTGGTCCGGGAGGATCCCACATGCCGCGGAGCGGCTAAGCCTGTGTGCCTCAACTACTGAAGCCCGCGTGCCTGGAGCCTGTGCTCCGCAGCAGGAGAGGCCACCTCAGTGAGAAGCCCGTGCACCGCAACGAAGACCCAACACAGCCAAAAATAAATAAATAAAATAAATTAAAAAAAAAAAGAATTTAAAGAGAAGAAAAATTAAAAATCTTAAGATACTACTTTTCACGAGTCTAGACAAACACATCTGAAAATGTAGATTAAATAGATAACTTCCTAGGAAAATGTTATTTACCAAAATTGACCCTAATAAATATAAAAAATTTAAACAAATTAAATAATTACTCCTCAAAAATTCACAAGGCCCAGAAGAATTCATAGGAGAATCTACCAAACCTTCAAAGCTACTTAAAAAGTTCCAGAGCATAGAAAAAAGAAACTCCCACATTATTTTTAAATAACCACATGCAATTTAAAGAAATCAAGAGGGAAGAGTAGTCTTTGACGTTTATCCACATATTTACCATTTCTGATGCTCTTCATTCTTTCCTGAAGATTAAAGTTTCCATCTGGTTCCAGGCAAGAAAAGGAGAAATAAGTGAAAAGGAGAGAAGTAGTGATACTTATAACCAGAAAGCAAAGCTTTTCGAGATATCTTTGGCAGAGTTTTGCTTATGTCTCAATGGCCAGAAAACTTTGATGTGATTTTTAGATGGGCACGTTGCCTTCCTAAACAAATTCAGGGTTCTGATGTTAAAGAAGACATGGAGAATGCTTATTGGGTAGGAAGAAAGCAGTGACTGCCACAGTCTACCCTTTTGGGTATCCATCCTTCCATATACAGAATATGCTCCCTCCCTGATGGGGACAGTTCCAAAGTCTCATCCAGACACTGCACCCATCTCAGAAGCCAGAGTCTCTATCCCATATGCAGTTTTCTCCACTTAGCCCTGATGTGAATCCTTATACAAAGTCCAGTAACCTACAAACTAAAAGCCAAGTTATTTTCCCCCAACATATCCCATATATAATATTGGAGAAGGAACAAAATTAAACTTCCACATGGGAAAGGGAAGAATGGGAAACACATCAAAGCTACTGCAAATATTAGAGCTATGGGCAAATACCAGATTCTGCTAGACAGGAGCAGCCAGGACTCCCTGCTGGATAGTAATTTCCTTACTCAGCCAACCTACTCTCTGGGAGAAACTTTTTCGACTGTGCTCCGTGGTCCAAGTTCCATCTGCTTTTGAGATGACTTCTTGTGCATTATCCTCTTTAACCATATCTGAAGTGTAACTTCGGGGTGGATGCCCTTTCTGTTGTGTGTGTTCGGGGGCCTGGGGTTGAAAAATGATAAGGTTTTGCTGGTCAGGTCCTTAAATTTTCATTTTTAGTGATATGATTCCCTCAAAAATGTTGTAGGCTTCCAGTCTATTTGCCTCTTCTTCAATCCTATGTGTGAATAACCACAGCTGAAGCTCCCATTTAGCCATAGTCTGTAAACCTGACAACCCTCCTCTATTACGTGTTGGCCTCTGTGCTCTGCTTATCCTTCTAGCCTTCAACTTAATGCTCACTGACTTGAGACAACTGGAAACAAAAGGCTCTAGGAGGAGGAGAACACTTTGCAGACCCCACTTCCTCTGTGGAGTGGTGATTCTTAAAGGAAGGTGCTTAGGAGAGGCCCAGGACACCAGTCTCATCTTCTAAGCTATTGCTTGGCGGCCACCACTCCTATTTGGAGAACAGAAGCAATGATCTTTTTCAGCCCTGCAAGTCTCCAAATTATGAGATGTTCACTCAAAGGAAATTTGCAGGCCCTAGCCAGAGAGCCTTCCTTAGTGAAGCGGTACTTCCTTACCATTTTTATTCAGCCTGCATAACTCTAGCTCATTGGTCTCTCTGAGGACTTTGTTGAAAATAGAACGAAGTCACCAGCACGTGCCAACATTCTGAATCATTCCAGCTATTTTCCCTAATACAACAGACTTGATTGGCATGTTCTATGGTATCTCCCATAGAAGAACAAATTGACCAAATGTTCCACCACTGCCTAACTAGGTCATTGGCATTCCAGTTTGTAACACATGTACACTCAGAACCCAAAAGCCCATCTCTACCACTCAACAAATCCACATTTCAGATTATATTACTTGCAGCATCCCAGTTCAGTATACTGAATTCTCTAAGTGATAGAACTGCATTTGGCTGCGTTTAACAGAAACCCAACAAAGTGGCTAAACCTATAAGGGGTTTACTATTCTCATGTTACAAGGAGTCTGGTATAGGCAGTCTGGGAACTGGTACAGCTGCTCAAGGAATCAGGCTCCTTCTATCTTCTTCTGCCATCCTTAGTGTGTGTCTTTCGGCTTCAAGATCATAATTTGGCTGTTACTCTTCCCGCTTTGAAGGCAAGAAAAAGGGGTTTGGGAAAGGCACAATGCATGTGCCAGTTGAATCTGCCCTCTTTCTTTTTTAATCAGGAAATAAATCACTTTTCCAGAAGTATTACCAGGGACTTTCAGTAGTATCTTCTTGGCCACATTGCCACCCTTGGCTCCAGGGGAGTAGGGGAGACAAATATTTTTAAACTACGAATAAAAAGGGGGTTCTGTAAGTAAAGAAGAAGAGACTAGGGACATCCCTGGTGGCGCAGTGGTTAAGAATCCGCCTGCCAATGCAGGGGACACAGGTTTGAGCCCTGGTCCGGGAAGATCCCACATGTCACGGAGCAACTAAGTCCGTGCGCCACAACTACTGAGCCTGCGCTCTAGAGCCCACAAGCCACAACTACTGAACCCGCGAGCCACAACTACTGAAGCCCATGCGCCTAGAGCCTGTGCTCCGCAACAAGAGAAGCCACCGCAATGAGAACCCTGCACATCGCATGGAAGAGTAACCCCTGCTCACCGCAACTAGAGAAAGCCCGCGTGCAGCAACAAAGACCCAACGCAGCCAAAAATAAATAAATAGATTTATTAAAAAAAAAAAAAAAGAGAGAGAGAGAGACTAGATATTGGATAATCAGTTAGTTCTGCCAGACCAATGCAAACTGTTTTACACAAGAAAAGGAATATCTCGGCTCAAGTAACTAAAAAGTCCGGAAGCTGTGCTTGCTTGATCCAATGGCTTAAGAAAATCACTAAGACTCTGGTTTCTCTTCATCTCTCCACTCTGCCTTCCTCCATGTCAGAATAAACTGAAGCTGATTCCCCCTGTGGTCCTCAGATGGCTCCCAAGGCCACAAGCTTTCTCATTCATGCCCAGTGGGAAATATAGAGTATCAGCATCCCAGCATCTGTAGCTGACATGCTCAGCCCATCATTGGGCTCAGAGGATGGAATGCACGGATTGGCTTGGCCTAGGTGGTGAGCTCCAAATCGACATCTAGGATGGAACCATTGCAGGAACTACAAGGATCGGATTCCCCAACGGAAAGTATGGTCTGTTGAAAAGGGGCCAGGGACCTCGGGGAAGGAGGTGGGGAAATGGATAATAAGAAGACAACCAACATATGTCCTTAGGGTAGCTAAAGAAGAAGGAGTCAGTCAGAAGGGGGATTAGTTAACAGTGGAAACACTGAAAAAAAGGAGGGTCTCTGAAGCGACATTGTCAGTGTTCATCTGAGCATTGGCTGGGGAGAGGGAGGTCTCATCCAAGGTCATATCCTGTCCAGTTCCAGTGGCAGGTACATTTTTACTGTGAGGGTCTTGGAAGAACACTCCTGCTATTCTCGGCCCCCCACTCCCATTCTGGTGCTCTGGTTCCAGCTCACCATGCAGCCTTCTGATTATATTTGACTTCCCAAGTTGTTTTCTTACAGGGAGTGAGTATCTTAATCAGAGACTGGAATGCTTGGCAATTCTGGTTCATGGTGTGAATTAATACATCAGCATTCTGATTTTTAAATTTGCTTTTTTTTTTTTTTTTTTTTGGCTGCACTGTGTGGCTTGTGGGATCTTAGTTCCCCGACCAGGGATTGAACCTGGGCCCTCGGCAGTGTAAGCATGGAGTCCTAACCACTGGACCGCCAGGGAATTCCTCAGCATTCTGAATTTTACATTAATTGCTGACTCACTGTGTCAGCAAAAGCTCTTTTCTGAGCCTGTGTGGCTGAGGACCAGACCCCGAAGTCCTGGTGTTTCCAGAACATCTGACAACTTGTGAGTCTATTAGCAACAAGCCAATGGGTTTTCCTTGAAGATCCCCACATTGCATGTGTCCAACCCATTGTCTACTTCTTGCGTACTGATTTGAGGTTTCCTAGAGTTCAGGGTCTTATGCTGGAATCCCACTGTATCATTCCTGTTGCTGGAATGATGCAAAGGCTGGGTTAGAGCTGATGCAAAGGTCTTTTTCATCTTCAGGATCTCTTGCTGTGAGCCTCATGATCTGCCTAGCTGCCCTTTTGATCCTACAGTAGAAGAGTCTATGCAGTACAAACTTGAATCTTACATGAACAGACACTTCACACAAGAGGATATTCAAATGTTCATATGAAAATATACACATGCTCATTAGTCATAAGGGATATGTAAATTAAAATCAAAATGAGATATTACTACATACCCATCAGAATGGCTAAGATTAAAAAGACTTGGGAGGGGCTTCCCTGGTGGCGCAGTGGTTGAGAATCTGCCTGCCAATGCAGGGCACACGGGTTCGAGCCCTGGTCTGGGAAGATCCCACATGCCGCGGAGCGACTGGGCCCGTGAGCCACAATTGCTGAGCCTGCGCGTCTGGAGCCTGTGCTCCGCAACAAGAGAGGCCGCGATAGTGAGAGGCCTGCGCACCGCGATGAAGAGTGGCCCCCACTTGCCGCAACTAGAGAAAGCCCTCACACAGAAACGAAGACCCAACACAGCCATAAATAAATAAATAAAATTAAAAAAAAAAAAAAAGACTTGGGAATTCCCTGGCAGTCCAGTGGTTAGGACTCTGCACTCTCACTGCTGAGGGTCTGGGTTCAATCCCTGGTCGGGGAACTAAGATCCCACAAGCCACACGGTGTGGCCAAAAAAAAAATTTTTTTTAATTAAATTAAATTAAATTAATTATTTATTTATGTATTTATTTATTTTTGGCTGTGTTGGGTCTTTGTTGCTGCGCATGGGCTTTCTCTAGTTGCAGCAAGCGGGGGCTACTATTCGTTGTGGTGCGTGGGCTTCTCATTGCAGTGTCTTCTCTTGTTGCAAAGCACAGGCTATAGGCATGCGGACTTCAGTAGTTGTGGTTCATGGCCTCTAGAGTGCAGGCTCAGTAGTTGTGGCACAAGGGCTTAGTTGCTCCGCGGCATGTGGGATCTTCCCAGACCAGGGCTCGAACCCGTGTCCCCTGCATTGGCAGGTGGATTCTTAACCACTGCGCCACCAGGGAAGTCCCAAAAAATGTTTTTAAAGACTTGACAATACCCAGTGTTGGCAAGGATGTGGAGAAAGTGGGACTCAACATTTCTCCTGGGAGTGTAAAGTGGTACAGCTACCTGGGAAGTCTGTTTGGCAATATGTATTAAGCTGAACATACATTTATCCTATATCCTGGCAATTCTACTCTTAACTATGTATGGAACAGAAATGCATACATATGCTCACCAAAAGACATATGTAAGAATAGTCATTGCAGCATTATTCCTAATAGTTCTAACTGGAAAATAATCCAAAAGTACATTAACAGTAGAATTAATAAATACATTGTATTATATCCAAACCATGTTATACTATAAAGCATTGAAAATGAAGGAACTACTACTGCTATTCACAGCAAACTGGAAGAATCTCATTAATATGATGTTAAATGGAAGAAGCCAGACACGAAAGACTATATATGGTATAATTCCATTTAATGTTTTTTTTTGTTTGTTTGTTGTTGTTTTTTAATTAATTAATTAATTTATTTAGTTTTGGCTGTGTTGGGTCTTCATTTCCGTGCGAGGGCTTTCTCTAGTTGCGGAGAGTGGGGGTCACTCTTCATTGCAGTGCGCGGGCCTTTCACTGTCGTGGCCTCTCTTGTTGCGGAGCACAGGCTCCAGACGCGCAGGCTCAGTAGTTGAGGCTCACGGGCCCAGTTGCTCCGTGGCATGTGGGATCTTCCCAGACCAGGGCTCGAACCCGTGTGCCCTGCATTGGCAGGCAGATTCTCAACCACTGCGCCACCAGGGAAGCCCTATGGTATAATTCCATTTAGAAGAAGTTCAAGAGCAGGCAAAAGCTAATCTATGGTTAGATGTCAAGGTACTGGTTACCTCTGAAGGAGGAGGTGGGTAATGACTGGGAAGGAGCCTGCGAGCTGCTTCTGAGTGCTGCTAAATTCTCATTTTTGTTTTGGGTAGTGACTATATAGATGTGTACACTCTGTAAAAAATTCATCTGGTTATACAAATGATAATTTGTACACTTTTCTCGGCTGGGCTGAGTGACATGTCTATAGGTCGTCTGATAGACAGCTAACCTAGGCTGGCCTCTTCTAGAGCAGTTTAGGAGACTCAGCTCTGCAGCATGTCCTCTAGCAGGCTAGCCCAGTCCTGTTCTCCTGGTGATGGCAGTGGTGCAAAAGGGCAGCTCCCAATGTTCAAGTCCATTTCAAGCCTCTGCTTTCATCATACCTGCTAACATTCCATTGGCCAAAGCAAGTCATGTGGTGAAAGCTAGAATCAAGGGGAAGGCAGGTTACTCCACTCACGGGCACTGCAAAGTTATGTGGTAAAGGGCATAGATCTAGGGAGGATGATGAATTGGGCCATCAACACAGTCTACAACTTGTGGGAGAAAGAAAAATGAAGTTAATGACAATATAGTGAAACATATATGATAATTGAGAGAAGTACAGGGTGCTTTAAGGGCGCAGAAAAGGGCACATTTTATATGTTATCTGATATTAAAATTATTCACGGAAAAATTTATGCAGGGACATTTCCCCTTCTAGACTATGAACTTCTCGTATATGCTTCATTTTCACATCCTCCACAGCTCCTGGCATAAAGTAGGCACTTGAACATTTGTGAAATAAATGTTCAGCCATAAAGGTAGTAATTTCTTCTTCGCCCATTTTTATTTCAGGCTCTAGCAGAAGAAAGAGACCCACATATGCAGCAAGACATATTTTTATATTTTACAATCATTTTAGTGAACTCATAATCTCCATTACAGAATAGGCTCCAGTCAAGTGAAGGGTTGGAGGAGTTCCAACAGAGAGATGGGTGGAATCATTCAAATTTTGATGTGTTCCCTTTTTCTGGTGGTGGTTGGGTGTCTTCTATGTATTTTTTAATATTGCAGTTAAATATACATAACATGAAATTTATCATTTTAACCATTTAAGTATACAGTTCAGTGGCATTAAGTACACTCACATTATTGTGCAACCATCACCGCCATCCATCTCAAGAACTTCTTTATCTTCCCAAACTGAAATTGTGTACCCATTAAACAACAACTCCCCATTCTCCCTGCTCCCCAGCCCCTGGCAACCACCATTTTACTTTCTGGCTCTATGAATTGGACTACTCTAGGTGCCTCATAGAAGTGGAATCATACAGTTTTTTTGTGACTGGCTAATTTCACTTAGCATAATGTCCTCAATGTTCATCCATGTTGTAGCATGTGGCAGAATTTCCTTCCTTTTAAGGTTGAATGATACTCCATTGTATGTATATACCACATTTTGTTTATCCATTCATCTATTGATGGACACTAGGGCTGCTTCTACCTTTTGGCTATTGTGAAGTAATGTGCAAAGCAAATTCCACCGAAGTATGGAATTCTGGGGTGGAAAGTGCCTCAACATTCAATTTGAAAGAGAGATGAGGGACTTCCCTGGTGGCGCAGTGGTTAAGAATCCGCCTGCCAATGCAGGGGACTCAGGTTCAATCCCTGGTCCAGGAAGACCCCACATGCTGCAGAGCAACTAAGCCCGTGTGCCACAACTACTGAGCCTGCGCTCTAGAGCCAGCAAGCCACAACTACTGAGCCCATGCACCACAACTACTGAAGCCCTTGCGCCCTAGAGCCTGCGCTGCAACTACCGAGACCGAGAGCTGCAACTACTGAAGCCCACGTGCCTTGAGCCTGTGCTCCGCAACAAGAGAAGCCACCACAATGAGAAGCCCACACACTGCAACACAGAGTAGTCCCCACCTGGGCGCAGCAACAAAGACCCAACGCAGCCAAAAAAAAAAAAAAAAAAAAGAAAAAAAGAAAGTGAGATGAATCATAGCTACATTAGGACCATATAGCTAAGACTCATGACCTGATTAACTTTCACCAGAGGTTTCTGATAATGATACCAGGAAGAAAATAAGTATTACTTTTCTGAGGGGACTTCCCTGCTGGTCCAGTGGTTAAGAATCTGCCTTCCAATGCAGGGGATGCAGGTTCCATTCCTGGTCGGGGAACTAAGATCTCACATGCCGTGGGCAACTAAGCTCGTGTGCCAGCACAGCCAAAATTAAAAAAAAAAAATTACTTTTCTGAGGGTGATAAATCTGGCTGAGAATTTAGGTATAGGATGAGACATTAAGCCAAGCTTCATTATTATTTTAATTTTTATTTATTTATTTATTTTTATTTTTTTTGGCTGTGTTGGGTCTTCATTTCTGTACGAGGGCTTTCTCTAGTTGCGGCAAGCGGGGGCCACTCTTCATCGCGGTGCGCGGGCCTCTCACTGCCGTGGCCTCTCTTGTTGCGGAGCACAGGCTCCAGACGCGCAGGCTCAGTAGTTGTGGCTCACGGGCCTAGTCGCTCCGCGGCATGTGGGATCTTCCCAGACCAGGGCTCGAACCCGTGTCCCCTGCATTGGCAGGCAGATTCTCAACCGCTGCGCCACCAGGGAAGCCCCAAGCTTCATTATTAACCCCAGCAACAATATCCAGGGTGTGGCAGACACCATGATTTCAAACTAGTCTCAGTGGTGGAATGTCATAGGTGGACTGACATAGGCCATTTCTAAGGTTGGCTGCCTCTGCCTGGACACCATGTCCCCTGAACCAAACACCCCTTCCCTGCCTGGCTAACCTCTAACTAATTCTTTGACAGTCAGTCCAAACACCCCTTCCTCAGAAAAGCTTTCCCTGACCTAGGCCCTCACCTCAAGCCTGGGCTGGGCTTCTCGCCCTGTTGCTCCCTCACTGCAGTAACTGCCCGGCGTCCTTCCATGGCAGGGATGAGCACTGGCTCGTCTCTACCCCAGGAGCTGGACCCAGGCCTGGTATATACATGCTCAAGGCTCAGTCACCGCTCACAGAATGGGTGAGTGTCTCTTCAATTAAAACTGCCACAAGTATTCAAGCCAGGTGGTCAGCGGAGCCAGGCCGTGGTCACTGGGTGCAGGAGTGGAAGCCACAGGGACAACTGCCCGTGCTGGGAGCATCCTCTCCTGTCACACTGCCACGCGCCAGCTGCTCCTGGAGCAAAGCAGGCCAAGTGGGAAGGGCCTCCAGAGAGCAGAAGAAAGCTCAGTGTCCACAGTAACTAAGAAGCCACGTGAACATCAGGAGTGGGGAAGACTGACCTGAAGGCTGGGCTGTCCGGAGGCCTGCAGCGCATGCTGTAGAGCTTGGCTGAAGAGATCATTGGTGATGGGCGTCCCTGACTGGACGCCAGATGACATTGGGGAGGTCCCTGAGGAATGGCCCTAGAGACAAACCAGGGTCAAAACCAGGGTCAGTGCCACGCTCAGAGCCACCTCAGTCTCCCAGCACATACCCACTGCTGTCACATCACCCCAGGGTGCCCCTGGGTGCCCAACGACTGCCTCCCAGCAGGGGCCTGCATGAGACAACCACACAGAGGTACCCAAAAGCTCTCGATGTGGGCAGGGAAGGTTCTGTTCTCTTTTGCTCCAGGGAGATGGAATGGAGGCCCCGACCTAGCCTAGGACCCAGCACTGGGAGAGATGGCCTTGGAAGCTGGAGTGACTGTCACCAGGAATGCTTAAGCCTGTGATGTTTGGCCACTTTCAGGGACAAGGAAGGGTATATTATGTGACGGGAGGTTCTTCCAAAGTGCTGGCAGGAGTTAATCAGGCCCGTGATGAACCCCAGACTTCTAAGCCCTAAAGGCTGGTGAGGGGAGGTCGCCTGAGCTGCAGCGGGAAACCCACCAGGGCTCCAGGTAGAGTTCGGCTCAAAGCAGATCTAGCACCAGGATCAGCAAAGGTAAATCCATTCTACCACTGGGACCTTCTCCCTTAGGGGCCTGGCCTTCATCTTCCCGCCCTCTCTCCATACCTGGGTGCCAGGAGTTGGCGTGTGAGAGCTGCTCTCCGGAGTGCTGGCCAGGGCCAGGGCGGTGGCCAGCTCGCTCTGGGTGATAGGCCGGGGCCCGGCAGCTCCACTGTACCCCAGGGAAGCTGGGCGGGAGCTGGGTGTGCTGCTCGAGGGCGTGGACCTGGCGCTCTGAACAGGAGAGGCACCAAGAATCAGGGAAGCAGCCCTGTGACATTCTCAGGTGAACCCCACCCCCGCTCCACAAACAGCTCTTGGGGAACCTCCCCAAGCTGCCAGGTTCAGACAGCAATAGTATGACATAGCTGGGTCACCAAAGGGCCTCCGATCACCTCCCAGCTGGGGCGTGCCAGGTCCCAGGGAGGGGTACATCCCCAGCACCAACTCCCCCAAATGGCAGGCAGCCAGGCCACTTACTGGGTGAAAGTCATCCTCATCATCAGAGAGCCCTTCAAACAGGAAGCCACCTGGAGGAGGGAGAACAGATTTCAGGAGGAGGAACAGAAAGGCACAGGCGCAGCTCCAGAATCTCAGCTCTAGTTACTCTCCAAATTCATATTTTCATCTCTCCCCTTGGAAAATTACAGGACAGATGCACTCCTTGACTCAAACGGAGAGTTCCCGAGGAACGCCCTCTGCCAGCACTATACATAGCTGCTGAGTAAAGCAAACCCCTGGACCACTGCCCGCTCCCGAGGGGGCCTGCGTTCCACTGTCCTGGGGCTCACCTGGCATATCCCGGTACGAGCTGGAAGGCATGCCCCGGAAGAGGAGTCGCCCCTGTGCTGTGCTTACTGGCTGCCGGCAGACTTTGAGCCTTACAGCTCTCTCTGGCGTGGCAGCTTGCACACTCACACACTCACCCAGACCCACACGCTCCCCTCCCCGTAGGGACAGCCCGGGACCCACAGAGCCATTTGCACGCACTTCCTGTGGCGCCGCACACTCCTCACTCACCCAGGCTGCATCTAATCCTGCGCCCCGCCACTTGCGCCACGCTTCCTACCTTTCCAGATAGCAGAGTATAAAATATATTTATAATTTGGTATACAAAATATCAATTTGCAGAGACGTGGATGGACCTAGAGTCTGTCATACAGAGTGAAGTAAGCCAGAAAGAGAAAAACAAATATCGTATATTAACACATATATGTGCAATCTAGAAATATGGTACAGATGAAACTTTTTGTAGGGCAGTAATAGAGACGTAGACGTAGAGAATGGACATGTGGACACAGTGGTGGAAGGGGAGGGTGGGACGAATTGGGAGATTAGGTTTGACATAAGTACACTACCATGTGTAAAATAGATAGCTAGTGGGAATTCCCTATTTTCTTGAGAACTAGGATTCTCAGTGTGGAAAAGGAAAGAAACATGTAATATACAAAAGGTTACATAAACCCCTGTAGTCTTGAATTTGAAGTAGCAGTATAAATTATTTCTATCTTTATAAACATAGATCTATATATAGATATAGATCTAGGTCTCTGCCTAGCTCTCTCCACTGAAGCAGCTTAGAAATAAGGACCAATCCCGTAGAAATAAGCATCCCTAGTGCCCAGATTGTGGTCTTGAAATTCAATTTCCCACTAAAACCCATCTGAGCTTTTCATTTAAAAAAAATTTCCCCCCCCTCCCCCCATCCCCTTTAGAGCTATCAGGCTCTAATCCAAGTGTAGAGATGTATGCTCAGGCTATGAAGCTCAATACTTTGAGAACTGCCCTGAACGTTCAATTTGGCCCTGGGTTAACCTCAGCCTGTTGGATCCCTAGAATCTCTGGTTCATTGAGGGGTGAAGGTTTGTTTACATGTGAACCTGGAAATGCAATTCAGTTTGGACCTCTTAGTGTACTGTACCCTTTTAAAAAAAATTTTTTTTTAAATTGGGGTATAGTTGCTTCATTTATTTTTTATAAATTTATTTATTTTTGGCTGTGTTGGGTCTTCGTTGCTGCGCGGGCTTTCTCGAGTTGCAGTGAGCAGGGGCTACTCTTCTTTGCAGTGCATGGCCTTCTTACTGCGGTGGCTTCTCTTGTTGTGGAGCACGGGCTCTAGGCGTGTGGGCTTCAGTAGTTGTGGCACGTGGGCTCAGTAGTTGTGGCTCATGGGCTCTAGAGCACAGGCTCAGTAGTTGTGGTACATGGGCTTAGTTGCTCTGCAGCATGTGGGATCTTCCCGGACCAGGGCTCGAACCCGTGTCCCCCGCGTTGGCAGGTGGATTCTTAACCACACGCCACCAGGGAAGCCCTATAGTTGCTTTATTTATTTATTTTTTTAATAAAGATTTAATTTTATTTATTTTTGGCTGTGTTGGGTTTTCGTTGCTGTGTGAAGTCTTTCTCTAGTTGTGGCGAGTGGAGGCTACTCTTCCTTGCGTTGCACGGGCTTCTCCTTGCGGTGGCTTCTCTTGTTGTGGAGGACGGGCTCTAGTTGCGCGGGCTTCAGTAGTTGTGGCACGCAGGCTCAGTAGTTGTGGCTCGTGGGCTCAGTAGTTGTGGTTCGCAGGCTTTGTTGCTCCACGGCATGTGGGATCTTCCCGGACCAGGGATCGAACCTGTGTCCCCTGCATTGGCAGGTGGATTCTTATCCATTTCGCCACTGGGGAAGTCCCCATCTGAGCTTTTTGAAGAAATGGCTCATTGTTGTGTTTGGGGCAGGAAATGTAAAGATGAGCCTGGAACTCTTGTCATGCCAGATAGTAAGGCAATAATCAGAAAATTTTAGGTTAAGTGTTAAACTGCCTCAGCCACAAGTTGAAGAGGCTCCACTGTGATGGTTACCATGGATTTCAATATAAGCAAATGCAGGTAAATATATTGTGGAAAATGGGAGCCATTTTGGAGAAGAAAGGTAAAATTATAGAGGAGGGGAAGACTAGAAAAGAATATGTAGGGTTGAATTGGAATTTGAAGTATTGGTATTAGAACATATGTAATAAAATATACTCCAACAAAAATTAATGAAAAAAAGAACATTATACATGTTATTTCATATATGTAACATATATATGAAACAGAAATATAGATGAATGGGTTTTTGTGTGTAAATATGTATTTCATAGGTCTATCCACTGAGAGGAACTGGAAATAATGACATCTCAGTGACAATAAACACACCCAGACTTGGATTCTAAATATTATTCACCACTAAAAGGAACCAAAACTGTTTGGATTAATGACTGATATGACAAACTTTGTGAAAATCTCCCAAATAATTTATGAAAACAGCAGTGAGGTGATCAGTCTCCACCTACCTGGGACAGTTGATGAAATTTAAATTACATCTGTGGATTAGATGGTAGAACTGTATTAATTTCTTGATTCTAATGGGTTGTACTGTGGTAGATAGGAGAGTGTGTCCTTGTTTTCAGGAAATAGCCACTGAAATATTTAAGGGTAATGGGGCATCATATCTACAACTTGCTTTCAAACAGCTTGGGGATGGGGGTGGGAGAATAATATATATAGAGAGAGGGTGAGAAAAAATGATAAGGTAAATGTTATAAAATGTTAACAGTTGGGGACTTTGGGTGGTTAAGAGGGAATTATTTCATACTATTTTTGCAACTTTATTGTAAACTTGAAACTACTTTAAAATAAAAATATCACATTCTCAAAGACAATCTGAGCACATGGGGAAATATTCAAGTTAAGTGAATTATGCATTAACATATGCAGTATAATCTAAATTTTGTTGAATACAAAATTTATTTAATTCAATAAAATTACATTTTTAGAAACATTAAAAACGTTAACAATTGTCATCTATTAGTGATAGGGCCATGTTAAAGCAAAATAAATTTGGAGGACTTATGCTACCAGATGCCAAGACCTACTCTAAAGCTACAGAAATCAAGTTGTACGGTTAGTGGCACAAGGATATGAAAATACATCAGTCGGACAGAATAGAGTCAGAAATGGACCAATAGATAACAGTCACCTTATTTACGACAAAGCTGCCAGTAAAATTCAGTGGGGATGGGATTAAAAAAAAAAAGTACTTCTCATCAATTGATACCCTATGGAAAATAAGAATCTTGATTCCTATCTCACTTTATACACAAAAATTAATATGAAATTAATCATACACCTAAATGTGAAAGATAAAATTTACAGAAGAAAGCATAGGAAAATATCTTCATAATTAGGGCAGAGATTTTTTAAATAGGACACAAAAAGCTCTACCCATCAAAATAAAATTTCGTAAATTAGACTTTCAAGAAATTCTTTAAACATCCCATTAAGAGAATAAAAATACAACCCACGAACTGAGAGAAGATATTCACAATATACATTTTTGACAAGGACCTACATCTGTTAAGTTCTTAATTTTAGTGACAGTACTTCTTATTTCTAAAAGTTCTTTTTGGTTCTTCTCAAATCTGCCTGTTCTTTTTTTATCATGTGTTATTCTTTCTTAAAGTCCTGATAGCTTCTTCAGTGACTTTAATAAATTTTTTCATGCTTATTTTACATCTCTTTTTTAATTGACTTCCTAATATCTAACATTTTTGGTGTTGTGACTTGTTTGTTCTGCTCTTTCTTGTTTGTTCTGCTTTCTCTTCCATGAATATTTGTTAATTCTTCTTGTGAAATCTTCAGTTTAGCTTTCTCCTTGCCTGTTGGATGGCATGAGTTTTGGTAGTGTTGCTCCAAAAAGGATTTATATTTGCTTTACCAAGAACCCCAGGACCAATTTCTTTTAAGCGTACTTTTTTTAAAAAAAATAAATTTATTTATTTTATTTATTTATTTATTTTGGCTGCGTTGGGTCTTCGTTGCTGCGCACAGGCTTTCTGTAGTTGCAGCGAGCGGGGGCTGCTCTTCATTGCGGTGTGCAGGCTTCTCACTGCGGTGGCTTCTCTTTGTTGTGGAGCATGGGCTCTAGGCATGTGGGCTTCAGTAGTTGTGGTCGCGGGCTCAGTGGTTGTGGCTCACGGGCTGTAGAGCACAGGCTCAGTAGTTGTGGCACATGGGCTTAGTTGCTCCACATCATGTGGGATCTTCCCGGATCAGGGCTTGAACCTAAGTTCCCTGCTTTGGCAGGCGGATTCTTAACCACTGCGCCACCAGGGAAGTCCCAAGCATACATTTTATTGTATGTAAATTATTTCTAAATAAAGTTGACTTAACAAAACTTGAGAAAATACCTAAGATAACATTTTGAGGGACATCCCTGGCGGTCTAGTGCTTAAGACTCCATGCTTCCACTGTAGGGGGCACGGGTTTGATCCCTGTTTGGGGAACTAAAATTCTATATGCCACACACCATGGCCAAAACAAAACAAAGATAACACTTTGAGCATGCTAACTTAATTATTTTGTTTTATTTTCATGTCTTTAGTTTTTATATTTTTTATTCATACAGATCTGGTTTTTGTTGCTTTCTGTAAAAGAATGAACTGGATTAAAAATTTTAAATTGTAGACCTCAAGTGACATGTTATTTGCCTTTTTCCCCCTTAATAAAAAAGCAGACCAGCTAGTCAACCTCACTCACCCAAAAGTCACTCACTACACATTTCCTCCTGCCACTGAATCTTTCATCTCTTAATAGAATGCCCTAGTTTAACTGTATGTTAAAATGCAGACCCAGGGACCAATTTTGGACGTCTCTGGGAAAGTTTGGCCACAAACTTACACAAAATACAGGTCTAGGGTTTCAAATTCTCAGGGAAGACTGTTCTTTCACACGTCAACTTCCCTTTCACTGACCTGCCTTCACAGCCAAGCAGAGTTTTCTTATCTTCTCTTAGTGTTGATGCATGGGTTTGGGTTTTTGGTTTTTTGTACTCTGCCCTTTTACTTAGGAGGCAAATATTTTAGTTTTTAAAAAATATTTATTTATTTGGCTGCATTGGGTCTTAGTTGCAGCACGCAGGATCTTCGTTGCAGCATGTGGAATCTTTAGTTGCGGCACATGGGATCTAGTTCCCTGACCAGGGATTGAACCTGGGCCCCCTGCATTGGGAGTGCAGTCTTACCCACTGGACCACCATGCAAATCTTTTAAAGGTTTCAACTTTATGTAGTGGTATCAGTTTCAGTTGCTCAAGGGCCCAGCCCAGTGTTTTGGTGTTAAAAGAAAAATCTCCAAGCAAGGCTTCCAGGACCACTATTCTCTCTGGAAAGGTGCTCATCAGCTTCCAAAGCTCACTGCTTTTTTCCAGTTACCCCTTCATTTCTAGCATCTGAGGATTTCCCATTTCTCCTGTGACCACAGTTACGTGATTTTTAATAGATGTATTATTTTATACATTTTTGTTTGTAGCAGGAGTACTTACAGATGATTTTCATTTGCTGTCTTGCCAGACCCAGAAACCCCCTTATTAATTTTATAGAGTTATTTTAAAAATGCAAATGTGCACTTTTAAAAATAAATTTATTTATTTATTTGTTTATTTTTATATTTGGCTGCGTTGGGTCTTCCTTGCTGTGAGCGGGCTTTCTCTAGTTGTGAGCGGGGGCTACTCTTCATTGCGGTGCGTGGGCTCCTCATTGTCGTGGTTTCTCTTGTTGCGGAGCACAGGCTCTAGGCACGCAGGCTTCGGTAGCTGTGGTGCGTGGGCTCAGTAGTTGTGGCACATGGGCTTAGTTGCTCCGCGGCATGCAGGATCTTCCCGGGCCAGGGCTTGAACCCATGTACCCTGCATTGGCAGGCAGATTCTTAACCACTGCGCCACCAGGGAAGCCCAAATGTGCAGTCTTATAATTTGTTTTCCAATAGCAAATGATTGGGCAAATAGTCTTTTGAAGGTTTAATGAAAAATTGTCCACCACTTTCTCAGAGAAAGCTAATGAGGGTATATGTCTCCAAATATGGATTGACGGAAGGACTGGGCCTGGACACTTTCTTTTTTACCATGTCTGGTCATTTGTCTTGTGTCCAGACTTCTAATTTTATCTAGAATCTGACCACCGCACCTATTTGGTAAATTGGTTCCCAAAGAACCTGTTTGGTCCTCGGTTATTCCTTCATTCATTTATTCATTTAATAATTTATCATTACAATGTACAATTCAGAACTCAGAGATGCGTACCTCCTTTCCTGGGGGCAACAAGCTACAGCAAGACAGCCACATTTGGTAGATGAATTCTTTATTCAACACATATTTATTGCTCACCTACTATGTGCCAGGTCCTGGTCAACTGCTGAAGATAAAGTGGAGGGTAAGATAGTCATTGCTTATTCTCCTATGGAGCTTATAATGAAATGAATCAAAACAAGAAACTAATAAGCACCTAGTATATTCAGTTCTGCTATGAGGAACACCAGATGAAGATAGCATCCCTGTCTTCTCCGGCAGGCAGTCAAGGCACAGTATTGAACAAAGTTTAAAAAAACACTAAAGTATGTGGTTCAGGTGCAAGTACCTTAGTAGATAAGAGAAGAAGGAGCTTAAAGAGGGCTGGATAGTTAGGAAGGATTTCTGAAAGAGAGGTTATATCTAAAAATGGGTAGGATGGGGGAGAGGCTACTTTGGGGACAACTATGAGGAACCTAGGGTTCAGCAAGAAGACAGTGACAGACTTTCGTGAAAATCTCCCGTATTAGAAGAACAGAGGAGTGACTAGCCTCCAGCGTCAGGCCCTCCGAAACCCTGCAGTTTATCTGCTCTCCTCAGTCGAGCTATCCTGCTCACAGTTGCTGCCTTAGTCCCAGGCTGTACATTGGGACGTTGCAGAGTCATGCTTTTACGTTTGTGCACACCGGATCAGCCTTTAGTTGCTAGGACCAACCCCATTATTTTTTTATTCACCTGTGTTTTTTTTGTTTTTTGCTTTCCTTAGTCCTTGAATTAATTCCTCGAGTAGAGTCCAATCAGAATAGTTGGCTAATCCTAACCTCTGTGCAAACACCATCTATTCTAATCGCGCATCTAACAGTCAGCCCTCGGTACCGGCGGGCTCCGCATCCGAGGATACGGAGGGCCGACTGTACTATGCCATTTTATATAAGGAATTTAAGTATCCGCGGATTTTGGTATCCACGGGGTGGGGGGTGGGGTCCTGGGAGAAAGCCCCCGCGGATACCGAGGGACGACTGTATGCAGTTTCTCTAAGAGTTCAGCGGAAATTGCCCTCCCCGAATTGATTCCCACCACTGCACGCTGGGGCGTAAGAGGAACCCGGCTTGGTAACTTCTCTCAACGAACCAACTTTTGGAGGAAGTCATCGTTGGGTTCCTGGTATGCCCTCAAAGGTAGGGTCGCCACGAGAAGCCAAAGGCGAGAAGCACAAAAGAGGCTGACTTCACCCGAAGGCAGGCCGTTTTCTGGTGAGGGCTGCAAGGTTGAGGCGTGTCTGAAGAGGCCGCTCGGGAAAGGGCCCTCTGGGAGCGAAGGGTCGAGGCGGGAGGGGATCCGGGGTCCGCGATGTGCCCAAGAGCCCGGCAGTGGGAGTGCCCACCTGCGGCGCTGTAAGGACCCGGAGTATCCGAAGGACTCTGCATGCGTCCCAGGACAGTGGGGGAATCGCGGGGCTGTAAACCTCACGCCAAGCCCCGCTCTCGTGACCTGCGCCCTGAAACACTGACAGCTCTGGACTCCTCTCCGACGAAAGCACGAAGACGCTCTCGCGCCGGAACTTTCAAACCGCAGAGAAGCTACGCCCTCCCCGGAACCGGAAGCTTTATAACTAGCGCCACTTGCAGGCTGGCCAATTATAAAGGGGCGGGGGCCGCAGTAGGAACTGCAACTCCCAGAATGCAGCGCGGAGCTTCCTGTTTCCGGCGAGAGGACGTGAGTGAGTGTTTACACCGGCGGCCCTGCGGCCGGGTTCCTTCCGCGGGACGGGTGAGGTCGCTGGGTCATGGGTCGCGCGGGCTCGACGTGTGTTGACTAGTTAGCTGGTCCCGTGGGAGCGGTGGGGTCGTTATCCAAGAGGTAGTGTCCCTGTCCCAATATAAACTATCAGTGACCTTAGGCCACTGACTTCACCTTTCTGAGTCTCGGTTCCTTTGTCTGTAGTATGTAAATGAGAATTCCTGTCTCAGGGAACAGTTGTGAGGATTAAATGAGATATGGTAGATTAAAAGCCCCATTTCCTTCCCTGCCATAAACCTGGAGATGGCCGGTTTGAGGATGCCTTAGGGTCTGCTGGTCAGCCTCTGAAGCCTTTTCTTTCCTCTTACAAAGAAGCCACTTTGGAAATAATAATGATTATAGCAAGGGCTTATCTTGCCTTACAAGGTTCTTCTCCCCTCAGGTTTTTGATTCATTTTCTGGGCACCCATAAGTACTTGGCTTTGGGACAGTAACGACCAAAAATTCTGGTCTTTGCTTTCCAGAGTCTCTAATAATGGGATGCCGGGGAGATTGAGAAGTAAATAGATAATTGTAACCCTTTGCCATGAGGGAATACGACAACAATAGAGGGAAGAGAGAGGGGACAGGAGAGGTTGTATTTGGGTTGGTCTTGATAGGAGTTTGCTTAGAGATGGAAGAGGGAAGATGAGTTACATGCAGAGTTAGCAGATGAGCGGAGGTATAAAGTGGGGGAGAGCTTTGTTTTGAATCCAGGCTTGGGGAGGGCGGGGCAGCCCAGAGCTCCTGGGGAGGAAGGCTGGCAGAGAGAACAGTTGTGAATGTTTTTGAAAGCCAGGCTGTGCCGTTTAGACTTATTCATAGAGGTGGTCTGGAGTCATTGGAGGGATTCTAAGCAGAGGAGTGACTTGATCAGATCTGTGTTTTAAAATGATGGCTTGGGTGGCAGCATGGATATTTAGTAGGGAGAGGCCAGAGGCAGGGAGCTTGTTGTAAAGCTGTGTGGTAGTTAAAGCAAGAGTTGATGAAGAAACACAGAGTGTACGTAAGGGAGAGTGTTGGATGATCTCATTTGAACCTCACAACATTCCAATTAGCTGGCATAACATTTTTTAAATTAATTAATTAATTAATTAATTAATTAATTTATGTCTGTGTTGGGTCTTCGTTTCTGTGTGAGGGCTTTCTCTAGTTGCGGCAAGTGGGGGCCACTCTTCATCGCGGTGCGCCGGCCTCTCATTATCACGGCCTCTCTTGTTGCGGAGCACAGGCTCCAGATGCGCAGGCTCAGTAGTTGTGGCTCACGGGCCTAGTTGCTCCGCGGCATGTGGGATCTTCCCAGACCAGGGCTCGAACCCGTGTGCCCTGCATTGGCAGGCAGATTCTCAACCACTGCACCACCAGGGAAGCCCCTGGCATGACATTTTTATGTCCACTTTAAAGCTGAAGAAACTGAGACTTAGAGAGCTGAAGTCCCTTGCTGTCTGTCATAGGATGAGTGAAGAGAGGGCCCCAGGTTCTGGCCTCCTGATGCTGCATCTTGCACTTTTCCAAGTGTCACCCTGAATTACCTCTCATTCAGCCCCCTGGTGGGGTGGGGGCGGTGTAGGGTGGTGGTCTGTCCTATAACCACTAAGGCTTTGTTCCTTTACAGGGAGAAAGAGAGAGCGCGAAAGAGAGAGGATGTCTCTCTCAGATTGGCACCTGGCGGTGAAGCTGGCTGACCAGCCACTTGCCCCCAAATCTATTCTTCGGTTGCCAGAGACAGAGCTTGGAGAATACTCACTGGGAGGCTATAGTATTTCATTTCTGAAGCAGCTCATTGCTGGCAAACTCCAGGAGTCTGTTCCAGACCCCGAACTGATCGGTGAGTCTCTGTGGACTAGGGATGGGCTGCTGCTCTGATCTCTTTTGGGGGAGAATAATTCTGGAATTAAAGGGTAAATTAAGAGTTTGGGATTTGTCTCCTAATGTTAACACTCCAGGGAAGTGATTGTTGTTGGGTGAATAGAAACACAAATCATAATGAAACTGTTGTTGCCATTTTAGTCGTTCGTTATACTGAGCTACTTTATCACGCCATTCCTTAACTGTGACATTGTTGAATTCTTTCTCTGATAGAGCAAGAGTTTGGGGTAGGGAGACTTCCCTGGTGGTCCAATGGGTAAGACTCCGTGCTGCCAATGCAGGGGGCCTGGGTTCAATCCCTGGTCGGGGAACTAGATCCTGCGTGCATGCCGCAACTGAGAATTCGCATGCCCCAACTAAGAAGCCTGCATGCTGCAACTAAGACCCGGCACAACCAAAAAAAAAAAAAAAGAATTTAGGTTAGGAAGGAGGAGCTGGCTAGGGAAAGCCCCTCAGCATATGGCATTTGAGCTGGGTATTAAGGGGTGGTTAGAAGGATTTTTGGTTGGTTTGTTAGAGGGAAGGCAGTGAAAAAGGAAAGATGGCAAGGGCATTCTAGGTGGAGGAAGAAGGAATTTAAATATAATTTCTTCCTTCCTTCCTTCCTTCCTCCCTCCCTCCCTCCCTTCCTTCCCTTCCCTGCGTGGCTTGCAGGATCTTAGTTCCCCCACCAGGGATTGAACCCAGGCCCCGGCAGTGAAAGTGAATATAATTAAATTATATTATAAACACAATGTCATATAAACTGACAAAATGGTATAAGCTGGCAAAAAGTGTGTTTTCAGTCATAAAAATATGGGGTTCATCCTTTTATATTGTTGCATTTTTCCGTTATTTAAATTGAGCAGTCTCCATGGTGTTAAGCTCTAGAGTTTTCCCGCGTAGATTCTGTGTTTTATCAATTTGTGCTTGCTAACAATTGTTATTAAAATGTATTTATTGGGCTTCCCTGGTGGCGCAGTGGTTAAGAATCCGCCTGCCAATGCAGGGGACACGGGTTCGAGCCCTGGTCTGGGAAGATCCCACACGCCACGGAGCAGCTAAGCCTGTGCGCCACAACTACTGAGTCCACATGCCACAACTACTGAAGCCCGCGCGCCTAGAGCCTGTGCTCCGCAACAAGAGAAGCTACCGCAATGAGAAGCCTGCGCACCGCAACGAAAAGTAGCCCCCACTTGCCACAATTAGAGAAAGCCTGCATGCAGCAATGAAGACCCAACGCAGCCAAATAAAAAAAATAAAAAATAAAATGTATTTATTAAGTAAGAGTACTTTTAAAAACATATATCATTCTCTAGCTATCTGTCCAATCAAGATAAGGTTCTTAGGGGACAAAAATCATTTAAATTGTTTTGAGGAATAAAATATAAATGAACAATTCTTTTTTTTTTTTAGATCTGATCTACTGTGGCCGGAAGCTAAAAGATGATCAGACCCTTGACTTCTATGGCATTCAGCCTGGGTCCACAGTCCATGTTCTGCGCAAGTCCTGGCCTGAGCCTGATCAGAAACCGGGTGAGAGAGTGCTGTCTGTTAGACAGGCAGGGCTTCTGTAATACCTACAAGGGAAGGAGGGTCTGTGTGTGTTCTTGAGGCAAGGGCCTGGGTGGAACAAAGGGGTGATTTCCTGAGATGATAATAGAGAATATCTGTATTACTTATTGGATTAGACCACATTGATTAACAGAGTACAATTTTGATCTTCTTGCTGCCAACACCACTAACAGAAAGGGATTTGTTTCTCTACTTTTAAGTTCATTACCCACTGTTTTAATGGGGTGGGGAGGATGTGTCTATTTAAACTCCTTTAGGGGGTGAACCTTGTATCTTTTTGTTATTGTTGTTGTTGTTCTCATTAGAAGAAAGCTGGAAACTCCCTGCTTTCCTCTAAATGCTGTAGTGTGCTCTCATGTTAGCAAATCTTCCCACAAGCTGTTGCAGGCGGTGATTTGTTCAGTCACCTCACTCCTGCTGTACTGATAATTTATTTTCCTGAAGCTTGAAAATATTCGAGTGGTATGAAAGTAGCTCTTGGAGAAAACATACAAAGCCTCTAATGCTTTTTTGACTTATTAATAAAAGGTGCTGCTTGGAATTCATAATTTAAATTTTGCATCTGTGTTTTAAAAGCCTCCCCAAAGATAAAGCTGAGCTGTATAAGAGATTAGCTTTGTTAAAAACGGGCAGTTTGATATTTTAATAATGTTCACGATTGCTTTGACTGGTTATCAGCTTGAAATTTTCCCTCTTTTCAATTCTAAACATAAAGGACAAAAAGATCTTCTTTTGTACCCTGATGGGAAGTGAGAAAGAGAAAGGCAGTCTCTGACATCTGGGGGCTGGCCTGGCCTTCAGCTAGGCCTTGAAACATGAACAATTTCACAAGTCACCAACATCTACAAGGACACTCACTCTGGGTCTGTAATGGATCAAGACAAAAACAAGATTCTTCTCATTTCTGAACAGAGACAAAAACATGAACATTGTCCAAACCACAAAAATGACCAAATATCCCTCTATCCTGGCTATTATGAGTGACTGCTGCTTCTTTACCAATTACAGCTTTCATCTTACACTAGTTTTCCTTCCTTCTAGATAAGAATTATTAAGATATGTGATCATAAAATCACCCCCACTTCCTGACAGCCTCCAATCCAGACCAAAACCCTGCTTCCTTAAACTTCTCCCTCCAAGTCACCCAACCAAAGCCCAAATCCTGTAAGTTCTTTCTGACTCCCTCTTATTGAGATGCCCCATGGTTCTGGTGGTGGCATTCTCTCTGTAAGAGCAGTAAACGCAACTTGCTCAACTGTAGATGTGCCCCTCTGATCTTTGGCTGGAGGGGATTGACAGAAAGAAAGTAGCATTTGTTGCTGCTTCCAGCCAGATTGTTTCTCTTTGATATCTCATTTAATCATTACAGTAGCTCAGCAGGGTTGGGTAACAGCATTAGCATTTTATAGATGAAGAAAAAGAGGGTTAGAAGGGTATTTATTCAAGGTCACCTGCTTAGAAAATGAATGTAAAAGCTGGCATGTGAATCCAGGTTTTCCTGGCTCAAGAGCCCATGTTCTTCCCACTGGGCTGGCTGCCTCTCACTTCCAAAGGGTGAAACTAGCTCACAGATGTTAAAGAGACAAGCATAACTCTTAGCTGATTGTGGGCTTAAGATTTTGAGTCCTTTTCATCCCTCCTTCTGCCTGGAGATTTATTTTTGAAACAAACGGACTTTTTATTGGGAGGTGAAAATAAACTTTTAGATTTGAAAAGAAACTTTTGTGACAGCATTTTAGGTATTTTATCCTTGAGTGTTCTTCCAAAAGGAAGCACATTTCTTTTATCTCCCACCAGATGAGATCCTGTAGGAGGAGAAGGTGTCAGTTTCTTCCTTCCCACCTGGATCCTTTTGGTGGTTCTATGCAGAGGGTTACAGATCCCTCTAGGATCTCACTTAGGCCTGCTGTTTGAGCAGGGGTGTGTACCCCGGGCTCCAGCCACCAAGAACGACTTACTGTTCCTTCGAAGCACCTCTTACATTCTTCCATGCCTTTGCACTCGTTCTCACTTAGGCCTGGAATATCTTCTCTTCCCAGTAAACATCTGCTTTACCTTAAATACCCCTCTCGAACGTTCTCTTCTGGGAGGCAGCTCTGTGTGGTCCTCCCTCTCGGTAATAGCTGTCTGCCTCCGTGTTCCTAATGCCCTCGCTGTGGTCCATGCCTCTGTTGAAGTCCTCAGCAGGGTATTTTGTAATCGTGTGTGTGTGTTTAATCCAGTCTCATTTCTCCTACTGTTAAGTTCCTTGATGGCAGGGACTCTCACTTTTTGTATTCCTGGGCCTTGCACAAAACAAGATTTACTCCAAAATCATGGAGTAAATGCTTAGCACAGGTTTGTTGAATGAATAAATTAGGTAATTTACTTGAGGTGAGTATTTTTCAGAAGAGACATCCCTCATGATTAGAGCTATAGGTAAGGATGGGGTTGCCGCACTGAACCCTAGGGGTGCTGTTCACCTTGCTCTGGGAACGGTGCGTCTGCAATTGGGCAGTACGCAGTCCATGCAATCACAAGTAGCCGTTTTGGGTGAGGGTCACCACACTTTTAAAAGTGTGACCCAGGGAGAACTTCCTGCCTACTCCCCCTTCTTTTACCCTAATTTCTTTACCTGTGAGATGGGCTGATGTCCTAAATAGTAAAGTGACCAAGTAAAACTAAGACAACTGCTAAACTTTCCCATATATGTGAGTCACTGTGTCCAAAGATCAAAAAGGAGCTTTGAGTCCCAGTGACATGCTTGTTTTTGGACACGTGATGAGTTGGTTAAGAACCCTAGAAGTACAGTGTTTTCTTGGTCGTTCTTGTATTTGTTTTTTTTTAATCAAAATAATATTACAGAGGCCTGAAAGAAAATATCCAAAAGAAAAGAGTGACCCCTGATCCTGTCACCCTAGCTTGTCCCCTTCCAGCCTTGGCCCACGTGCACACTGACACACATCACAAAGTTTTACTAGAGAATGCACATACAACTATGTTCTATTTCTTTCTCTTAACATATTGTGTCAACATAGCTCCATATTGTTCAGATGGCTTGCAGCACTTATTTTAAATCACTGCACAAAAGTCTGCTGAGTTCCTTATACCCTCCTCCTTTTCAAATGTGAAAAGCCTAGAACTCTTGCAGTGGGATATTGATCAGAACAGTCTCTTTCATGTGGTAAGATTCCCCTCTGCTGGAACTTGAATTTGTTTTATCTACTGAAGATGCTTAAAAGAGAGTGCAGTTTTCACATCTGTGGCGTAAATGTTTTTTTCTGATCAGGTGCCCATTCTTAGTGGGGTGATGAGGGAAGGGGACCTGCATCTGGGCACTTGCTGAAGTGATGTTGTGTGTCTGCAGCAGGGGCAGGGCCGGGTTGTAGGGTAACTGAGTGTCTTGTCCCCAGAACCTGTGGACAAAGTGGCTGCCCTGCGGGAGTTCCGGGTGCTGCACGCTGCCCTGCACAGCAGCTCCTCCTACAGGGAGGCGGTGAGTATGTGCCCAGCCCCTGCGAGACGCTTGCCAGGCCTGCTGGAGAAGGGTTGAACTCGAGTGGTGTAGAGAGGGAGCTGGAAGCCAGTTGCCATGGCTCCCAAGAGTTCCTTGGGGAGTTTTTGCCATGTCTGTGGGTCTCAGTAGAGCCCTATCTTCCCCCAAAGAGGCTCTCAGCTAGGCATTGTTGATTCCCTCTAATGATAATGATACAACCTCTCCTGACATTGGCCTCATGGAATGAATATGGTTACAGCAAAGGATGCATGTACTGTTTCTGCTGGGCCTCATTCTTTGACTTTGGCTGAACTGCCTGCCCCCCACTCCTTACCAGGATTTCCTCACTGGGAAAATGCACTGATGTCTTTCTATAGGAGAGTCGATAAGCAAGATTAATACAGCTGCAAACTTCCCAATATATGTAATTGTGTGGAGATTGAAAAGGACTTTTGGGATCTAGAGAAACCTTTGTTATTGGGCTTATAATGAGAGCTTTTATTTTGGAAGCACTAGAACTGTAAATGGGGGAAAAGACCAGAGATTGAAGGTTTATTGTGATCTTGCTTTTATATTGTTTGTTTCTCCTCCAGTAAGCCATGATCTCAGAGAAAAAAGAGGTTCATCTGTTTC
Source organism: Balaenoptera ricei (assembly GCF_028023285.1). Lineage (NCBI taxonomy): Eukaryota > Metazoa > Chordata > Mammalia > Artiodactyla > Balaenopteridae > Balaenoptera > Balaenoptera ricei. Next base: position 62,679,064 of record NC_082640.1, read on the forward strand.
CTGGGGCTACTGTCCCATTGCGGTGGTGTATGTGCAAGCACTTAGAGGGAGGAAGTACTTCAGCAGAGCGTGGGTATTTGCTGAGTGCATTGAGCTACTTGGAGTGCTCAGCCCTCCCCACTTCTCTTGCAGGTCTTTAAGATGCTCAGCAATAAGGAATCTCTGGATCAGATCATTGTGGCCACCCCAGGCCTCAGCAGTGACCCCATTGCTCTTGGTAAGTGCAAGGCTGAGCTTAAGGAAATAGGAGCTGTTGGAGAAGGAGAAACCAGGAGGAGGCAATGACCTTAAGGAACCTTTGACCATCTTGTGAAGAATCATTGGTCTTGTGGCTGGAGGGGGAGTAATCCAGATGGATTCCATACACCCAGCCCTCCAAGAGTTGTCAGTCCCGCAGCGAAAATATGGCCTAACTAACATCAGAAATGAGACTATGAGGAAGCCATGTGAGGGCAGCTGTTAGCCCAAACCACAGCCATCAGGGAACACTTCATGCACACCTTGATGGATAAGGGAAGAACCCAGAGATAAGGGGAAAAGAGGCTGGTGTAGTGGTACACAGCATGTAACCTAAGTGCGGGGGGCAAGTAGGGAGCAAGATGGAGAGCACGTGGTTGTGCTGCTGGGGCTTTGTGTCCCCCGCTTCTCGTGAGGGCTGCTTTGTAGTCTTGTCCCTGTTAAGCCGGTCGCTCTGAGGCCTGAAGTCTCTTCTCCCCACTGGATCTGGCTAAATTTCCAGTCTCTGAGGTGAGCCCTGTTCTCCTTCAGGGGTTCTCCAGGACAAGGACCTCTTCTCTGTCTTTGCTGATCCCAACATGCTTGATACGTAAGTATACCCATCTTATTAAGGGGACCCTATCTCTCCTCATGTTCGGGCCAGAAACCTAATCGTCGCCCTGTATTCTGCTCTTGGAGCCCATCCCCCAAATCTGTCTTCTAAATGTGTCAGGAGGTGAGAAGGAGCAAGGGCTATGGGGGGAATGACAAAGCCCAAGGGCAGGGGCATGCAGAGATGTTGGGATGAAGCAGGGTTCTGAGAGAGGTGGCTTTACAGGCCAAGCTCAGTTTAGATCTCATTCAGTAGATATTAGGGAGCCTTTGAAGGATTTTAACCTGGGAAAGAAACAGGTATACGTACATACACCCCAAAATTTTAGAGCTGGAAGGGATAGTAGAGGTTGTGTCCCCTTATTTGCAAGTGAAGAAAACAGCCAAAGCCTGGAAAGAGAAGGGACCTGTCAAAGATTGCCCAGTGAAGTAGTGGTGGAGTCAAGACCAGAAACTGACCCCTGAGCCTCCTGGGCTGTGCATGTCCCATCATGCATTGCCGGAGGGGAAGGTGAAGCATCTGCAGGGGGTTCCGGGGGCGAAGGCCTTGCTGTTGCTGGGGACAGAGCAGCAGGAGCACAAGCCGACTGGAGGGAGGTGCTGAAGACTGGGAAATTGAAGGGCAGGCGTGGGTAACTTGATTGTTGTGAGGGGCACCCAGAATTCTGTCATGGCCAAGGGTGCTCTTTCCTTCTTAGTCACCCTTGGGTTTCTTCCTGCCCCATCTCAGGTTAGTGCCTGCTCACCCGGCTCTGGTCAATGCCATTGTCTTGGTTCTGCACTCGGTGGCAGGCAGCACCCCGCTGCCGGGGGCCGACTCCTCTTCCCGGGGCATGCCCTCCAGCTCGTACCGGGATATGCCAGGTGAGCCCCAGGACAGTGGAACGCAGGCCTCCTCGGGAGCGGGCAGTGGTCCAGGGGTTTGCTTTACTCAGCAGCTATGTATAGTGCTGGCAGAGGGCGTTCCTCGGGAACTCTCCGTTTGAGTCAGGGAGTGCATCTGTCCTGTAATTTTCCAAGGGGAGAGATGAAAATATGAATTTGGAGAGTAACTAGAGCTGAGATTCTGGAGCTGTGCCTGTGCCTTTCTGTTCCTCCTCCTGAAATCTGTTCTCCCTCCTCCAGGTGGCTTCCTGTTTGAAGGGCTCTCTGATGATGAGGATGACTTTCACCCAGTAAGTGGCCTGGCTGCCTGCCATTTGGGGGAGTTGGTGCTGGGGATGTACCCCTCCCTGGGACCTGGCACGCCCCAGCTGGGAGGTGATCGGAGGCCCTTTGGTGACCCAGCTATGTCATACTATTGCTGTCTGAACCTGGCAGCTTGGGGAGGTTCCCCAAGAGCTGTTTGTGGAGCGGGGGTGGGGTTCACCTGAGAATGTCACAGGGCTGCTTCCCTGATTCTTGGTGCCTCTCCTGTTCAGAGCGCCAGGTCCACGCCCTCGAGCAGCACACCCAGCTCCCGCCCAGCTTCCCTGGGGTACAGTGGAGCTGCCGGGCCCCGGCCTATCACCCAGAGCGAGCTGGCCACCGCCCTGGCCCTGGCCAGCACTCCGGAGAGCAGCTCTCACACGCCAACTCCTGGCACCCAGGTATGGAGAGAGGGCGGGAAGATGAAGGCCAGGCCCCTAAGGGAGAAGGTCCCAGTGGTAGAATGGATTTACCTTTGCTGATCCTGGTGCTAGATCTGCTTTGAGCCGAACTCTACCTGGAGCCCTGGTGGGTTTCCCGCTGCAGCTCAGGCGACCTCCCCTCACCAGCCTTTAGGGCTTAGAAGTCTGGGGTTCATCACGGGCCTGATTAACTCCTGCCAGCACTTTGGAAGAACCTCCCGTCACATAATATACCCTTCCTTGTCCCTGAAAGTGGCCAAACATCACAGGCTTAAGCATTCCTGGTGACAGTCACTCCAGCTTCCAAGGCCATCTCTCCCAGTGCTGGGTCCTAGGCTAGGTCGGGGCCTCCATTCCATCTCCCTGGAGCAAAAGAGAACAGAACCTTCCCTGCCCACATCGAGAGCTTTTGGGTACCTCTGTGTGGTTGTCTCATGCAGGCCCCTGCTGGGAGGCAGTCGTTGGGCACCCAGGGGCACCCTGGGGTGATGTGACAGCAGTGGGTATGTGCTGGGAGACTGAGGTGGCTCTGAGCGTGGCACTGACCCTGGTTTTGACCCTGGTTTGTCTCTAGGGCCATTCCTCAGGGACCTCCCCAATGTCATCTGGCGTCCAGTCAGGGACGCCCATCACCAATGATCTCTTCAGCCAAGCTCTACAGCATGCGCTGCAGGCCTCCGGACAGCCCAGCCTTCAGGTCAGTCTTCCCCACTCCTGATGTTCACGTGGCTTCTTAGTTACTGTGGACACTGAGCTTTCTTCTGCTCTCTGGAGGCCCTTCCCACTTGGCCTGCTTTGCTCCAGGAGCAGCTGGCGCGTGGCAGTGTGACAGGAGAGGATGCTCCCAGCACGGGCAGTTGTCCCTGTGGCTTCCACTCCTGCACCCAGTGACCACGGCCTGGCTCCGCTGACCACCTGGCTTGAATACTTGTGGCAGTTTTAATTGAAGAGACACTCACCCATTCTGTGAGCGGTGACTGAGCCTTGAGCATGTATATACCAGGCCTGGGTCCAGCTCCTGGGGTAGAGACGAGCCAGTGCTCATCCCTGCCATGGAAGGACGCCGGGCAGTTACTGCAGTGAGGGAGCAACAGGGCGAGAAGCCCAGCCCAGGCTTGAGGTGAGGGCCTAGGTCAGGGAAAGCTTTTCTGAGGAAGGGGTGTTTGGACTGACTGTCAAAGAATTAGTTAGAGGTTAGCCAGGCAGGGAAGGGGTGTTTGGTTCAGGGGACATGGTGTCCAGGCAGACACAGCCACTTGTTTGAGTGAATGTGGAGGTACAGGTGACAAACTCAAATAGGCAAGACCAGAAGGCGGTGTCCTTGTGCGGAAGATCCTGAGATGGAGCCAGAGTAAAGGAGAGCAGGAGCCTGAGTGTGAGGGCCTCATTGAGCGCCTGTGTAAGGAGATTAGTCTTGTCCTGTGGTCACCAGGGAGCCGTGGAAGATTTTAAGCAGTGGGTGACACTATCTCCCCTGCGTCACGGAATGTGGAAGCTTAGCTGCTAGCAGCTAAGTGCATGACCCAAGGGGTTCACGTTTTACTGCATGCCTCTGTGCACAGGCTGTTTGCTTCACTCTCTTTCCTTTGCTCCTAAGCCTGGGGCATGAAAGTCATTTCTGGAGCTTGTCCACGGTCATCAAGCCATTAAGTGATAGAGGCAGGGTCAGGCCCGTGTGGTTTTCGCCAGTCCGCGTGGCCCTGGTGGACAGCGAGGGGAGCGGGAGCAGGACCCATGGGCAGCTGGTCCTTTCCGTTCCTGCATCTGCCCCATCCTGCTGCCTGTTCACTCTGCTCTCCAGCTCAGAAGCTTTCATGTCTCTCCCTGGCCTGTAACATGAGTTTGAGTTGGTTTATGTGGTTTTATAAAAGCCCAGCACATCCTCACCCTTGCCTGCCTGCTTCTCTGAATTTGCATTTCATCCCCACTGCCTTCTTCTTCCCATAGTGTGAACACAGCCTTTTCCCTCAGGTGTGCACTTCCTTCTGCATGGGATAGAGATATTGATGAAGCTTTGAAAATACGAAATTTCTTTAAATCATTATGGTAGAGAAGGCCTTTTGTAGCTGAAAGTCAAAATCGAGGAACCATTGTATAAAGAGTAAAAGATATTTTGAGTTAATAAATGTGAACGTTGCTGCATAGCAAATCAAACCCAACCAACCAACCAACCAACCAACAAAAAAAACAAGCGAAGTCTGAAAGCTAATAACAAACTGGGAAAGAAATCTGCACGTATCAGACAAAGGGCAAAACCTCCCTGAACTATAGAAGTTCTTGTGGTTTAGGACCAAGAACGCCATAGAAAAATGGGCAAAAGACATGAACAGACTATTCATGAAGAAGGAAGTACAGATGGCCCTTAAAGCTGTGTAATTCCTTGCAGTCCCATTTCTCGAAATTTATCCTGAAGATGTATGTGCATGTAGAGGATGACATTTGTAACAATCAGTCACTGCAGTGTTGTTTGTAATGGCAAAGACTGGGAACAGCCCAATTGTGGTACATTTCAGGACATCCACAAGTTGGAATGTTATACAGTTATTAAAAAGTTCTTTATGTATTGGCATAGGGAGCTCTCTAGGATACATTAATATGTTGGAAGAAAAAAAAGAGGGGTATAAGCAAAGGGTAAATATAGGAATATATATTCATATTTCTTCAAAGAAAATAAAATAGGTTATCGGGGTGGGGAGGGGAGTAGATGAGAGTGAGACTTTTCACTGTGTATCATAGTAAAAAGCGAAGTTAGTTTAAAAGTGTACCCCCCACCCGTTTGTGTTTGTGTGTGTGTGTATACATACAGCAGGAGAAAGAAAGTAACTTAATCTTTTGCAATTTAGACATTGAGTACTTTGTGATTTCTCTTTTGATCCTTATGTTACATTTTCCCCTGTTTTATTGGAAAAACTTTTACTGTAATTTGTTCTGTAAACCCTCAGGCCTCTCTTATAGTTCTCCTAGAAGCACTGTGTTGTATGGAACTTCACATCAGCAACTTTGCTGGGGGAACCCACCTTTCTCTCTCCCCCTGAAAGGACAGACATAAGCAAGTCCCCGTAGGAGCCTAACTAACAGCTTCTGCCTGTCCTGTCTTTCTGCAGAGCCAGTGGCAGCCCCAGCTGCAGCAGCTGCGTGACATGGGCATCCAGGATGATGAGCTGAGCCTGCGGGCCCTGCAAGCCACCGGGGGGGACATCCAAGCGGCCCTGGAGCTCATCTTTGCCGGAGGAGCCCCATGAACTCCCTGCTCCTCCTGAGCCCCCAGCAAACTGCCAAGGCCGCTGCCCATGGGAAGCACTCTTGAAGGTGCCCCATCCCTCCTCTCCCCAATACATCTGATGGTCGACCTTCTGCTTTGCCCAGTGCTTGGCCTTTCTGGCTGATCTGAGCTGGTAGAGGCAGTGGGGCAAGCATGGTGTGCAGGTTTTTGTGCCGTGGCATCAGGGAGCACAGCTGGCCCCTGCTTCTGGGCCCTGGGTAGAGAATTTTAGATCCATGTCCTGAGATGCTGCGTGATGCCCACACTGGTTTTTTGGCAGAAGTTTCCAGTGATAGCCCCCAGAGCCTTTGGTGCTTTGGGTGTGGCATCCTCAGGATGTGCCCGAGGACTGCTGCCCAGTCTCCCTGTGGCTGCTGTGTTACAGCTGTGGCCAGAAGAGGCTGTGCTTCTGAGGTGACCGGTCTCAGGAGGGGCCAGGTGGACTTCCGGGGCAGCAGGTCGGGGAAGCTCACCCTCCACGTCGCTCCCTCTTCCAAAGACTTTCAAAAGATTCCTTGTCCCTCCCCTGGCCTAGTCTCACCAGGCACTCTTTGATGCCTGTTCTGTAATGATGCCAGAATCCAGGCCTCAGAGCCGTGCCAGGAGGCAGGGCCCTCTTCTCTCTCCTGAAGGTGTAAATACAAGAGCAGTTAAATAACAATACTAAACAACAACACCAACACAAACAGGACCCAGCTTTCATACTGAAGAGAGGGCACGAACCCCCAAGCTGCTGCTCCATCTGCCCGAGCTCTCGTTCCCCTGGCACAGTGTTCCCTGGCGCATCGCAGACATGTCCAAGTTGAGCGAGTGGGTTTCATGTGCTTTGAATACTTTGTCAGGAAGAAAACCCTTCAGCTGGTGTTTCGGTGGGAAGTTGCTCAGAAGTCTGCTCCTGCTGTGTCCCTTTGCCAGAGGTTTCATCCACAGCCTCCACAATCACGGTCATTAGTCTTCTGCTTGTCACCTCCTGGGACAAAAGGTTTACCACTGATAAGGACTGCCTACTCTGTCCTTTGTTCCCCAGAGCGTTTACCCCTTGGCTCCCTCTGCTCTGTGAGCTGGGCTCCGTGAGTTCAGGAGAGTGGTAGGAATTCACTTGCCCTTTGACCTGTCCTCCTGGTTTTGGTCCCCAGCACGTCCTGTTCCTCTCTCTGGATGACCACCAATCTATCAGTGATACTCTTATTAAAGAGAGGTACTTGGGAGGCCCCACTATTCCAGATATGGCCTGGACGGCAGGCCATATCTGGAATAGTGGCCTGCCAGAAAATGTGAAGTCTCCACATTTCCCTCTCCATCCTAGAGTTAATGTTGAGGGGTGTTTGCATTGGCTGAAAAGACTCAGAGCTCACCAGGCTTCTTGGTGCCAGGCCTCTTTGTTCCTCAGTGGTCTGCCTGGAGCCCAGCTGCCTCTTCGTGGTCGGGAGCAAAGACCAGGAAGCTCTGTCTTTGAACCTGATGTCTCTGGTTTGTGATGGAAAGAAAGGCCAGTTCCATCCTCACAGGCCTGCCGTGGTCAAATGGGGCTGACACAGCCCTTCCCGTCCCCATGATACAGCCTGCCTAGAGCTGATTTCCATTCTGTGGCAACTTGCACCCTGCCCCCAGGGACTGTGCTGGGGCTCCTTAACTCCCCCAGCCCATTATGCTGGGGAACTCTTGGGTAACCTTGCCCTGTCCCTGGAACTGACTCCCAAATACCAGTTACACTGTTTCCCAGAATTGAACTGTCCCCACGATTTCCCTTTCCCTTCTTTGTCAGCTCTTTCCTCCAGGGTCTTGGCATGTTGGCTCTGCTTCCTGTAGCCATGTTTTAAATAATATATGTTGAGTCTGGTAAGTTCCTCCACCGAGCCTGGGGCTTTCCATGGGCCAAGGACTCCTTCCTTGCCATTGTCTGCTTTACCCTTCCAACAAACAAACATTCAGTCTCTGCCCTGTGCCAGGTAAACATGACAAGGTCCTTGCTTTCACAGAGCCATGCCATTGGGAAGACAGACCAACAGATGTTTACACTAAAGCCTGATGAGAGTGGGCCAGGCAGGCCCTGTGGGCTTGGAGCTCATAGGAAGGGGCGCTCACTTGGGTTAGGGTGGGGCTGTGTGTGAGGGAGAGCTGCTTGGAGAAGGTGGCATCTGACTTGAGACCTGCAGCAGGTGAGGAGGAATTGGGCAGGGAGGTGTACGTACAGAGTGGGCTGGGAGCGGAGAGGACACAGCTCCTGGAGCCCTGTGTGTGAGGGTGGACTTCAAGGTAGGCAGAGGCTAGATCACGTTCAGCTATGCAAGGCGTTTGGACTTATCCTAAGGACAGTGGGAAGTCACAGGAGAATTTGAATCAGGGGAGAGAGTCAGGTTTACATCTTAGAAAGGCCGCTGGCTGCTCTGTGAATAGATGGGGAGTGAGGCGAGCTTGAGGGGAGACCAGCGAGGAAGCTGTGATCCTCTTAGAACTGACAGTGTGTGACAGGCAGTGTGGCAGCTGGGGAGGAGAGGAGTGGGGGGGAGGGGAGACTTAAGGAGTTAGTGTTGATAGCACATCTTGGGAAAGGTGAGTGTATTATGATTAGCTCCATTTATCCGATGGAGACACCGAGGATGAGAGGTGAGATCACCTGTGCACAGTCTCATGGTGGGGCAGTGGGCAAATCAGCCTTGGAAACTCAGGTCTGTCTTCCTCCAGAGCTGGCACCCTTCCCACTGCTGCCCGTGGCTTCTGAGTGTAGAGATGTGGGAGGAGGTGTGTGGGTCTCATCAGGCTGAGGAGCTTGGGCTTCATCCTGAAGGCAAAGAGCACCCCTTGGATGGCTCTAGGCCGGGCAGTGGAGGGCCAGACTCGTGTGTGAGAATCTGACAGCTGCGTGGAGGCTGGATTTGTGGGAAGTGAGACGGAGTGGGAGACCAGCTAGGAGGCCCATTGCCTCCAGATGGGATGCAGTGGGGGTCTCGACTAGAGCTGCAGTGGGGGAGCTGGGAGGAGGAGAGGGAGGTGAAATGTGAAGGACTAGATCTGGGGGGCAGGCAGGATGTGAATGGGTAGATGGTGGTGCAGCAAGAATGAGGGAGTGGGGTTGGGATCTGGAGTGCAAGACCAGTTTTGGATACACTGAGCTTGAGGTGCCATGGGACGGCCAGGTGGGGATGTCTTGTAGACAGGTGGAGGTTTCTAGGCTGGAGATAATGATCAGGAAGTTTCAAGTTGAAGGCTGGGCCTGTGTCAAGTGCAAAGGGAATCCAACTTTCCGGGGAAAGGTAGAGGAAAAGGGATGCCCACTAAGGAGTTAGACTTTCCAGGAGATAGATAGTGCCTGATGGGCATGGGCATGGAAGGGGGAGATGTGCTGCCTCTGGGAAGGCGAGAGCAGAGGTCATCAGAGCTGACGGAGTGCAGAGAACTGGACAGCAGGGCATGGTCAGTGGTGTGGAATGCCACAGAGAAACGTCATAACCCAGGGGCTGACCTTTGACTTGACTCCTTTAGCCATGGTGACCTTGGGGATGTATCACAGAGCTCAGTTGCAGGGGTTGAGGCCTTGAATAGGTGGGGGCAGTGGAGGCACGGAGGGCAGAGAACTCTGGAGTACCTTTCCAGTGAGAGGGTAGTTGGAGGGGAGATGGGATTGAGAGTGAGCTCTTGCAGTTCAGCAGAGGTGAAGTTGGAATTGATCACGAGAACTTTTCTAGGAAGCTAAGGGGGAAAAAAAAGGAAGAGACCCCAAAATAGAATATGCAAATATGCAGAGATGGGTGAGTTTTTTGAACAGATCCCTTCTCCTGATATAACTCAAATTTGGCTGGGCTGGCATGGGCTGGGCTGGCACAGCTTGCTGGGCACATGGGCCCTGGTTCTGCTCCTTGCCTCAGCCCCATATGGCCTGGGCCCCCAACCAAGCTCTGAGTCCTACCCTGAGGTGGCCTCTTGTTGCCTCTGCCACAAACTTTGGCAGTGAATGTTTGGTGGGGGTGGGGGGGTGGTATTTAGTCTTCCCTCTACCTGCTTACCCAGCCTCTGCAAACGCCCTCTGGCCCTGGGCTGGGGTCGGGTCAGCTTGGCTGTGCCCCTGGTTTCCCTGGGCTCAGCTGCGTTTGGCTCCTGTAGCCTCTGCAGTTGCTGGTAACAGAATTCGGCCTCCTCTATGCTTGAAATGCTTTTTGCAGAGACCCAGGCACTGCCCTATTCTACCTCGGCAGAAGCGGCTCACAGCAGTGCAGTGCAATGGTGCTCACTTATCAAGCACCCTCTCTGTGCCAGTCATTGAGCTAGGCATCAATATGCCATCTCAGTTGATCCTCGTAACAACCCTGAAAAGTAGACATTATTATCCCCATTTACAGATGAGTGCTTCCTGTTAACCGGACGTGACTGTGCTGGGAAACTGGTCTTTCTAGGACTTGGGTGGGATTGTATCAGCACGATTCCATCAGTGCACCCCCCTGGGACCTTGTGCCTGGCTGGCAGGCCGGAAGCTACTCAGAGGGGCTGAGGGTCTGTTCACCACTCATCCTTCCTGGAAGTGGCAGCTTGAGTCCTGGAGGGAAATCAGGCTTCTACGTCAGACTGACTGAGCTGTAGGTCTCTTTTCCACAGAGAACCTAACCTCTTGGAGCCTCAGTTGTGTCCTGTTTGATATTTTCCCTCAATTTATATAAGTGGATGTTGACAACGTGTCTATCTGAGATGCCAAGGCACTCAGAGCTGGACTGGTGAATGTTCTAGATGACCGAAAGAGTCAGGATCCTGACAATTAGGCATCCCTAGCAAGAGGGACAGGAACAGGGACACTGAGGTCCTGCGGTGGGGACTAGAAAACCATTTGCTCTTCTGCAGGATGGGGTCTCATTTCTTCCCCTCTTGAACCCAGATTCAGACTCAATCTTTCTCAGCCAGTATCTCAGAAAGCCACTGCTGATAGATGGGAATGGCTCAAGGATGACCCTAGGCTAAGATCAACAGGATTTAACAGCCTGGTGTCTCAGCCCAAGGAGGCAGTGCCTTTGGAGGGGCTGTAATAGGAGCAAAGAAGTCTTTCCAGCCCTTTACTCCTCCACCTCTCTTCTAAGTGCTGTGTTCTGATCTGACACCGACCTTTGAAGGAGATGGTCACAAACCAGACTGCCTAGCACCTAGGACAGTCTCAGTAGAAGTTTGTTAAATGACTGGCTGATGATGTCCTAGGAACCAACCAGGATTAGAGAGACCAAGCAAAGCCCCACGAGGGACCTAGTTGGAACTGGGGTTATTTACCCTGAGAAAGAAGTAGATTTAGAAGGACATGACCTCTGTGTTGAAATCCCTGAAGGGCTCTATTCCAGGAAGAGGGATTAGACGTGGTCTGTGTAGCCTTGGAGGATAGATTTAGGACCGCTGGGTAGAAGTCTTCCACTGGGGAAGAAGACTTTGTGTCAGAGCTAAACAAGAGGGGCAAGGCTGCCTTGGGGGAAAGCTCATCGCCACTGGAGGTATGTAAGCAGAGGCTACATGGCGTCCAAAAGGGCTGTTTGAGGGGCTCCCAGGTTGGACTGAATGACCTCTGAGAGTTACTTCTGACCCCAAGAATTGGGATTGTTGGATCACGGTATCCATGAAAGAAAGTGAACTGTTTGTGGGAAACCACATGTCTGCATGCATTTCTTTTCCTCACTCAGGTGGCCCCAGCAGGCCCAAGGATCACATCAGAATTGGGTGGGCCCTGCGATGCCTTCCATCCTCCAGAGATTTAAAAGCATGTTTATTTCAGCCTACAAACAAGAAGGAAATGCAGAAGATAGAATGAGAAAGCTTTGTCTACTCTGGTCCAGATAGGAGATAGAAGAACTGCTGGTTTAGCTCCTTTTTCTCACTTTGTAAACAAAGAAATGGAGGCCTGGCCTGGGGTAGGGTCTTGCTTAACTTGGGTCAGTGGTCAAGCTGGGGCTTGATCTTTGGGCCTCCCAGCCATGCCTGGTCAGGAGACTTTGTTAGTCTTGATGGGTTCCGCATGACTCCCACAAGATCCTGCTCTGCCTCAGGCCTTGGGCACTGAGAATGGAGGCTCAGAGATGGATTTTGAGGGAGGCGGGCAGGAGAGGGAGTAGGGTGGAGTGGAGGGAGGAGTTTGTCTCCAGAAAGGCTTGGGAGTATATATAGTTGACCCTTGAACAAGCGGGGTTAGTGGTGCTGACCCTCTGTGCAGTCGAAAATCCACATATAACTTACAGTCTGCCCTCGGAAACTGCTGTTCTGCATACGAGGACTCAACTGACCGGGCATAGCACTGTGTAGCACTGTAGTTTCTAGTAAAAAAAAAAAAAATCCACGTGTAAATGGACCCACGCAGTTCAAACCCATGTTGTTCAAGGGTCAACTGTGTTACCTACACACTTGGTCTCTGCTAAGACTCTGTTCTTAAGTGGCCACCAGGTGGCACTCCCGCCACAAGCCCAGTGCCATAAGGGCAGAGTTTTGGGGCTAAGGATGCCGGGCTGCCCTTGGAAGCCATGGGAGGACTTACCATGTTTTGGAGTGAGCTGAGTGCCCTGACAGAAGGAGAAAAGGTCTCTCCTCTGCCAGTCTCCTGTTCATCACTGAATATCCCCCTGTGGATTTTTACTTTTTGTCTCTCAACTTGGCTGGCCAGACTCCGATCTTAGCAGTTTAGGATAGGGCCAGTCAAATAAAAATGCATCTAGAATGACTAGGACAGAGAACAGAGATCCAGGAATGGGATGCTGCTGGGAAGTATTGACCCTCAGAGCTAAGAAAGGTGGTGGCAATTCTGAGAAGTTCTTCATTTAGGGTGGCTCTGAGCTGGCCTAGAAGGAAGAGGCAGCCTTGGGTAGGAGGGGAGGGGCAGGCACTTGAGGGGACATCCTGTCAGAGGTTTAGGGGTGGGCAGACCACTGAGGGAAGGGTGAGATGTGGTATTAGCGTCTGTATGAGCCGAGGAGGTTTCCTCTGCATGCCTCGCTTGGTCCAGCCCTGAGCCCTGACATGGTCTTCCAAGAGTTGGGCCAAGTCCAGTGGTAGCTGAGGCTATTATGACCATGCCTGTGCCTGTGAGATAGTCAGGGGCCTACACACCATGAGCACACAGTAAGTTGGAATTCCCAGATGTGGCCTACATGACCATCAATATCTTAATTTTGAATTATTTGCAAATATTTTAAAATTGGGAGTTTCAACGAAAACTCATTTTTAGCTTCTTTTGAAAAATCAGCTGTCTGTCATACTGAGTGTACTTTCCCATGGCCCCCAGGGCTGGAGCTGTCTACAGCTTCCCTGTAGACAGATCACCCTGGTCTCTCTGCCCCTGCAATGGGTGGTGGTGGTGATGGGGGGACAGGAAGAGTTGGCTCTTATTAGTAGCTGCAGGTCCTGGGTGGGCACCAAGCTCTGAGGCTTCATGAAGGGGCTGTCGTGGGCTTGGGCTCCTTAGACCTCCCACAGGCCTCTTGTTAGGGGTGGGTCGCTCCTTTGAAGACCAGGTGTAGCCATGGGATCAGGGCTGAGGACGGGTCGGAGGGAGCCTGGAGTGTGAGGAATGTTCTGAGTATGGCCCTAAAAGGCCTTACTTGGAAGGCTGGGGAAGGCTTCCAGGGCCTCTTGCGGCTTTGGGACCTCAGGTCTACGTGTGTCCATTTCTCTGACTCCCCAAGGGGCTTCTTGCATTTGGCTGTGCCTCCACTGCCCACAGGGAAGACCTCTACGAGGTAGGTTTCCCCTAGATAGAAGCCCCCGCATCATTTCTTTCTCACAGCCTCCTCCCCCTGCTCCCCCCACGCGGAGTGGCAGGGAAGGGGAGGGCAGGAGTGTGCTTCCCCCTCAGACCTGTCAGCATCCACATCTGTTGTTTCCTCTGCTGATCCATTTCCCATCATTGACTGTGAGTGTGGATTGTGCCCCTGTCCTTGGTTCAGGCCCAAAAGCCAGCCTTGGGCCCCAGTGAAGAAGGCGGGCTCCTGTCACCACCTACACCATTCCGATTTGATTTCCCTGTGCTACCTGAGGCAGGCAAGTCCACGCCAAACACTGGCCCTGTGCTCTCCCCACGCTGGGTACCTGTCCTCCTTCACGCCCTTCCTCCAGCGGCACTCTTCCGCTACGGAGTTACTGTCCCAAATCACTTCCGCGGGCTCGCTTCTCACCTCCCCTGGCTGCCTGTAGCCAACCAGGAGTGGGCTGCCATCTGGCGCTGGCCCTTTGCCCTTAGATTGGCTGGCTCGGGGTGTCCATTGGGGTGAAGCAGGTGCTGAGATGAGCATGGAGGAGGCCAGCCAGAGGCCCTCCCTGTAACATGAGGTGGGACAGTCTTCAGCACTACCCCCTCACCCCCACCCCAGCCTGGAAAAAAGTTCCCTGGCACGTGCCCCAGTTTCCATCTGCTGCCCTGTTTGTTGGGAGGCTGAGCCCAGCCCCTGACCTGCCCTCCTGTTTAGCACCTGGTAACCTGGGCCCCTGTCTGGGTCTTTCTGAGGATCGTTTGGATCCAGCCACGCACAGGAGGCAGTAGCGGAAGGGTGCGATGCATTGAGAGCATTACGACATAGAAGATAAGGGTGTGGGCCCCAGAGAGACTGCCTGGGCTTCAATCCCAGCCCTTCACTAATGAGCTGTGTGACCTTGGGCACATCTCATCCCCTCTCTGTACCTTGGTTTCCATGTTTGCAAAAGGAGCCAAATAATAGCACCTACCTCTTAAGCTTGCGAAGATGAAATGAATTAAAATGAGGCTATGAAACGTGCACGGTGCATAGTAACCTCAGCATAAGCTATTGCTATTGGAGTCAGAAAACCCAGGTTCCCATCTTGGCTCCATCAGCTGAGCTTGGGGAGGTCTCTCTCCGTCCCTGTGCCTCAGTTTCCTTCTCTAATATAGGGATGTGCTCTCTCGCTCACTAAGGGAGAGAATGTAGGACTGGCAGGGAGAATGTAGGTGGAAGTGGGTTGTGTGTTGTGAGTTGCTGTGCACGTGGGCAGTGTTATCATCAATTCTGAATTCTCAGTTCTTAAAGGCAGGGCAGGCAATTTCTTAATTTGCTTACCTTTGCAGAGAGGGCGGACACTGGGGGTCATAAAGTTCAGCAGGTGAGGCCCTGGGCTGGAAACAGAGTGTCAGTCTTGGAGGCCAGCCTGGGCCAGGACGTGCTGCTGGCTTCAGGGCCACAGGCTTGGGTATAGGACTGGGGAGGGGCCGTTCGACTGTCCACAGCCTCCCTCTCTTTGTGGCAGTGTACCTCTGGGCATCATGAAGCTGTTGGCCCTACCCAGCAGGTCAGGAACCTAGTCCTACACTGTCTCTGGAGGCATCCTGATTTCACCTTTTGGCCTGTTGGGGTATCTTAGGAGCACTTAGGGAAGAAAGAGGGGATAGCTGGAAACAAAATATGGAATGGTAAGGCAGAACTTCCTGGTGATAACCTTTTCTTGGCTCTGGAGCTGGGCAGAGGGCTGGAGCTGGGGCTGGGGCCAGGGCAGCCTGTTCCCTGTCTTTGGTGGTGTCTGCAGTATGTGAATCGAGTCCAGCTAGGCGTGTGTGTCTTGGAGGCCCCAATACACCTCTGCTCCTTCCTCCTCAACCTGTCTTCTCTCCGTGCAGTCCCCCTGGGGATAGACATCCAGTAAGCACTGGATAAGTGGATTTCCCATCCATGGTTACCTTGGGCCGCAAGAGAGATGGAAGGTCTGGACCCTCTCTGGTTTGAGGGAGAGGAGACTCCTTTACAAAGGGCAGACACATGGCTCTGAAAAGATGAGCTGACGGCAGAGCTTCCTGGGGCTGTTCAGATGACTGCAGAGGGACTGGGCCGGACCCTGCCGGGGGTCACCACCAGGTCATCAAGTTGCCTGCACAGCTGAGCCCTATGCATCTTGTGGGCAGAGATCCCTTAAAGCTGGTCTGATTCTGCCTCCCCAACAGTGAGTCCTGGGCATGCAGGATGCTCCCCTCTCTTTCTACTTGGGGAAGGGGCCTTCTTAATTATATCCCCCTCCACTCACATGGAAATGAGTTTGGATTTTCTGAGCATACACCAGCTGGCTGGGGGGGAGGCAGCCCAGAAGGCTGCTGCTGGCTGGGGAAGGGAGGAGAAAGGAGGGGAGGGAGCCAGGCCAAGATGAAAATTCCGTGTTCTCACAGCAGAGCAAGGATGGGGCTCTGAGTGCTCCCCACAGGTTATTGACCCTCTGCCTGAAACCCACGCCCCCTCCTTAGGGAAAAGCATCTTGCTCCTGCTTATAGGCTCAGAGGAGCTGTTTTCCACTCAGGCCAGTCCATCCTCTGAGCATTACAGCCTTCAGGGTCCAAACACTTAACTGACCATTAGCGAGGTTGTGCCCTCAGGAGAGGTCCTCCCTGACTTCTAGGCCAATCCCTTTATGGGGTGGGGGGAGTGAATCTAAGGCCCTGAGAGGGGACAGGACCTGGAGCCGATCACAGAAGACCACAAGTCTGTCTTGCTTCCCGCCCACCCGGGTTCTCCCCGTGGAGTTGCCCAGGAAGAGGTGGTGAAGGTTCCCCGGGCGGCGGTCACTGCGCCCCCGTTGGCCAGCCGGGAGGCGAGAAAGGCTGCGAGGGGCGGGGGAGGGGCGGGGGAGGGGCGGAGTGGGGTCAGGCGTTTGACTCCGCCTCCTCGCGCTTGATTCTGCCTGCTGTCGGGCGCTGGCTCAGTCTCTGCTGCTCTCCGCTGTCGCTCCCGGGCCTCGGGATGACACCGCCTCCGCCCGGATGCGCCTCCCTCGGCGCCCCGCGCGCCCGCGTTCCCACTCCGCTGGCTCGGTCCGGGCTCCCGCTGCGGCTGCTGCTGCTGCTCTGGACGGCCGCCGCCTCCCAAGGCCACCCGAAGAACGGACCCCGCATCTCCGCTGTCTGGAAAGGTAGTGGCGCCGCGCGAGCGGCGGGGCGCGGGATCCGATGCCGCGCGGCGCGGGTGCGGAGTGTGCGGCACCGGAGGGAGTGCGTGCGCG
Source organism: Balaenoptera ricei (assembly GCF_028023285.1). Classification (NCBI taxonomy): domain Eukaryota; kingdom Metazoa; phylum Chordata; class Mammalia; order Artiodactyla; family Balaenopteridae; genus Balaenoptera; species Balaenoptera ricei. Next base: position 62,695,708 of record NC_082640.1, read on the forward strand.
CGGCTCTGCGGGTCCTGGGCTGTCCCCGCGGGTAGCGTGTGGGTCTGGGTGAGTGTGTGAATGTGCGCGCTGCTGCACTGGAGCGGGCTGTAACGCTGCGGCGAGAGAGCCGCGGGGGCTGGAGACCCGGCTAAGTCACTCCAAGTCCGCCCGCAGCCGGGAGCCGCAGCGCCCGGGCGCAGGGGGGAGGGAGAGGGCCCCTCTCTCCGCCCCGAGGCGCTCCTGGTCCTCCAGCGGCGGGGCCTCTGTGCGGGATCCTTTCTCCCGCCGGGACCCCCACCCAGCTCCTCTCTTCCTGAGCTGCGGGCTCCGCTGTCGCGCGGGGCGCAGGCTGGGCCGGCAAGGGGGGCGCGGACCCTTTGCCGCCGCCGCCGCCGCGCTCCGGCTGCGGGAACAAAGACCCCGCTGCCTGCCCCCCGCCCCCGCCCCGGCCCCGAGCGCAGACCGGGTAAAGGGGGTGGGCACCCGGTGGTGAGCCGGGACGTGGTGCGGTGCGGAGGCTTCAGGCACCGGGGCGCTGCCTCTGCAGTGCCGGGACAGGCCGCTCCCTCCTCGTCCGCACGTGGCAGTTGTCACCAGGAATCGGCGCCAGCGTGGGGGGCAGTGCCCGTTGGGTGGGGCGCGGCCATTGGGACCCCCAGGCAGAGGATCTGGGGAAGGGCTGCAGCTTTTAGGCCCTGGTGGTTATGTGAACTTGGGGGACCGGAGTCTCCCCCAGGGGCGCCTCAGTTTAGACCACTGTACGATGGGTCAGAAAGCCTGCTGGGTGGGTTTTGAGGTTTTTCTGCCGCGAGGGGCTGAGCTCCCCTCCCCTGCAATGCATACATATGCTTCCCCACCTCCAGGCTGACTGGGCTCTGTCCCCAAATTTGGCGGCGCTGGGCCCCCCTGTGGTGGTGGTGGCCTTGCAGTGGGGGGTGGGGGGGTCTGGCCCCTCCGGGAGCCCTTTGATGCCTGAGGCGGTTTGCAGGGATTGCCAGAGCCTGAGCATTATCTGGGGCAGGTATTCTTAGCAGAGAGAGGAAAAAAAAAAAAAAACCGCTCAAAAAGCGAGTGGCCCGAACTGCGGCTGCAGTGGAGGGAATGTGACTTGCCCAAGGTCACTCTGCATTGTGTGAGCTCACAGTGCAGTCAGGGGGCTCTGATCTGGCACAGGACCAGTGCTTGTTCTGGGTTAGGAAGTGGAGAAAGATTTAGGCAATTTTTTGGCCATGAAGAGGGTACTCTGGGGGCCAGCTCTGCTACCCAGCCAGAGGTATTCCTGGTGGAAGTGGAGCAGGGCATCTGGACCTCTGGCCATCTATCTACTCATGGTGGACACCTACACACCCCTCAGTCATATCAGCTCCAGTCTGAGCTTCCTCTGCCTTCCCAGCACCTTTGCCTTGCCTCAGTTCCCTTAGCCGTCTTGGGCAGCACGGCATTTGTGCACTCTGAAGCGGATGAATGGCCACATCTGAGTGTTCTGGAATCTCCCTCTGCGCCAAACCTTTGCATTGGGCTCTGCTTGTCCACATCCCCTGTCTTCCCAAGATACCCTTCCACACACATACTTAATGCACACCCACCTCTTAGCACCTAATGCTGCCTCCCCATCTCGGGCACTTAGTCCCCACCCTGAGGCTATTTAAAACTGCTTTCTGTCCTCTTACCCACTTTCCAAAGTGCTGTCTCCCCTGCACACAGTTCACTATTGTAGTCACACTGGCCATGCCTTCTGTTTGGTAATGCACTATTGACCCCCACTGGGGTGTGCCAGCCCCTCACCTATCTTGTCCAAGGGCAGTCTGTGGTCTTCTTCACCAGTGCCAGGCACCCTACTGGCCAGACAGACCCTGCCATCCACCTGTCCCCCAGGACCACCAGCTGGTAATGGTATGCCTAGCTGACAGCTGCCTCCCAGTTCCTGTGGAGTGACACATGGCAGTCGGACAGGAATGGGCTTGGGCGGGGCAAACGAAGGAGTAGGGTGAGAAGAGGACCCTTGCTGTAGGCCTAGGTCCCTGTATACCAGTGGGTTGAGGGAATGGGGATGGTGGCCTCCAGGAACGACTAGATCAAGGATAATGGTGGTTCTGGAGCTGCTTCTCCATGAGGCCTAGACAGGGCTTTTAGTTATAAGACAGGACAGGTGTGGGGACTGGAATGGGTATGGAGGGATCGTCTCCATCATTTATTTTCTGCTGCTTGGACCTATAAGATCTAGGGAAAGATTAGATAAGAGAGTTCTGGGAGGGTCCCAGCCTGCCCTTCTCAGGGAGGTTGATGCCTCTCTAGCCTGATGAAGGCCTGGCCCAGAGCAGCTCTGGACAGAGAGAGGGATGTGCTAGTACTGACCTGCCAGGTACCCTTGAGCTCTGTACCTGTTTCTGACCCTCAGAGCCTGCCAGGGCTCTGGAGGTTGTCCCCCCAGGGCTGTCACTGACACATGGGTCAGTCAAGGATGTGACTTTGTGGGCCTGACCTCCCTGCAGCAGGGACTGGAGGGGAGTGGTTTGCAGGTAAGGGCAGGAGGTTGGCATGCTTGTGTAAGCTGTATACCCCTCTCCCATTCCATCCCTGGTTGGAGGAGATGGAGAAGCCCGGGAAGGCCCTGGCCTCCAAGGTCAGAGGTGAGCCAGCTTGTCCACAGCAAGAAACAGAGCCCAGTCTCCACTTATCCAGCTGGTTCTGGCCTCACCCTTGTCCAGTTAAACAACAGGACGTTATTGATGACTTGGTGGCTGCTGGGAGAGCCATTATGGGGCCGCTCCCCAGGGCAGGGGGTTGTTGTCACCTCCTCTAGGGGATGAGGTCACAGCTGGGACTCTCCAAGCATCACCATTTCCAGTGGAAATCCTTGCCCCCTTGGGAGCTTAGATGTATTCATCACCTTCAAGGTGAACTCCCCCTGCAGCACAGGGTGGCAGGGTGGGGGAGCAGTTCCCAGGAGGAGGGGGGGTTTCTAAGCTGGGAGAGATGGGAGAGATGCTTGGTGATGTCACCAGGAGTTTCCTGCCAAGCTCTGTGGCCCCTCTGTCCTGAATAGTGAAGATTCTAAGAGCAGGCTGGGGTGAGGTAGATGCTGGCACAGGCCCAAGATGACCACGGTGTGGAGGAAAGAGATGGGAAGTTGGAAGCCTGGTTCTGGACCCAGCTCTGCTGATTTTCTGTGTGACTCTGGGCAAGTGCTTGCCTTTTCCTGAGCCTCAGTTTCCTCAAATTTCCAAAGCAGGTACAGGGAGGAGCTTATACTTATCAGAGCACTAATCCCTTGCCTCTCTGGAGTAGGTGGAGGCTGCAGTGGTCTGTTCAAACCCTAGCAGTGAGGAGTAATTGAAAGCTGGGAAGTCGGGGAAATCTTTTAGTTTCATGTTCTTGCCTTTCTTTTTCTCTTATAAGCGAAGGCTGATTGATCAGTTGGAGGAAATGGCTCATTCGGATTGTGACCTCAAGGGCGGGCATAGTAATTCAGCATTTTTGACATTTATCATTTGCTGGGGCCAACCTTGTGCTGGTCCTGGGCTTGGGGAACCGGAGATGAGAAACTAGATGTGTCCATAGGCTTCTCCGTGTAGATGGGGAGACAGACAGGCAGGTCAACCTGCAGTTACAGTGAAATGTGTCAGGGCCTGTAACAGAGGCAGCTGTGGGGGTCTAGGAGGTACCTAACCCAGTCTGCACAGTCAGAGAAGGCTTCCTGGAAGAGGTGATAAGTCAGGATGGCAAGAGGAATAGGAGCCAGCTTGGGGAGGAGAGGGACAGGAGGAAGTACCCTGGTGTGACAGGATTTCAGACCCCAGAACTTGCAACTAGGACCAAGGAGAAGAAAGGTGGTGTGTGGGGGTCCCCAAGAGGGAGACATTGAGTCAGCCTGGGCCTGGGGGCTCCAGGAGGGTTTCATACAGGAAGGAATATCTGAGCTATGCCACCTGACCTTCCACAGCCAGCGCAGCAGTAGGAAGGAAGGACCATGGCAGGCAGGGAAGACCTCCCCAGTGTCACAGCTCCCTGATGGAAATCTGGGGCTGGGTCCAGGGACACCAGGGCTTTCCGCCTGACTCCTGACCACAGGAGTTCTCCAGGTGAGGAGGCCCAGTCCTCAGCAGAGACTCTCCATGGGGTGAGGAGCTCCCCCAGCATCAGCCGGGCCCTGCCGGTGTGGGAGGGGCAGATGGCCTTCCTCTGCCTAGCTTCCCCTTCCAGGAACCTTCACCTCAGCAGGGGTGGTTCACTACCCAGGCTGGGCACTTGGGAGAAGCAGGGAGAGCTGGACACTCTTCTTGGAGGAGGGCCAGGCCAGGGCCCCTAATGTGCAGGTGGGAAGCTGAGGCTCAGCCTAGGGGGTGGGGCGCAGCAGCCTACAGGGGGCAGTGGTAGGAGTGGGTGGCTTTGGAGTTGACAGCTCAGCCCTCACCTGATGTCATACCCTCCACCCCCAGTCCCATTTCAACCACTGCAGGGCTGTCTAGCTATGTCACAAGAGACTGACCACGCTTCCCCTGCTCTGGTTGACAGCTCTGGGGCCAGAAAGCTTCCCCTTTTCTCGGTTTCCTTTTTTGGCAAGGCCTGGCTGCCCTTCCTCTCTTGCGGGGGCGGGGTTGGGGGGAGGTAGGGGGGAGGAAGGGGTCCTCCTAGAGCAGGGACTGTGGCCCCTTGTTTGGCAACCCCATCAGAGAACATGGACTTCTCCCTTCCCTAGCCAGCCCAGGCAGTGAGGGACCGTTTGATCCATCTCTTTCTTGCCCCCTATGGTCTAATCAGCCTCCAAGCCTCTTATTCCACCCCCACCCCCACCTTGGCCTGGGCCCTGCTGTGTCTTCAGGACTGTGCCCTGGCCTCCTCGAGGCCCTTGCGTCCCTCTGGGTCACTGTGCTGAGCATGCCAGCTGGAGCACACAGCCCACCTGATCTACAGTTCTTCCCTCACCATTCCCCAGCTCCCCATGCTTTCCTGCCCCAAGGCCATTGCCCTGCAGGTCGTTGCCCTACCGGTCATCCCTCCATGTACCCAACTCACCCTCCTCCTCCTTTCTGCCAGTTCTATCTCACTTCCTCCAAGGAACCTTGTTGGATGACTGTAACTCACACAGCCTGATGTCAGAAAACAAATGTCAGAGATCAGCTGGGCCAACATTCCACAGATGGGGAAACTGAGCTCTGAGATGACAGGGACTGGCCCAACATCACCCAGTGAGACAGGCAGAGCTGGGACCAGGCTATGTCTTCTGCCCGAGCCTGTCCTGGCCTTAGCTTTTGGCCTCCCTCCACTTGTCTGTCTGTCTTCATGCTCTGTCCCCAGGCTTATGGCTCCCCGAGCCCATTTCCTCCTCAGCCAGTTCAGCTGAGCCCTGACTCTCCCTGCCCCGGTGCTGTCTGCTCCCGGGAGCCCCAGCAGCCATGACCGTCCTCCCTTCAGGACCTTAAATGTGGGCCAGCTCCATGCACTCTTCTGGTCTTTTCCTCGGGGCGGCTGGGCCTCAGGTCTCGGGGGCAGGTTGATCTGTGTCATGGCCTGGGCTAATCTGGGTTTAACCGTCACAGCAGCCTGGGATTAGGCTGATACTGTCGTGCCTCCTGCACCCCCTTCTTCCAATCAGGGGCTGGGGCTCTGAGCCAACACACCCCTGGGGGCAGCCCTCACGATGGAGGGCAGCCAGTCCCTGCCCCGTGCCTAGGTCTGTGTTCAGCTCCTCTGGGGGAGGGAAAAGGAGAAGCCCTGGGTTTGCCCTTGGGGCGCATGCTGGTGCCTAGAGAGGTGGGCCTGCTGCCTGTGACGAG